>NW_020664448.1:13695401-13719352 GCF_002925995.2 Terrapene triunguis
GGGGGGGGGGCGCGGGTTTCGGCAGCCCGGTGCGGCGCGGCACTCAGGGGGGCGGGGGGTTCAGCAGCGCGGCGCTCAGGGGAGGGTTCAGCGGCACGGTGCTCAGTGGGGCGGGGGTTTTGGTGGTGCGGTGCTCGGGGGAGGTGTTAGGGCGGGGCGGCGCTCTTTTTTTTTGCCTGGGGCGGCAAAAAAGTTAGAGTTGGCCCTGGCTCCAGGACTATCAATCTGGCAGCTCTCACCTACATTTTATAAAGAATTAATCTTGACATAACTAAGTAAATGTCTAGAGCTGAGAAGCTTTAACACAGAGATTTTCAAAAGTGTCCTACGGGTATAGAAAGGATCTGAGATGTTTTATGTTCCTTGAAAATTCTTATGGATATATAAAATCACAAAGCTAAGAGAATCAACATAAGCATTTTTTCCCTACATCTAAATAAAAATCAAGCAAATGTTATCACTTTGCAAGAAGTTTGAGAGCAAGTTTTGGAAAGATTCCTTGATCTAAATTTAGCCAGATGCATAAAGTGTAGCTTTTACATTTTGACCCCCAGTACAGAGTAGACGAATTTTTCCAAAGTGATAATTTCCACCGAAGTGTTGAAAGAAGTACCCTGATGTGAGACTATATTTATTTAACCTTGTCCAAGACAAATACATCAAAAGTCGGACAGGAAATTGGACAATGCATCTCCAACTGTCTGAAGTAAAAGGCTGGCAAGGAAGCCTGAGGTGTCATGGCTGGTAGCCTATTCGCAGCTAGCTATGGATCATATGCTGATCTCTGAGCCATGTTAACACTCTCCACTACTGAAACAAGGGAAAAGAGCTACACTGGGACCAAAGAGAGGCAAAGATCCCAGTAACACAGGCACAAGAGGCCCAGATCCTTAAAGGTGTTTAGGCACCTAATGCCCATAGGCACCTTTGAGGATCTGGGTTGAAAGCTTTAATCAGTAATGAAGAAGGCCATCTGAATGCAAAGGTGATGCTAATGAGAGTGATGCTACAGTAAGACTAAGTTACTCTTCTTCCCTGGGGAGAGGACAGAGTTAATGGTTCCAGGCGATGCTTTGGGCAGGACCAATGCTACAAATCAGAAAATGGCTGGCAGTTACTAACAATCCCAGGCCCTTCTAAGGCATCTCTCCCTGTAGTATCTAGTCTAGTTTGGAGAGCAACTATCTATATATTTGTACTATTGCCATTTGTGTTGTTGTTTTCATTGAGAGAGACAAGGTGGGTGAGGTAATATCTTTTATTGGACCAAAAAAGATAAAGCTTTTGAGCTCCACGGAGCTCTTCTTCAGGTCTGGAAAAGGAATTGTCATTGTCATTAGTATTAACATTTATATGATTTTATCATGATTAGGCATTGTACAAATATAGAACAAAAAGATGATTCCTGCCCCGAAGAGTTTTTATGGAGATATGATTATATAATATCTTTGAAAGGATGTATAAATGTTTAATAACAAAATGAGATTTGAGGTTAGGTTGCAAACCCCTGATTTGGGGCAGGGGAGCTAACTTTTCAAGTATATATGGACCAAGTTTCTGGTGACAGAGAGGTTTTAAGTCTCAGGTACATAAAAAAAGCCAGTGGTTTCATATAGATTTAAAGCAAAACTAGGCTGATCTCACTGGTTTCCAATGGAATTTCACTTTGAGATTTTAGGTTTGACTCCAGCGTTCTGGGTGCAGGAATTAGGAAGCAAAGTAAGATGCTTGTTGTGTTTGTATGCATATAGCTACCCTGATAACTAGGCCTAAATGTCACACTGATGTGGACAAGATAGGTGGTAGATAGACTAGATGGAATACCTATGTAGCTCAACTCTTCCTTAGCAGTGATGTTGTCTGAGATTTGGGAATGAATTGATAATCATAAGACCACACCAGCTTGTGAATGTTTACATTTCGTATGATTTGGAGAAGAAAATAATGAGTTTTGCAATTGTGAGACTCCTACAGCTCATGACAACGGCATATTTCACATTGAGTCTGATAAAGAGATAAACCATCAACTTCTATTCTGAATCTCAGGATAAGTGATAAATACCTTTATGGAAAGTTTATGACATTCTGTAATAGACTGTTATTAATATCAATGTAGTAAATTTAATTCAGAGGACTTACTGAAAATTAATGGACAACCCTGAAGTGATTTTTCTGCTAACTCAGCATCTGGGGAAGGGAGGTAGGGGCTTACCAATTTAGCAGAAAGAGGAAATATATATACACACACATATATTGCAAGGTGCAGAAGTCATCCCCGTTATCATTTATAAACAAAAAGTCATATTTTGCAGTTCCATAATTTATGGCAATGTCTCTGCTGACACAATTTTGCAGCTGCCTAAATGCCTAAGCCAGGAATGATTGCCTAGAGGAGTATTATTTGCAAAGAGCAAATTAGAATTTCAGCACAAACTCAGAGTAGGGCTTTCTATCTTCACATGGAATTTGCATTCAAAACATTTAAAGGTCTAAATTAAAGAGCTGATGGAAATGGACACAAACTAAGGGATGTTTTGGTAGGCTGCTCTAGCCTTTCAACATAACTAACTTAAAAAAAAAAAAAACCACTTGCATCTCATTGTGTCCCAAGTTCTTGGAAGCTGCTTAAATCAAAGCAATGAGGAACAAGACTGAAGCACCTACTATAAGCTTTATGGATAATGCTTGCACTGCAGGCCTGTCCACCAGCACAGAAAATCCTGGGCCAACTCACCTCCTCTAGTTTTCCTTCTAAACTACCCTGAGCTCCCTATTGCAAGTCTAACTTTCTTTCAGGACACCCTGTCCACCAGCAGGCCAACTCAGCTTTCTGACTCCAGCTTGGCATCTTTCCCTCCTAGTCAGCCCCTGAATGGAGTAGACCCTTTTAACTTCTCCCACCAGACTTCACAACTCTTGCAGCTGTAGCAGGGCAAGGCTGTTTGAGCCCACATACTCACATTAACCCCTTCTGGCCCAGTGTGGGGTTGGTACACCCCCGCACAGGGTGACTTATTAGTATGACTCCCATTCACTTCTGAGGTGGTGATACAGTTAAATACCCCTTACTTCTGTTCTGAAAATTCCATGCTTAATAAAAATGGAATGGAATTTTTGCTGGGTGAATTTCCTTCCATTACTTTTGGTAAAGCATATTTGCAGTCTGCCCAACACCATAAAATGTACTTTGGGGAATCACAAAAGGCCAAGGTGTTGACCTTTTGTTTCCACTCTGCAAAGAAATTGAATGTGCTGTGCAAAAAGAGGGCCAATGACTAAATGTGACTGTTCTTGCATGATTTTTGAGAGCATGTTCATCCTAGGCCAGGGGTGGGCAAACTTTTTGACCCGAGGGCCACATCGGGGAATAGAAATTGTATGGCGGGCTATGAGTGCTCACAAAATTGGAATTGGGGTGCAGGAGGGGGTGAGGGCTCTGGTTGGGGGTGCGGGCTCTGGGGTGGGGCCAGAAATGAGGAGTTCAGGGAGCGGGAGGGGGCTCTGGGCTGGGGCAGTGGAGTGGGGTGTGTGGGGGGGTGAGGGCTTTGACTGGGGGTGCAGGCTCTGGGGTGGGGTTGGGGATGAGGGACTTGGGGTGCAGGAGGGTGCTGTGGGCTGGGATCAAGGGATTCAGAGGGCAGGATGGGGTTCAGGGTTGGGGCAGATGATTGGGATGCGGAGGGGTGGCAGCTCAGGGGTGCAGGCTCCGGGCAGCGCTTACCTCAAGCGGCTCTGGGAAGCAGTGGCCATGTCCCCGCTCCGGCTCCTACATGGAGCTGTGGCCAAGCGGCTCTGAGCACTGCCCCGTCCGCAGGCGCCGCCCCTGCAGCTCCCACTGGCCACAGTTCCTGGCCAATGGGAGCTGCAGGGGCAGCATGCAGAGCGGAGCCCCTGGCTGCCCCTACACATAGGAGCCGGAGCGGGGCCATGCCGCTGCTTCCAGGAGCACATTGAGCGGCCCCCGACCCTGCTCCCTGGCTGGAGTGGGGTAAGCCCCAGACCCTGCTCTACAGTGGGAGCTTGAGGGCTGGATTAAAATGGCTGGCAGGCCGGATCCAGCCCACAGTTTTGCCCACCCCTGCCCTAGGCAAAGGGCCTGTAGCAAGGTCTCAGTTGATCTGCCAAGCTACTGGGGGGCGGTGGGGAGCTGCTGCCTCGCCAAAAGGCCTTGGTCACACCTCTCCATCAATGGGGAATTACTGGATGGAGGTGTGCCATCGCAGTTGGCACGACACAGGAGTACCAGCCAGAGTCCGTGGCACGCCCCTCAGGCCAGGGAGCACCGGCAAGTTTGTGATGCGCCCCTCAGGTGGCAAGAGTCCGTGATGCGCCCCTCAGGCCGGGGAGCACCAGCAAGAGTCTGTGACACGCCCCTCAGGCAGGGGAGCACCGGCAAGAGTCTGTGACCTGCTCCTCAGGCCGGGGAGCGCCAGCAAGAGTCCGTGACGTGCCCCTCAGGCAGGGGAGCGCCAGTAAGAGTCCGTGACACGCCCCTCAAGCCGGGGAGCGCCGGCAACAGTCCGTGACGCACCCCTCAGGCAGGGGGGCCCCGGCAAGAGTCCATGATGTGCCCCTCAGGCAGGGGGGCACCCCTGAGGCGGGGTGGCAGAGGTAGGGAAACACAGGCCCACCCGACTCCACTGCCAGGGCCAGCTCCAATTTTTTTGCCACCCCATGCGACGAAGAAAAAAAGAAAAAAGATAAAGCCACGATCGGCAGCACTTCGGCGGCAGCTCTACCGCGTCGCTTCATTCTTCTGCAGCAATTCGGCAGCCGGTCCTTCCCTCCGAGAGGGACTGAGGGACCCGCCGCCGAATTGACGCTGAAGACCCGGACGTGCTGCCCCTTTCCATTGGCTGCCCCAAGGACCTACTTCCTGCACTGGTGCCTGGAGCCGGCCCTGTCCACTGTGTTCCATCCCAGGGCCCTGACAGTGGCGGGAGAAGAGGGTCCCGCCACTGGGTCAGTGGGGATCCGTCCACAACACGCCGATCAAACACTAACTCACCGCACTGTCCAGTTCTGCCCCTGAGCTACTTCCTACATGGTCTCTCAAGTGGGTCCCTCTGGTTCCTCCAACTCATCGTGGTATTCAGCCACCTAGTAGCCCTGGTAGCTCCAGCTCACCCTCAGTGTCGGGCTCACTCTGGCTCGGGTTGCAGCCCGGCTCCTCCAGTTCCTCAGGGTACTCTGCGGCCGGCAGTCCTGGTTGCCCGAGTCCTTCCTCTAGGTCAGGTGTCCCCTGGCTCAGCAGCAGGGTCTACTGGGAACAGCCAGGAGTCTGTGTCTGTCTCCCTCACTGGTGCTGCCCTGACTGGGCTAAGGGTCCCGCCTTTTGTACTTCCTGTTCCACCCCTCCCCTTCCGGGGGGTGGAGTAAGCTTGGCCTGGCTCCACCCACTCAGGCTGAGAGAACATAAGACATAAGAATGGCCATACTGGGTCAGAACAAAGGTCCATCCAACCCAGTATCCTGTCTGCCGACAGTGGCCAATGCAAAAATACAAAAGAAAGGAATGATTATTAGTAAAGTATCTAAGGCTACATTGACACTACTTGTGTACACATACTTGCGATAGCTCTCATTGAACTAACATGAATATAAATAACAATGTAGCTGGTGCAGCATGGGTAGTGTCATCGGAGGCATGGCTGAGCCAGGCCGAGTACGTACCCTCCAGCTTCAGGTGTAGACATAGTCTAATTGTCCTTAAACTGACATGGGGAGAAGAGGATCAAAGGAATACATTTTCTAATAGTAAGCTCTGTTAGACTGAAGCAGCAGTCACCTAAAACTCCAGAACAAGGACCATGGTTGATGACTGTTCCTCATGCAAAATGCAATTGTTAACCACCAGCATAAAGCTAGACTGTGCAGGAGACGGCGATTTCTTGGAGGCTAGTCCTAGACTGTCCAATGAACTCCTGAAGGTTCTGGGATCTACTCTCACCACCATTCATTTCAAACACAGAGCTAATACAATTTCCCTCTGGGGCAAGGAAGGTAGAAAGAAAGCCCCACATGTGACACATGTCAGTCACATCTAGCACTGATCGGAAAATGTTTCTACCACCCCAGAAATTATTATTTTGTTTTTACTGAAATTTTTCTACACTTCTTTTCCTTTGGTCAGAAATAGACATATCTATTGGAAATTTCCATTTTGAGAAAATAGCCATTTTACTTAAAAAAATATAAATACTTTTTGACAGAAGTTTTTCAACCAGCCCATGTTCCTTAATGAGCTTTTGAAAGGCACTCAATACAGAAGAATCTGACTAGAATAATTTATGCATTAGCTTTTCCTCTCTGGAGACCAGGGTTGAGACTCTAGTGGGGTGTTGGTTGGTTTTGCTTAAAAGAGGCACAATATTAGAAAACAGGGATATTGCAGGTCAAGATCAAAGGGCTTACATAACTGCACCGGGATGCTTGCAATATGCTTGGTGCTCTCAGCTCCACATTTTCATTAATGCTGAAATCTTGTTGTTAAGGAATTTGTAAAAATAAGGCACTATCTCAAATAAAACACAGTGATTGTGTCATAATTTCCATCTCTACCATGGAGACCTAAAGTACTGTTTTCCCTTATTTCTGTAAGGATTGGGAAGCCTGAAACCCAAGTCATTAGCATTCAGGTTGTTTATGACATTATAAAAGGATGAAAGTAGTTAGAAATGAGAAGTAGCTTTAAGTGCGAGACATTTTGTGAAATTATGCATCTGTTTCTTCACTTGAAAATTGGTATGCAAGCCAAGGCACAGCCAGGCAGAAAGATTGCAATTGAATCGGACGAAATTTTATTATAGTGGTCCAGTTCATGCTGATACCCCAGCAGGGAGGGGGTTTTAGCATTTCCAGTATGTATACAAAATACTTCTTTTTTAAAAACATAAAGACCATGCAAAGAACTTGTCAAATTTTGATAGAAGACCCTAAATACATATGTAAGTCAACAACCTATCAGAGGACATTTAAAAGGCTCTAAATATCTATTCACATGATCATGTCGCCGATCCATGAGTTTAAAACTCACTAGATAAATATTTTCCTAAATCTGTAACAGCTTGGCTCAATCTGGTGTGTTAAATAAGAAAAGGCTGTCATGGAAAAAAATTGGCAAAATACACGCAATACCAGAGAACAAGAACCTAGACACAACTGTAGATAGATTAGGTGCAGTGACAGATAGTCAAAGAGCAAACCATTTGGAAACCTGACAACACTTTCCATTAAGATTGAAATAATAATTTAACTGCTGTTTGGGGTAATAATTCTCATCATATTTATTTAAAGTTTTGAATCTTGCTTCGGAAACCAATCCTTGATTCAGGGTGGCACTTACATGCATAAATCTAGCTAAGTTAATGGGATGTAAACATATGCCTAAAGTTAAGCACATACTTAAGTGATGTGCTGAACAGCGATGGACTTAAACACATGCTTAAGTATCCTCTTCAATTCATGGTCCTGTTATTCACAATATCATAGGGAAAGTTATAATTAAAGATTGGTTTTGATTTTATGTTGGTTGACATGATCATATACACTTCTTTTATTCTGTATATATTTCAAATAACCTATTTAGTTTAATGGATACAGCATGGAGCTGCTGTTGTTGTTTCTTTGTTCTTTCTGTATTCTCTATCAAAAATTACTGAACTATTTGAAAAAAAAATAAGAACAATCTTTACCAGTTTTTTTAAATAAATAGGGATATATAGTTTCAGTTTGGATTCCAGGGAGATGTTCTTATTCCTCTAAAGCCAATTTGGAGGAATAAGAACATCTCCCTGGAATCCAAACTGAAACCGCTGCATGCATTGGTCATTTCCATTTTTCTGTATGCGTGCGAGACATGGACCATTACGGCAGAATCTGAATGGAAAATACAGGTAGTAGAGATGAGAAGCTTCCGTAAAATCCTGGGCATCTCCTACTTCAACCACGTCACTAATGAAGAGGTCCGCAACATCATCACCCAGTGTGCTGGGTCATATGAAGACCTCCTGATGAACGCGAAGAAGTGCAAGCTGAAGTGGTATGGCCATGTAACAAGATCATCTGGCCTATCCAAGATCATCCTCCAAGGGACAGTACAGGGGAAGAGAAGAAGAGGTAGACAGAAGAAGAGATGGATTGACAACATAAAAGAGTGGACAGGAAAGGACTTCGCAGAGACTCAAGCACTGACGCATAATAGTCAGGGGTGGAAACAATTTGGTTGATTGCTCATCAATGATGGTGCCCCAACGACCAATGCAGTTATGGGAGTGATGATGATGATGATGAGGGATATATAGTGAATTTTATAATCACTTATTTTAGAGACTTTTCTTTTATAAAAGTGTGCCATAAAAAAGCCTAAAGGATATTAACTGTGGATGGAAAAAACAGGCACCGCTCCTGCAGCTCCCATTGGAGCATGTAGGAGCGGAGCGGGGCCATGCTGTGGCTTCTGGGAGCCACGTGGTGCGGCCCCCAACCCTGCGCCTCAGCTGGAGCGAGGCTGAGCCGTGTGGTGCGGCTCGTGGGCCGTAGTTTGCCCATCCCTACCCTAAGCGTACTTGGTAATTTGCTGCAGCCATCACATGCTGACAAGAAAATTGTTCACTCACCTGACTTTAATAAACTTACGGTTCTATAATGCAAAGAGTCAGAAGATCTAGGAGTTGAGAACTGATCAAATCGACAAAAAGAAGAAAGAAAATGAACTAGCTCATCACACTGTGTATGTGGAACGTAACTATGTAAAGTGGACCTTCGGTATGGAAGAGTGTAACTAATTGAGCTAAGTCATAGGTGTGCGTTCTTAGCTTATTACCAGGCATGGGCCTGAACCAGGGGCCTTGTATTCACTAGGAAAACAAGGTATGTTCTTACCTTGTGGTAGCCAACAAGTGGTAAAATCCTAGGGAAGATAAAGCTATTTGTAGTCTTAACATCTATCTTATATGGCCCTTACCACCAAAGTATCTAAGCACCCTACAATCTTTTAATGTATCTATCGTGACAACACCCCTATTAGGTATGGAAGTGCTCTTATCCCCATGTAACTGATGGGGAATGTAAGCACAGAGACTAAGATTATGTCTACACTACCCGCTGGATTGGCGGGCAGAGATCAATCCAGTGGGGGTTGATTTATCGCGTCTAATCTAGACGCGATAAATTGATCCCTGAGCACTCTCCCGTTGACTCCTGTACTCCTCCCCCACAAAAGGCACAGGTGGAGTCGACGGGGGAGCGGTGGCAGTCAACTCACCGCAGTGAAGACACCGCGGTGAGTAGGTCTAAGTACGTTGACTTCAGCTACATTATTCACGTAGCTGAAGTTGCGTAACTTAGATTGATTTCCCTTCCCCCCCCCCCCCCCCCCCAGTGCAGACCAGACCTAAGTGATTTGTTCAGGGTCACACAGAAAGTCTGTGACAGAACAGGGAAGCGAAGCCAGGTTTCCCAAGGCTAGTGCCCTAACCCCTGGACCATCCTTCCCCATTCTTCTTTCCTCCACTCCCCTATAGGTTTTACTTCAATCTGTTTACAAATGCTAAAACTGCAAACTGGCTTGTCTTCACTAGGAGTTTACCTCGTGTTGGCTAACTCAGGTTGAGAACAGGTTGAAAACCTTTTATCCTAGTGACGATGCACCCACAAAGTTCAGTTCCAGATTCAAAGTTTGGGGGTGTTCAGATCCACGGATTAGATTTGGCTGGCTAGAAAGACAGGGGGCAAGATCCTTAGCTGATGTAAATTAGTGTAGCTCCATTGACTTCAGTAGAACTATGTCAGTTTACATCAACTGAGGATCTAGCCCAGGGAGCCCATTACACAGTACAAATCTGGATCCAAACTTCTTTCACAGTTTGTTGGTGTTTGAATTTGGAATTTTAGTTCAGGCCCATGCCTAGTTATTAAACTATCTCACAGATAAAGAGACAAGATGGGTGAGGTAATATATTTTGTTGAACCAACTTCTGTTGGTGAAAGATACAAGTTTCAAGCTACACAGAGCTCTTCCTCAGGTCTTCAGAACAACTCTGTATAGCTCAAAAGCCTATTTCTCTCACCAAGAGCAGTTGGTCCAATACAAGATATTACCTCACCCACCTTGTTTCTCTCATATCCTGGGACCAATACAGCTACAACAACCAGGGCCGCCCAGAGGATTCAGGGGGCCTGGGGCAAAGCGGGGGAGCTGTGGCGCTTGTATTCACCCGGCAGCAGTCTGGGTCTTTGGCGGCATTTCAGCAGTGCGGTGCCCTTCAGTCGCTCCGTGTCTTTGGCAGCACTGAAGGGCCCCCCGCCGCCGAAATGCCACCGAAGACCCGGACTGCTGCCGGGCCAGGGCTCGCGCGGGGCATTTCAGTGGTGGGGGGCCCTTCAGTCGCTTCACGTCTTCGGCAGCACTGAAGGACCCGCCCCCGAAATGCCACCGAAGACTCGGAGCGCTGCCAGGCCAGGGCTCGTGGGGCCCCTGTGGGGCCTGGGGCAAATTGCCCCACTTGTCCCATCCCCCCCCCCCCCGGGCAGTCCTGACAACAACACTGCAAATAACTGATAGAGGGCAGTTGTTGCTGTGGAAAGTAATATTTCTCTGTAATCAATTCTGAAAAGGAGCAACGTCTAGGCAACCTGTTTTCTATTATATGCACTTAAGCAGTGTTTGTAACACTGAGCAGCATTGAATGTCATTCCAAATGTAGCCAATATATACTAAGCTGTCTTCTCATGTGTTAGGGAGGCATCCAGGTATGTTCCCAGATACTTACATCTGTTAGCACACTATAGAACTACATTATTAATACAAGTATTAACAATTCAAGTCTAATCTGTTACAATACTTTTCAGTGTGGGAGAAGAACTCAAATGTATACTTTTAGCAATATAATGCAAACCAGATTTAGGACCCAGTCTGGTAATTGCCTGAGTACACTGCCTTCCCTTCACCATGAGAATATATGTTGGTGTCCTCTATTATGTCTATATATATTAAAAAAAAAAAAAAGCCCTTGACCCCACTTGTCTCTTCAGTTTGTGCCCTATCTTCTTTCACACCTCCCCTCCAAACCCACTGAACATATTTGCTATTGCTACCTTTATTCCTGCACTGTTCCCTTCGTAGCTTCTATTGAGCAGCTGCAAGGGGACTCAGCGAAAGGCCGTGCCCCCAGGAGGTAATTGGGGGACACTATAGTCATGCAGAGGCTCAGCCATATAGAATAGCTCCTGCAGCCACACTTCTGAGGAATCCCTTATTTGCAGGGCTCCAAGAATGAGTGGCCTCACCTCCAGCCCCTCAAATCCCATTCCCTTTTCAGGGAATTTGAAGAGAGCTAACTCTCAGGGCATTTTACCGCAGCTAAGTTCAACGGGGGGAGGGATAGCTCAGTGGTTTGAGCATTGGCCTGCCTAAACCCAGGGTTGTGAGTTCAATCCTTGAGGGGGCCACTTAGGGATCTTGGGCAAAATCAGTAGTTGGTCCTGCTAGTGAAGGCAGGGGGCTGGACTCAATAATCTTTCAAGGTCCCTTCCAGTTCTAGGAGATAGGATATCTCCATTTAAAAAAATTGCAAATCGCCATTTCCTTTTAGCTGGAGCTTATTCTGTGAGAAGGAAGCAAGCCATAATCTTTTCTGGTGCAGGTCAACATTCAAATCCCTTCCAATAGGAATCTCTCCTGTGCCCAAGATCTCCTCAACACAGGAGAGGGAGTGGGCAATCTGGAAAGCAGTTACAGCTCCCTGCTTCTGTGTCAGCACCCTGAATGATACATTCTCTCTGAGGGCTGGTCCCTTTGAGGGATGAACTGCATTTATTGTCAAAAATGTTTCTGAGTTCATCCACTTGGATATTCTCTGACTCATTTAAAGGAATGACCATTAAGGCTAATCAGCACCTTCCCCTAAAATAGCCTAATTTCAGGTGCCATATTGCATGTTTCATTCAGGTCAATAAAGATTGCCACAGTGTATTGCCCCAGATAAATTGCATGGGTGTACCTGGGAGGAATGTTTGTCTCGCCCCGTTCTTTTTTTAAAGAGCTTTCCATCATGTAGCTCTGAATTGCAGCATCTGAGGGAGACATAAGGATTACAGGGTAGGGACTGGAATGAAACTGGCTAGAATTTTTCTGTTTGCCATCCTCATTACTGATCTCTGCCTGAAGAATAGATTCACAGCACGTTGTTTCAGTCCTCATTACAATCTTTGATGCCAGACGGCTCCATCGGAAAGTGAAGTTCTTCATCAAACGTGGGAAAAATCACAGCAAACTACATTGTTCTTCCCTTTTTCAGTATCCCCTAATTTTAATGGGCAGCCAGTCCCACGGACAACAACCCAGCCTCACCAACCTGTGGGGAAGATAACCAAACATCATACTGAAAAGGTCCAGGTGGGAGAGCTTGCTTGTGTCTTTCACCAAGTCAGCATTAACATTCTCATGTTTCATTGCTGTGACAAGAATGGTAACGAGAAGTGGCACAGCATAAATATGTTCTTGTCAGAGTGACAGAAATGAGAATGGGAAGTGGTACACAAACGCCTCGCTCATTCTCATTACAGCCTCAGGATGGTAACCTCTGTCCCCTCCTTAGGTCCTTTCCTGGCTCTGTGTAATATCCACAGATCCATTTTCATTCTGCTTTTGCTATTGTACCTCACAAAAGACAGTGCTGTAATATTTGTATTTCTGAGCCTTCCCGTGCTCACTGGAGTTACATCAACGCGCCTGACCCCGTTTTAATGTGGCATTGAATAGCAAGGTACCAAAAAGAAAAAAGAAAAAGACAAACATTATACAGTATAAACCCTAGCCATGTAATTATAAGTAAAAAAGGATTTGAAAGTCTGGTGCTTTGTCTTTCCTATTTCACATGGTCCTGCTGCAAAAATATCTCCCTGAGGTTCCTGCTGCATATATCTTATAAATGATTCTCTTTGATCAGATTCCAGAATCCAGTGCAAGTTCTTCTTCTTTTTTAGACTTATGGAGGCAGTGATTTCATATCACAGCATTATTGAAACTCTTGACAGCTCAGTGGGGGTGAGGAGAAGAAGAAGGGGGATTATCTAAAAGAGAGAGAAATAAGGGGAAGAAATTCAAAGTCAGGCCAAAGATGACAGGAAAATCAGGGTAGCAGCTGTACAACAACTTACTTGATCTCTGCCAGAGATGTTGCATATAGGGGTGAATGACAACTTCTAATTAAAATTGTGACTGATTATCATGTAAGAAGTGACACAATTTGTTGAAGACCTGGAGTTGAAGATGAATCACTTTTATGTGCAGAAAATGCTAATTTAAAGTTGTGCATTTTTAGATGAACATCTGTGGCACATCTCTGATCAAATTTACACTGTAATTAAATCCCTTTTCTGCCTAAAAGTTTTCAATTGTCTTTTATCATTGTAAACAATGCTGAAGGAAAATCTCTGCTGAAATTTGGGAGGAACTTGCCAGACCACAGCGACCTTCATTTGAAATTCCAGGAGTAGCAGTGGTTTAAAATATGGGACCCATTCGATGCAATAAATTCACAGATCTGCATCAGGCAACTCAGGATATTATTTTCCAAAGCTTCTGGATGTGTTTACTTGTTATATATGCATGTGAAACAGTTTCAGATCCCCTTGCTTAGGGACAAATGAATACAACCATCGTTAAAACACACATTGTGACTCACTCAGAAACACATTCTCAGCTTGGGTTCAGATTGAGATTAGACAGCCAATGGGTTTTCATCTTGATAGATCAATCATTCTTCAAACAGATATTTTTAGCACAGTAGGCTAGATACCTGTCTGCTTTTTTCAGTTGCTTTGCACTTTTCAGGCCACATGAAGCACGTGGAAAACTTCTCTGAGGAGGATGTTGGGGATTCCCTTTAGATAAGGGAATCCCTGGGTGGAAAGAGAACAGGAGTACTTGTGGCACCTTAGAGACTAACAAATTTATTAGAGCATAAGCTTTCGTGGGCTACAACCCACTTCTTCGGATGCATATAGAGTGAAACATTGAGGAGATATATATACACACATACAGAGAGCATGAACAGGTGGGAGTTGTCTTACCAACTCTGAGAGGCCAATTAAGTAAGAGAAAAAAAAAAACACTTTTGAAGTGATAATCAAGATAGCCCAGTACAGACAGTTTGATAAGAAGCAAGTGTGAGAGTACTTACAAGGGGAGATAGATTCAATGTTTGTAATGGCTCAGCCATTCCCAATCCCTGTTTAACCCTGAGTTGATTGTGTCTAGTTTGCATATCAATTCCAGCTCAGCAGTCTCTCGTTGGAGTCTGTTTTTGAAGTTTTTCTGTTTTAAGATAGCCACCCGCAGCACTGGGTGCTGTCTGTCATAGAATGGCCAGACAGGTTAAAGTGTTCTCCCACTGGTTTTTGAGTATTATGATTCCTGATGTCAGATTTGTGTCCATTAATTCTTTTGCGTAGAGACTGTCCGGTTTGGCCAATGTACATGGCAGAGGGGCATTGCTGGCACATGATGGCATATATCACATTGGTAGATGTGCAGGTGAACGAGCCCCTGATGGTATGGCTGATGTGATTAGGCCCTAATCACAGACCTGTCCTCGCTTACAGACAACCCCCCAACCTAAAGCAAATACTCACCAGCAACCACACATCACTGAACAAAAACACTGACCCTGGAACCTATCCTTGTAACAAAGCCCGATGCCAACTCTGTCCACATATCTATTCAAGTGACACCATCATAGGGCCTAATCACAAAAGAATTAATGGACACAAATCTGACATCAGGAATTGATATGCAAACTAGACACAATCAACTCAGGGTTAAACAGGGATTGGGAATGGCTGAGCCATTACAAACATTGAATCTATCTCCCCTTGTAAGTACTCTCACACTTGCTTCTTATCAAACTGTCTGTACTGGGCTATCTTGATTATCACTTCAAAAGTTTTTTTCTCTTACTTAATTGGCCTCTCAGAGTTGGTAAGACAACTCCCACCTGTTCATGCTCTCTGTATGTGTGTATATATATCTCCTCAATGTTTCACTCTATATGCATCCGAAGAAGTGGGTTGTAGCCCACGAAAGCTTATGCTCTAATAAATTTGTTAGTCTCTAAGGTGCCACAAGTACTCCTGTTCTTTTTGCGGATACAGACTAACACGGCTGCTACTCTGAAACCTGGGTGGAAAGAAGCTTGTATGTCTGGTTCTGTACCACCATTCCCAGTGCTGCTGTCATGTGGTGAATGATAGTATGTGAAATTTTTACAAGACTATGATAAATTTGGTACAAGGCATGCCTTGTGAAGTATCATTTAAAACTCATAATCTGCTGAATATTATTGTTCTAGTGAAATATGTGTGGCAACATTGTATATAAAGTTATAAGATTCTACTTTATAACATTGCTATAACATGCTCCACATTTAAGAAAAGCAGCCCCAAACCAGTTTTTCAGAGACAAATAGCAACCAGGAAGTCCTCAGTGGTCATGGATAACATGGTGCTATTTTTAGAGATAAGTGAAATGTTGCCAGGAATCTCCTCCACAAATCATGCAAAACTAATCCAGGTTCATTACAAATTTGGAACAGCCCAAACTTGGCTGTTTGTGATGGCAAACCTCTTACATTTCAACTGATTCTTGCGATGTGTATGTTCAAATGCCAAACTCAAAGTGAAACTCAAGAGATGCCAAAAAATATGTTTTCCCCTTACTGTCATCACAGCAAATTCAACCTGAGCTCCAAGAGTCAAGCTGGGTTATTTCCTTCGCAATCATTGTCACCAGTATCAAAGATTCTGCAGACCAAATTATGCCATCACTGACAGTGGCGGCACTCCACTGCCTTCAATAGCTTTGCACAAGTGTTACTGGTTAAACCTGTATTGGTCACTTTTGCAAACATTTCTGATGACACATAAGAAGGAATAAAATCCAACATTGTGTTCTATCTGGGGTCTTATACCACTTATCTGAGTGCCCCTCTTAGCTGTGCTGGTGTGGTAAGGTTATCAAGAAGAGAGAAAAGGAAAAACTTATTTTGCCACCAACCTCAGCAGTTTTGATCCCCTTGTCTATTCAGGATCATATCTGTTCAGTAGAACAGTGTCATTTTTCAAAGCAGAGCTGCACTTTAAAGAGGACATGTTTGGCTTATTATTACTCAATGTTAGTATTGGGGCAATGCTGTGATGCCTCAGTCAAGAATCAAAAGGCCCCATTGTGGGAAATGACACCATTTTTTAAAGATGGCATATTTGTATGTTTCTGGATAAATATTTGAGATTTTCTCTAAAACGATAATACCAACCAGGAGCAGTATAATATCCATGCTTCTAAGCATTATCTGCTTCTTCAAGGCTCTCCTTTCACTGAACATCTAAATAAAATATGTAAAGCTGACACATTATGCCATCTCCTAGCAAATTCATACACCCTCGCGAAGTCAGGAGGTAAGACAGGGCAGCTTTAACTTCCATAATGCATATTCACAAGTGCAAGTCCCCTGTATCGTTAATATACTTGTATTCATCACAGCCTTTTTCTGGCCACTCAAGAAAGAGACCTTACCACAGCTCTGCTAAAACATAATAGTCACTGGGAAAATGCAGTTGCAATGGCCGTCATCTTGGATAATGTACCACGGAGTGAACTGGGAACCTCCAGAGCTAAAATTATGGTCTGCTACAGCTTAAGCTAAAGAGCTAACATTCCTTAGCTGCTGCTGTAACAGACTCATTTCCTCTGTGGATCAGGCACAGAGGGGGAGAACCTGTAACATGCACTGACCAGCGACTTGCACAATCACAGAAGACTGGCAGTTCTGTGGACAGGTTTTGGCCTCTGCATCCTGTCATGAGTCTCAATTTCACACAATATGACCAGTCTGTTTCCACTTCTGCCATAATTTCTTCACAAGCCTCAAGGTGCTCTTCTGCCATGCTTTGATCTTTTTGTTCTTTTATTTCATGCTGCTGGGGAGGATCCTTGATGAGTGGAAAGCCACAGTGAACTACATAGCCCACAGCCTGACTGGGAAAGGAGAATATTGGAAGCTGATGGCACAGTTGCGTGTAAACGGGTACCCTCGGAGAGAGCAACGCATGCATTCATTACAGTGACAGTCACCCTCAGCCTGGCCTCCTGACTAGTATGTCTGTTGACTCAAATACTAGCAGAGCAGAAAGAAGAGTCTCCAAGCTAGACCATGCATGTGAGCCTGTTGGACTATCTCTTGGTGGCCCTGTTAATGGCTGCCAGGAACCTCAATTGTGAGCATTCCTGCCCTGTACCCTGGCTGGAACCATGAACAATGAGTAGTTTGGTATCGTCACTGTGCCCAGATAATGCCTTGCAGTTGAATCAGCAAAGAAAAATGGGGCCAAGCAGGAGTTCCTCTTTCTAAAACAACAGTGGGCATGAGTGTCTAAAGATCTAAGGAAAGAACACTATTGTTGTAATGAATTGGCAAGTGTGTTCCTCCACTGGATGGATTCAGACCTGCTCAACAATTAGGCTTAGCAGAATTCAATTTTAATTTTTTTATATTTTCAGCAGATACCAATGTTTATTTTTAAGCATTTTGTAATTTGTATTGATCAACATTTTCATGGTTGCGGCAATTATGGAGGGCTCAGACAATATTTATTTAATGACATTAGACATTGAGATTCAAAATGTTAAAGCTTTGTAACCATTAAAACACAGATTGTCAACATCACACATCGAAATGTGCAGAGTACAGATCCTTAAATCAAACTCTAATAAGTTCTCAAGCAGCATTTTTCCTACTTTGACTATCTGCAAATTTTGATTATATTGATGGAAATATTTTTTCGGCGGGTTGTGTGTGTACTGTGAAATCAATGTTTACCAACATTTACCAATAAAAATCTAATCCTTCAAAGTCAATCAATAGTGTATGCTGCGGACTCTATACTGCTAACAGCTAAAGGAGGATCTCCTTTAGCTCAAGTGATAAGACCAGGGGCCAAATCTTCAGATTATGTAAACTATGTAACTGAGTGTAGCAGAGTCCCATTTGCTGGAGCTCTCCTGTGGCCAGAGATATTTCCGCAAGGCCCTCCCTCAGCTCCCTGTCTTTGGAGACCCTGGGAGCACCATATATGCTTTCACAGGGCTGTCACCAGCCCTCCCCTCAAACTGAGTCGATAGCCCAAAGTAATTCAAAAGAGTCCTCAGTGTCCCAAACACAAGGTCCATCACAGTAACCCCATAGTTCATACTCATCTCCAGGGCTCCTGTCATCCCTGGAGACCTTAGTCTGCAAAGCAGAATCCTAGCTCAGGCTTCTTTCCTCTGTCTGTGGCTGTCCTGTTCTGAGAGGGAAGGTGGCATATATAGTACCCTCCTTCTGAAAGCTTCTCCTGATTGGCTGGGAGAGAGGGGAGCCCTGCACCACCCTACTCTACAGGGCTCCGGGTCCTACGCCCATGTCTACGTGTCTTGGGTTTTTCCCATCCCACTGCTAACTCCCTGGGACCACTTCTTCTCTTCCAGTTTCAGCTGGTTTCTGAGCCTGTGCTCACACCAACATCCCTGAAATGGGGTCTTCTGTGCCTTTAGGCTTAACAAGCCAGTACACCTTGTTGCCCTGCGCTATGCCAGTTTACAGCAGGTCCCCAGCCAGTGCAGATGGGTGTAGCTGTATGGGGATATTCCTCAACTCACACAAATTAACATACCTCCACTGAAGTCAAGGGAGCCATATTGGCTTCGGATCTGGCCCATTGACCTCAATGGCTATGCTGATTTCCACTAGCTGAGGCTCTGTCCCCATGTGTGTTTGCAGCATGAGGCTCTGAATGCTATTACCTATTATAACCAGGAGATTCTAACTGGTTAGGCTGTTCAACACAGTGATGACTGTAGTGACCAAGGTGTTCCTGGATTTGTATAATTATTCTTGTAGGTATTTATTATTTAAATAGTGCTAGAAATATGCTAGATGCTTGATTTACATACAAGGTCCCTGTTCCACAGATCTTTCAATCTCAATGTAAAAAATCCTTATGCAAATTGCTAACACTCCCTATTCCTCTTACTGCGTCTGTATAATGGGGATAGTAATATTTACTTTTCCTCAAACTGGGTAGCCAAATGCATTCATATATGTTAAGCATTAGGAGATGCTCAGGTGGAAGGCTCTGTCGAAGTGCAATGGATCGTGATTTAGCAACATAACCTTACTCCCACCTGGAGTAATTTTTCCAGTATGTACTTTATTAAATCCACCTGTTTTATTTTTACCTCACTTTTATTTCTCAATTTAAGATTTATAAAAGTCTAAGAATCTAGCAGCAATGGTAAATGTTTAAATCAAATGACCTATACCAGGGGATTACATACAGGTGAGAAAGTATCAGTTACAGCAGATATAGGATGCAGCTGGGAGAAAGTTTTGGGAAGAAACAGATGTTCGGAAAAAAGAATTCTCTCAGATTGTATTTTACAGCTCATTCAGAGAGGCTCAACCAGTCAAACTGGAGCTTTACTCCGCAAGGAGCTCTGATTTTAACAAATGGGTCTCACACCCAGAATTACTAGCAAACAAATTTCCAAAGGTACCAACTCTTTGCAGACCAACATTTTATAAACAGCTTTGATTTAAATAATAAGACACAAATCAAACTATTAGTGAATGCCCTGGCTGCATGATGAAGTAGAATAATTTATTTAGAAAACAAAAATCGGTGTCACCATGCCAGGAAAAAAATACTTCCCAGAGAATTAAAAAAACAGGCTTTATGCATTTACTATAGTATTTTGTAGGAATGGGCCAAAAGTGGCAATAAAACTCATGGAATATTACTAGAGCTTCTGACTTGAGAAGTGTGGTTGGAAGATATTGTTTTTGTTACTCTTGATGGAAAAGTTCTAGGGCCAGATCCTCAGCTGGTGTAAACTGAGTTAGCTCCATTGACTTCAAGAACAGTTGCAGAGTATCAGGCCCCATAAGGTTTCCTTATGAGCATGAAAATGGCAGGACACGTCATCATGTGATCCCTGCTTTCCACTGTTAAGGACTATTCTGATCTTATCAGAAGAGTTTGTAAAAAAGAACACAAGCAGATTGGTGGGTTTTTAAAGTCTGTTTGCATCATTACTGAAGAGTGGCATAATATTTTAATAGGGGACTTAGGAAGTTTTAAAATAAAGGATGATTTGCAATGCAGTCAATGATAACAAACCATTAAGGGAAGCGCTGAGTATTTAACAAGTCGGGTGTTAGCTTCCTGGAGTGGAAAAGGACCATGCTGAAGGGTGGCCTTGAAATGCAGTAAGCGATAGAGGGATTGCTTTGTTGGAAAAAACCTACTGTAGTTGATGTGTTATAGTGATAAAATCAAAAGTTCCCCCTCAGAACATGGCTTTGAACAATCAGTAACCAATGTCTGATATCGATATTCCTCAGTTGGATACATACAAATACATTCCCAGCTAGAGCTGGTTGGGTATTTTTTCATTAAATATTTTTCATCAGAAAATGCCAATTTTTTGAAAATGAAATTTTTTTACGGAAATGTAGTTTTATCTAGAAGGTTTCTCAGGTCAAAACCAGAAGCAGACCCACTCCTGAATGGCCAAATGGTGAGAGGTGCCTCTGCTCTGCCAGATTTGGATCAGGTATTTGAACCTGGGTCTCCCATATCAGTGTCCTGACCACCATGCAATTGGGTATTATGGGTTGGGGTTCTCTTAGTCTCTCTACTTTGTATAATTAATTCAATATTCATTGGGCCAAAGAGAGACAGACTATATAGCCTGATAGTTAGGTCACTGACTTTGGCAGAGCAGGGACTTTGGGGGGAGGGATAGCTCAGTGGTTTGAGCATTGGCCTGCTAAACCCAGGGTTGTGAGTTCAATCCTTGAGGGGGCCACTTGAGGATCTGGGGCAAAATCAGTACTTGGTCCTGCTAGTGAAGGCAGGGGGCTGGACTTGATGACCTTTCAAGGTCCCTTCCAGTTCTAGGAGATGGGATACCCCCATTAATTATAATTAAGACTTGAATCTGGGTCTTGCCCATCCCAGATGAGTTCCCTAACCGCCATATTTGCAAATACTTGTGTGCTTAAGTGTGATTGTGTGTGCAAATCAGGTAACAGTGTGTGCAAATTACAAGATAGATAGCAAAATACTTATTTGCATATTCAGATACCCAATTTTCCTGCATAGTTCTAGTAGCTGCATTGCAAATTAGGCCCATATATGCCTGCCCATCTTCTTGTGTGCATGCAACGTTGAAAATCAGGACGTCAGTATCCAAATCCATAATCTGATAAAAGTCTTTGGTAGTGAAATCACATGGGCCAAGACATGATTTGTGTGATGAAACTATCACTTAATGGTAGGGTTTTACGTCCAAACTTCAATGTTTAGCCATTCTCTTTCCTGAATATCTGGCTGGCTGCTAAAACTGCATTCTGAGTTTGCACTCATGGGGTCTGATTCTTTCTCGGTTGAAGCTAATTGGAGCTTTACACATCAGTGGGCTTTGGATCAGCCCTATGCGGTGTAATGAAAATATGTCAGTGGATGAGGAAGTCCCTAAAGTGGGTGCTGAAGTGAGGAGACGGAAGTGAGTCCACAGGGATGAATGTAAACCATGGATAAAAAGGTAAAACCTGTGGCCTTATGAACAAATACCTTGACTGACCTATGAATTTCTCCAAAAGTTAGTGTAACAAAATCACCGCCCTACTTCTTATTGTGACGTTTGGAATGGAACTATATGGAAGGCCTTTAGTGCACAGTGAGTGTTTAGGAGTATTTCCTTGTGTCCTTAGAGTGCATCAGTATCTCAATTTAGCTGAACACTTTTGGGGAGAAGACTTCCAGCAGGCATGGAAAAGCTGCCATTTATGTAAGCTGAGGCTCTGCACCACTACCAACAGCACAATGGAGCCCTATATAATTAAAGAAGAAAACTCTTCAACATTACTAGAGGTTACGTGTATAAAACTATTATATTGTTTTTGCCAGCCAGATGGTTTTTTCCCCCATAAATAATTATGCCTCCTGTTTGTTTGCTTGTTGATTTTAAAACCTCACTGTTTTATTTATTAGCCAATATTGAACTGTATTTGCATGAACTCTGGCCTCTTACTAATTCAAATGCTAATGAAGATTCTGTTTATGATGTGCAATAGTAATCGTGTTTGCATTCTTCTATTCTCACTTCTAGGAGAGTCTAGGGCTCTCTTAGTCTACGAGGCTACATACACATTATATATATAAATGTATCTATTGTTAAATTATATATATATAATTGTATGTAGTTGTGTTATGATCAACACCATGTCTATCAAAATGTAATTTATACTGTTCATGAAGGAAGAGGTCAGTGAGTCTGTCACACACAAGAAGGAGCATTTTGGGGACTTCCTAGATATCAGGAATGTTATTCATGGTTGAGTTCTCCCTGCTGTTGAGGTGTGAAAGGTTGTTTTATGTCATTTGCAGTAATGTTTGTGTCTGCTGGTGGTTTATCATTTCTCCTGTGTCTGGTTTAACTTATTGCAGGGAAGGGCAGGAGGAAGAGGTAGGTGTGTAGGAACAGGACAGTTAAAATAGTCTGACTGACAAACAGTGACAATTTAATAGAGCTTGCTTGAATATGGTGCTCATTTTAAATACTATTTTTAAAGGAAAATGCTAGGAACTGATGATCTCCATTTATCTACAGTACATGGCACTACACGTTTCTCTATACTCTCTACTCAATATGTATGCAAGTCCTGACCTGGAAGGGCCACCTCTACAGAAGAAATCCTCCATGTCACTGCCAATGAACTCCCACTTTGGTGTGTGTCTGGTGGGGGGATCTGTACAGCTGCTTACTGAGAATGGGACTGAAATAATCATCTCCTTTCATACTAGCCACCATACCTCCATCAGATGATTTGGTGATGACTTGGACAGGCTTTGAACTGGCAATCAGTGGTGAAAACCCTTATTGTCCATTACTATTCCCAGCGCTATCCATCTCACAACTCTGATGTATTATTTCTGCCCTTGCTATACCTCTCCAGGGTAGTGAAGACTTCATTGTACAGAAAAACTTGATATTTAGCAACTCAAAAACCCTCTGAAACCTAGCAGATTCAACCTATAAGTACAATATGTGCACACCTTACTTTGGGAATGTAAATGCATAACTGCTTAAAGATGACAGCTTGTTAATGCTGAAACTCTAAAGATAAAATTTCCAAATGGCAAATCAATATTTATCTTGTATGTTTTAAATTATTTTTGAGTTGGAAGAAGGCAATTGGGTTTTTTCCACATAAGGAATAACTCGAAGAGAATGTTTTTATTTATATTCTCTACAATGAGAGGAAGGAAAGTAGACAGTGAAATTAAACAGTTAATAGGAGACCAACATTTGATGCCAAATTAAAAGGAGAGTGTAAAGGGGTGTGGAAAGTAGGCTAAATTGTTGTGATTTACACAGTCTTCTAGGCCCTGCAATGTGTATGTAACTTAGATTAATTTACTCTGAATCACTTGGGGTGAAATCCTGGCCCCATTGAAGTCAATGGCAAAACTTTCATTGACTTCAGTGGGGCCAAGATTTCACCCTTAGAATCATACTCACTTACCAACATATAATTCAAACTGTCTCCCACACACAACCCTTACACATCTCTTCAGAAAAGACTTCTATTGACTTCAGGGGGAGTTGGGTCAAACCTTTGATCTAATGGATGTTACTGCAAGGAAGTCTAAATTAGTCTAAGGGAATGTAAGCTAGTGGCTCTTCATACACTGCCTGGTCAGAAGGATTTGTATCAGGGCCGGCTCTGGTTTTTTTGCCGCCCCAGGCAAAAAAGCCTCCGGCGGGCCCCCCCCACGGGGGGGGGCGGCCGGAGCCCCGGGGGGAGGGCGGCGAACCCCGGCGGGGGCTCCGCTCTCCCCCCGGC
>NW_020664448.1:13719362-13726614 GCF_002925995.2 Terrapene triunguis
GCGGGGGGGAGGGCGGCCAGAGCGCCGGGGGCAGGGCGGCGAGCCCGGCTGTGGCCCCGCTCTCCCCGGCGACTGGAGCGCCGCGCCGCCCCCCTCCAGGTGCCGCCCCAAGCACCAGCTTGGTTGCCTGGTGCCTGGAGCCGGCCCTGATTTGTATAACAAGACAAGCAAATAACAGGAAGGTGTAGGACGGTGGTAAGTTAAAACATGAGCTGATCAATCTTAGAGTAAGATACATTTTTAAATATCCTTTAAGCTCTTGGGAATGTGAGTTATAGCAGATTAGAATCCATTATACCCACACACATCAATAAGTGGGTGTAAGTAGGTCTACAGGAGTCTGAGCATAATGGGGTCTAACTTACACCACCTACACATCACTAAGAATTTGGCTCCCGCTGCAGAATACATGCTTGAGGGGAATATGTATATATATATAATTATGTCTAGTGATACTGTAGAAGATGGCTCATTTCCAGGAATCACAAAGCATTGTTGGAACTTACTTAAGCCTCCATCTTTCATGAACTTCAATTAGATTTTGAAAATCAAATGAATAATATTAAAAAGGCCTCTGAAATGAGTGAAGATGATTTTTCTGCAAGTTGCATAGACAAGAATTCTGCCCTGAATTCCCAGCCACACAGCCAAACACTCAGGGGAGGAGGGGCATTAGAGAGTACATATCTAAAGGAAGGGTAGGGGAAAGGAAGGAAGCTTGTTATTCCAATTTATGAGCAATAGTTAGGCTCACGTGCTTTCTCCCCCTCTCTGCTCTTGATGTAGTTTTAAAAACATTTATTATTTACTTGGTCATCTCAACATTTTATGCAAAGTCAATTTTTTTTCACCACCTTCCCACCCCCCTTACATTTACTATAAAAATAAGAGTAAAAATCATATCAATGATGCCAGTGCCAAGCGTATATAATTTATGTGTGTGTGTGTGTTTGGGGAGTTTGACAGACTCCTTGACCTTGAAGAGTAAGGGTGGGTGGGGAGTGAGATTTTCTTTGATTTAGATTGTAATACAATTTTCATTCCCCCCGAGTGACTTTCATGATGCATGAGTTGAGAGACACTGATATAGAGCCCACTGAACAACAACAACACCTCACCAAACAAGACACTATACTGCACACATTTCCCCGCTTGGGGAGAGAAGAGAATTAACATGTGACAGATGTGTGTCACTTCATGCTCTACTGGAAAGTACTCAGCTACTAGGATGATGAGCACGGCATAAGAACCTATATAGAATAGGGAGTCTTTCCATTGACTTCAATGGATTTTAGATTAGGCCCCTACTGAATGACTCATTTTGACCTGTTATCTACACTACAGATTTAAACAAGTGAGGAAAGTTTTTGCACAATTCCTGTTCATGGTGTATTCACAAGGTCAACGTATAGCAGGACCTCCTGATCAGAAATTCTAACAGAGGAGCTGCAGGAATTTTTCTTTATGCCACACAATTGTGATTTAAAAAAGACATTGCGGTGCAAGACAAAAGTCACCATCACTTTAAAAATGTTATGACCCCATGGAAATTAGTGTCTGATTTTGCAGCATCCTGCTAGCACTGCATGACCTCTGCTGCTATCTTAGGTTTGCTCCATCTGAGGAGTAAAATGCCAAGGTCACTTTTAAAGCATTATAAATATTGCTCTCCATTTCAGAAGGACATTTGAACAGAGATTGAACAAGGAGGGAAAATGGTAAAATGCTGTGCTTTTCTATGACCTACCTGACAGGTAATTAATAATAACTATACCCCGAGTCATGTTTATTTTCCCAGTCTCTGTGTAGACAAAACAACAACAACAACAACAATGTAAGAACAGTATAAAACCAGAGAAGTCCTGGGAAATGGTCTGCCTGGTACTGGTATAATCCTAGTAGTTGAAAAGGAAGACACACACCTAGCCCCTGCTATGACCCCATCATGCTTAAACAGCCAGGTGAAGATTCCTCTGCTGTTGTGGAATCTCTTGGTGGTACAAAGCCAGCTGCACTACCCCTCCCCAGAAACCAGTGTAGAGGGAGGTGTTGGGAGTGCGGCTGGGGGAAGGATGGTTGGCTTGAGTGCCACTGCATGCCGGTGAACCCCAACTGGAATAATGGACCATTGTGCTACCTTGAAATCAGTTCAATTTAAAGCAGTCATTGAGGGCCTGGTCTACACTGGGGGGGGGGGGTGTCAATGTAAGATACGCAACTTCAGCTACGGGAATACCGTAGCTGAAGTCGACATATCTTATTCTGATTTACCTCCCTTCCTCACGGCGCGGGATTGACGGCAGTGGCTCCCCCGTCGACTCTGCTACCGCCGCTCGCTCCAGTGGAGTTCCGGAGTCGACGGGGAGCGCGTGCGGGGATCGATATATCGTGTCTTAACAAGACACAATATATCAATCCTCGATAAATTGATCACTACCCGCCGATACAGCGGGTAGTCTGGACGTACCCGGGGACTCAGCCATCCCACAGCTGTCCCCAGGGTCAGAGCACCACAAAGGTTAAGTAGAGATGAGCTCAGCTGCAGCTGAGAATTGGGACTGGAATTTGGCCATTTAATTCATACTGTAATTTCTTGGAAGTGAGCTGTTGCTCCATTTGAGATATTTGTTTATTGGCTCAGGGTAGGTGCTATAAACTCAGCAGTGGTGAGGCCTCACCTGGAGTACTGTGTCCAGTTTGGGGTACCACGCTTTAAGAAAGATGTGAACAAACTGGAGAGAGTCCAGAGAACAGCAACAAAAATGACGAGGTTTAGAAAATATGACCTATGAGGAAAGGCTGAAAGAATTGAGGATGTTCAGTATGGAGAAGATAAGGCTGAGGGGGGACCTGATAAGTTTTCAAATATATAGGAAGTTGTTATAAAGAGGACAGTGATCAATTGTTCTCCACCTTCACTGAGAGTAGGAAAAGAAGTAAACAGCTTAATCTTCAGCGAGGGAGACTGAGGTTGGATATTAGGAAAATCTTTATAACTACAAGGATAGCTGGAAGAGGCTCCCTAAGGAGGCTGTGGAATCCCTGTCATTGGACATTTTTAAAAACAAGTTAGTCAGAATCCTGCTAGGCATGGTCTAGGTATATTTAATCCTGCCTCAGTGCAGGAGGATGCATTAGATGACCTCTTGAGGTCCCTTTCCGTCCTACATTTCTATGATTCTATGAATGAATCAAATGGTTTAGAAGCTGAGTTTGAAATCGGAAAACTGGGATGGTAACCAAAGATTATCCAAACCTCTAAGGATTCCCAATCCCACTCCCTCAAGACCTTAATAGCTGTCCCTGAACTTTCCTTGTGGCTTTCTTTTTCTCCCTTACACACTTCCAGAATCGGGAAGTTCCAGTGTTCAAATCATGCAAGATTTCCATTCATATTGGAACCAGGATCCTGCAGCAATGATAGGTGGGAAGGGGTTATTGAGTGGTCTAAGCATCACATTTGAACTATTTGGGTTCGTTGGCCTCATAGCAGGTTTGTTGCAGCCCTTCATATTTCCATGGTAGCTACATCAAGTTCCACATAGCTTACTGTGTGGGACACTTCTGGATGCGACCTTAAACACCAAAGTCCCATGTGCTTCGTGTGAATGGTTTGACCCAAAAAATCTTTTCTGTCTCTAGAGTCTGTGATTCAAATAGGGTAAGAAACTGCGTCTGGAGATCAGACACAGCTCAGAAGAAGAGCCTTTTATTTCACATAACATCAGTCACATTCATCTTATCCCAAAGAGCTTTACAGAGTAATGACATTTTGTGAAATGCAGTGGAGTGCCCTGCAGTGAGTATAGGTAATGTGGCAACCATTATGTGCTCAGCAAAAGCACATAAATAGCCATTAGAATCTTCCCTACTAGGAATGTGAATGTTTGGGTTATGGTCTACTCCTAATAGCATTAGCTACCAAAATGCTTTCACAACACTTGGAGAAAGGAAGCTTATAGTTTGCGAGCAGTCTCAGTGGCTGCTTGAGTTCTACAGCCACAAATTATAACTGGGCAGAGGGACAATATGGAACAGGTTGCTAGAGCTTGAGACCCACCTAATATGTAGGCTCAGACCCCTGGGCAAATTGCATCTCTGACCCTTCATGATCCTGTTGAGGGCACCCCTCACTCAGGTCTCAGCCATCACCCGGCGCTGGATGTAATTCTCCTTCTCTCAGACCAGGCCCTTGGTGGAAGTCCCCTGTGTATCAACCATGATCTACCTTAGCATGCGTGACTCATGTCCATACCCTTCAGTTCTACTCTCTCCAGGATAATGACAGTGGTTACCACTGACCAAACAGCTTCCTTAAAGCAAAGTAAAGTATTTAAGACTAAACATGTTTTAAAAACCAATAAACCACAATGCACACATGTCTAGTTTACTGCATGTTTAACCATCATCCACAGGGGGCCTAACTCCTGATACACTCTTCCGAACAGCCTCTTTCTGTGTAGGCTTGTTGTCTCCCTGTCAAAGCTCACTGACCCTCTCTGTACAGCCCCCACCCCCCGGTTATTCACAGGGATCAAGACTCTTTTAAACTGTTTTGAGCCCTTTTCATCTCTAGCTTCCCAGCCTAGCAAAATAGCTGTGTCACTTCAGCCAAAGGCCTGGAAGGATGCCATTATCTTTCAAGTGTGTGCTTTGGTGTTCTTATGTGGGTAGCCACTGTGTCTCCTTCCTGTCCAGAACCCACTGAATTAGTGCAGTACAGGTGTCTAATAAGCATTCTGCTATCCCCAATATACAAAACCTCCCCCTCACAGACCAGATCACATAACAGTCTTCATAAAATCATTACATAGCAGCTCCACATCTCTCACACCAAGACAATGGGATGCTCAGCAAATGCCAGGAATTTCTCACACCTGCACACAGTGCCCTTTTTATATCATGCGTTAGGAGGATGCTCACACAATATACAGCAAAAGCACCTTCAAATGTTCACTGTACAGAGCACCTTAGACCATTTGTGGCTGCAGCACTATATCCGTACACGCTAAGGCAGACGTGGGCAAACTACGGTCCGCGGGCCATATCCGACCCGCGGGACCATCCTGCCCGGTCCCTGAGCTCCTGGCCAGGGAGCCTAGTCCCCAGCCCCTCTCCCACTGTCCCCCTTCTCCCGCAGCCATGCCACGCTCTGGCCCACTGCTCCCGCTGGGCAGCGTGGGGAGCACAGCTGGCTCTGGCTGGGTGTCGCAGCTGCGAGCTCCTGCTGCTGGTAAGGGGGCGGGGAGCGGGGGGGTTGGGTAAGAGAGCGGGGGGTCCTGGGGAGCAGTCAGGGAGGAGGGGGCGGTTGGATGGGGCGGAGGTTCTGGGGTGGTGGTCAGGGGATGGGGAACAGGGAGGATTGGGAGTGGGAGTCCCGGGGGGCCTGTCAGGGGGCGGGGATGTGGATAGGGGTCAGGAGGGCAGTCAGGGGACAGGGAGCAGGGGGAGTTGGATAAGGGGGTGGGATCCTGGGGGGCAGTTAGGGGCAGAGGGTCCTGGGAGGGGGTGGTCAGGGGATGAGGAGCACAGGGTGGTTGGATAGGTGGTGGGAGTCCCGGGGGGGGCTGTCAGGGGGCGGGAGTGTGGATAGTGGTTGCGGAAGTCAGGGGACAGGGATCAGGGGGTTAGATGGGGGCGGGGGTCCCGGGAGGGGGCGGTCAGGGGACAAGGAGCAGGGGAGGTTGGATGGGTTGCGGGTTCTGAGGGGGGCAGTCAGGGGGTGAGAAGTGGAAGGGGGTGGATAGGGGCGGGGGCCAGGCTGTTTGGGGAGGCACAGCCTTCCCTACCCAGCCCTCCATACAGTTGCGCGACCCCAATGTGGCCCTCGGGCCAAAAAGTTTGCCCACCCCTGTGCTAAGGTATGAAATGAGTTTTCCCGAGAGACCATGCCATTACCAGAAAGTCAGGGAAGATTACAAGGTGCTTGAATGTTTTAGGCGTGTTTGACTGCACTCTGATGCTATGCCTGGCACTGAGAAAAGAACGAATACATCTGTGAAAGTAGGAAACATCTCAATAGCAGGAATTTGCAGGTCACTTGTGCTGCCAGCAATGTTATTTCTAATACTGTGGAAAAGCAACTGGGACCCGACACTGCTGCTGCTTCCATTTCTCATCTGTCAGAACTCAGCCATTCCCCAGTGATGGTTTTTTAGAGGTATTTTTTATTTTCCCCAAATTAAGTTTAAAATGTTGTACTTAAAACATCCAACCTCTTTTTATAGGTGACAGTGGGCTAGAGAAGGACCCACAGTCTCCACTGGAATCTTATAATGAAGCCCAGTTAGGGAGACAATGTCTGTGAGGTAATATCTTTTATTGGAACAGCTGCTGTTGGTGAGAGACACAAGCTTTCAACCTTACATAGAGCTCTTCAAAGCTTGAAGGCTTGTCTCTCATCAACAGAACCTGGTCCAATTCCTAACCCACCTTGTCTCTCTAATATCCTGGGACCCACATGGCTACCACAACACTGCATACAATAAAGCCCAATGACAGGCCCAATCAACAATCAAGAGAATGGTTGCCACTGTAAGATGATTTAATGAGGTGGTACATACTCCTGTGTGGGTGGGTGAGATTCTGTGGCCTGCGTTGTGCAGGAGGTCAGACTAGACGATCATAATGGTCCCTTCTGACCTTAAAGTCTATGAGTCTATGAGGACACGTCTCCCTGCTGCCCTTTCTCAGCAAAGTCAACTTCCTTAAAAGGGTAAATTCTGTCTTGTATCTTGTGTTTTCTTCAGAGGTGTCATTAAAATCAAGGATGTTAAGGGAGCTTGGAAAAACATTTTGTTTTCAGTAAGAAATGGCTCCTGATGGTGTAAATTCTCCAAAATGCAGCTTCCTAAAACAAAGGGAGTGGATGGCATTCATAACCTTCAGCTCGTACAACTGAGCAGCTTTGCCCTACATCTCTTAAAATCTCCACTGTAATAAGACAGCATGTGTTCTCCTTTCCTATCCACATCTTTATTTTGACACACTACGGCTCCAATGCAGCAAAGCACTTAAGCACATGCATAACTTTAAGTATGTGAGTAGTCCTAATAACTAGTCACCAGCTTCCAGGCAGGGCCGGCTCCAGGCACCAGCTTCTCAAGCAGGTGCTTGGGGCGGCCATTCCGGACAGGGGCGGCAGTTCCAGGTATTCGGTGGCAATTCGGCGGACGGTCCCTCACTCCGCCTGGGAGTGAAGGACCTCCCGCCAAAATGCCGCCGCAGATCACGATCGCGGCTTTTTTTAGAT
>NW_020664448.1:13726714-13752856 GCF_002925995.2 Terrapene triunguis
CCTGCTTCCAGGGGTCAGCACCACCATGTTGCGCGACGGACACTTGACAAAATTACCGGACTTAGGGTATGTCTACACTACGAGAGTAGTTCGATTTTACTTAAATCGAATTAGTGGAACCGATATTACAAAGTCGAACGTGTGTATCCACACTAAGGACAGTAATTCGACTTTGTGAGTCCACACTAATGGGGCAAGCGTCGACATTGGAAACGGTGCACTGTGGGCAGCTATCCCACAGTTCCCGCAGTCCCCGCTGCTCATTGGAATTCTGGGTCGAGCCCCCAATGCCTGCTGGGAAAAAAATGTGTCCAGGGTAGTTTTGGGTAACTGTCGTCATTCAACCGTCACTCCCGCCCTCCCTCCCTGAAAGCGCCGGCGGGCAACCAGTTCGCGCACTTTTCTGGTGAGTGACAGCGCGGACTCCACAGCACTGCGAGCATGGAGCCCGCTGCGAACATCCCTGCGGTTATGGCCATTGTCAACACCTCGCACCTTATGATCCACCTTTTTCAAAGGCAGATGCTGAGAAATCGGGCGAGGAGGCTACGGCAGCACGGTGAGGACATTAAGTCTGAGAGTGGCACAGACCTCTCGCAAAGCACGGGACCCCGCGCCGTGGTCATCATGGTGGCAATGGGTCATGTTGATGCTGTGGAACGGCGATTCTGGGCCCGGGAAACAAGCACAGACTGGTGGGACCGCATAGTGCTGCAGGTCTGGGATGAATCACAGTGGCTGCGAAACTTTCGCATGCGTAAGGGAACTTACCTTGAACTTTGTGAGTTGCTGTCCCCTGCCTTGAAGCGCAAGGACACCCGGATGCGAGCAGCCCTGACTGTCCAGAAGCGAGTGGCCATAGCCCTCTGGAAGCTTGCAACGCCAGACAGCTACCGGTCAGTCGCAAACCACTTTGGCGTGGGCAAATCTACCGTGGGGGTTGCTGTGATGCAAGTAGCCAACGCAATCATTGAGCTACTGCTGTCAAAGGTAGTGACCCTGGGAAACGTGCAGGTCATCATAGATGGCTTCGCCGCGATGGGATTCCCAAACTGCGGTGGGGCTATAGATGGAACTCACATCCCTATCCTGGGACCGGAGCACCAGGCCAGCCAGTACATTAACAGAAAGGGCTACTTTTCAATGGTGCTGCAAGCACTGGTGGACCATAGGGGACGTTTTACCAACATCAACGTCGGATGGCCGGGCAAGGTTCATGAAGCTCGTGTTTTCAGGAACTCTGGTCTGTTTAGACGGCTGCAGGAAGGTATTTACTTCCCGGACCACAAAATAACTGTTGGGGATGTGGAGATGCCTATAGTGATCCTCGGGGACCCAGCCTACCCGCTAATGCCCTGGCTCATGAAGCCCTATACAGGCACCCTGGACAGTGAAAAAGAACTCTTCAACTACCGGCTGAACAAGTGCAGAATGGTGGTGGAGTGTGCTTTTGGACGTCTCAAGGGGAGATGGAGAAGCTTACTGACTCGCTCTGATCTCAGCGAAACCAATATCCCCATTGTTATTGCAGCTTGCTGTGTGCTCCACAATCTCTGTGAGAGCAAGGGGGAGACATTTATGGTGGGGTGGGAGGTTGAGGCACATCGCCTGGCTGCTGATTATGTCCAGCCAGACAGCCGTGCGATTAGAAGAGCCCTTCGGGACGCGCTGTGCATCCGGGAGGCTTTGAAAGCTAGGTTCCAGAGTGAGCAGGGTAACCTGTGACTATTAAGTTTGTTTAAAGAGAAGCTGAACCTGCCCCCGTTTCTTTACCCAGTTAATGTTGACTATCCTCTCCAGTTACATACCCCCTTCACCCCGTTTCCCCCCTTCCAACACACCTTTAAAAATAAAATAAATGGAACTTTGTTCATTAACACCGTTTTCTTTATTAAGGGTTTCGTGGTAAAGGGTTGAAACTGGGAGGCAGACTGTGGTGGGGAGTGGGTGTAGTGATGGAAAGGACGCTTCTAAACTCGAGGAATGACAGGCTCCTGCTCCTAGAGCGGTCCGCAATGGTGGGCTGGTTGTTTCAACGGAGCCTGCCACCCCTCCTTTTCGGGACTCTGTGTGTGGGGGCTATGTGACTTTGTGGTGGGGGAGGGCGGTTACAGATCCCCTGCTGCGTGGCTCTGTCATCCAGGCTAAGGACCGCTGCATAAGATCTGTAACCACCCTCCCCCGCCACAAATTCACATAGCCCCCCCACACCGAACATGAAAACCACCTCCCAGACTGACCAGGGTGCCTAGTGACTGCAATATGTGTGTGACCTGCTGCTGAACCTGCCCCCGTGTCTGTACCCTGGTAAAGGTGACTGTCCTAGCCAATTACCAACCCCCTTTCCCCCCTTCAAACACACTGTCCTCTAAAAGAACATGACGGAAACAGTAATTAACAGAAACGTGTTTTTTATTAACAACTAGACAGTTAGGGGATGACACTGGGATGGGGGCTTGGGTGAGGTGCTTTTGGAGTGAAGGAAAGGACTTATCAAAACTTTGGGAATGAGAGCCTTCTGTTACTTGAGCAGTCTGCAGGGGTGGAGTGACTGTTTTCATCGCCCCTGCCGCCCCTCCTTCTTGGGACTTTGGGTGAGAGGGGGATGGGACTTTGTGGTGGGGGAGCGCGGTTAGAGATAGACTGCAGCGGGGCTCTGTCCTCCTGCCTCCAGTCCTGCAGAACATCTACAAGGCGCCGGAGAATGTCCGTTTGCTCCCTCATTAGTCCAAGCAGCGTTTGAGTTGCCTGCTGGTTTTCCTGCCGCCACCTGTCCTCCCGTTCACTGTGTGATCGCTGGTTTTGCGACATGTTCTCCCTCCACTGGGTCTGCTGTGCTGCCTCGGCTCGGGAGCAGCCCATAAGTTCGGAGAACATCTCGTCCCGTGTCCTTCTCTTTCGGCGCCTGATCTGCGCCAGCCTCTGGGAGGGGGATGCCGGGGTAGCTCGGGAGACACTCGCAGCTGTGGGATGGGAAAAAGGGAGTGAATTCCTCACAAAGATACATTTTTGTGAACAATGAACATAGTCTTTCTCTGTGAACAAGACCATGCACAGCACTTATCACATGCGCACTCAGGACAAGGTCGAATTTTTGGCCTTCCCATTCAGTGCCTGGGGTCTTGGAGTACAGATCACACAAGCGGGGCAGGACAGCGGAATTCGGGTAGCAGGCGGACATGGTAAGCCGTAGACTTTTGGCTGCTGAAAGCTTAATTTATAGCAGTGCCCTCCTTTCACGTTCAAAGCAATGCCCCTAGCATTGGCCAGTCCCTGCTGCCGGCAATCCGGCCAGCATGAACTCTGCCCCTGTCCCACCCCCATCACGGCTGTCCCCGGGAAAGATCCCTGTATGCTGCCCCTGTCCCACCTCCACCACGTGGCTGTAAACCGCCGGTTAGAGTTATGTAAAGGAACAGGCAATCAGTCCCAATACTAACATTCCCCTAATTTAAAGCAGGTCACCATGAGTGATATCACTCTGATGAGGATTTCGGACACTGAGAAAGACCGCATGCTGCGTGAATGCCAGCAAAAACCAGGGCCATATGCGGCCATGCTGTGCGAGGCACTGATCCCAGAGTACTTGCTGCTAGCCTGGCGCGGAAAAGTTTCCTACCATGGAGGACGCAATAAGGCCGCTCTCCCCAGGAACCTGATGCAAAGGCTTTCAAATTACCTCCAGGAGAGCTTCGTGGAGATGTCCCAGGAGGATTTCAGCTCTATCCCCGGACATATTGACCTAATTTTCCAGTAGCTGCACTGGCAAGGACTAAAAAGTAGAGCGCCTAGGGCAAAGTAATCATGAAAAACCCATTGTTAATATTTCATTCCTGTTCTGTTCAAAATAAATGTTTACATGTTTAAAACACTTACCGACTGATCCTTCCCCTGATTCAGTGTCACGGTTAACACCTTGGGAGGGTTGGTAGGGGATCTCCGTGAGGGTGATGAAGAGATCCTGGCTGTCGGGGAAATCAGCGTTGTAAGCGCTGTCGACTGCCTCGTCCTCCTCATCTCCTTCCTCATCTTCCCCATCTGCGAACATTTCCGAGGAAGCGGCCGTCAACAATACCCCATCGTCAGAGTCCACGGTCAGTGGTGGGGTAGTGGTGGTGGCCGCACCTAGAATGCAATGCAGTGCCTCGTAGAAATGGCATGTCTGAGGCTGGGATCCGGAGCGTCCGTTTGCCGCTTTGGTCTTCTGGTAGCCTTGTCTCAGGTCCTTGATTTTCACGCAGCACTGCGTTGCATCCCGGCTGTATCCTCTCTCCGTCATGGCTTTGGTGATCTTCTCGTAGATCTTCGCATTCCGTTTTTTCGATCGCAGCTCCGAAAGCACGGACTCATCGCCCCACACAGCGATCAGATCCAAGACTTCCCGATCAGTCCATTCCGGGGCCCTCTTTCTATTCTGTGATTGCATGGTCACCTCTGCTGGAGAGCTCTGCATCGTTGCCAGTGCTGCTGAGCTCGCCACGATGTCCAAACAGGAAGTGAGATTCAAACTGGCCAGACAGGAAAAGGAATTCAAATTTTCCCGGGGCATTTCCTGTGTGGCTGGTCAGAGCATCCGAGCTCGGACTGCTGTCCAGAGCGTCAACAGAGTGGTGCACTGTGGGATAGCTCCCGGAGCTATTAGCGTCAAATTCCATCCACACCTACCCAAATTCGACATGGCCATGTCGAATTTAGCGCTACTCCCCTCGTCGGGGAGGAGTACAGAAATCGATTTAAAGAGACCTCTATGTCGAACTAAATAGCTTCGTTGTATGGACAGGTGAAGGGTTAATTCGATTTAACGCTGCTAAATTCGACATAACCTCCTAGTGTAGACCAGGCCTTAGTGATGGACATTGGCAGGGGGTTATGTCATTCAACTCGTCAAACAGCACACATAATTTTCCACACTGAAAAAAACCCCAGTATTATAGCTAGCTAATAATAATACAAACAATAATCATAATAATAAATTCAACTCACTTTAGTGGTTTTGAATGTACCTCGCCGCTGCAGCTACATCGAAGTCCTTTGTGCTCGTTGTTGAAGTTGCAATACGTAGACAGGCATCAACCCAACAGTTCTCAAGGCGATTCCTTGTGGATGTTTTGATTGAGTTCATGTGGCTGAAGCCTCGTTCACAGCAACATGCGTCAGGGCTCAGCGTCAGTAAAAGAAGTGAAAGCCTTGCCAGGTCACTGTAGTCACTCTCACTTGACTTAAACAAAAGACACCATAATTTTATAAAGTTACTGCCACAGCAGTCTGAGTTTAAAAGTATCTTGACCACGTCATCCTTTCAGTACACTGTATAATGCATTTCAACCTTGCTGGAGTCAATGTGCTTTGTAAATTTTGCTGAAAGTTTTTGAATTGAGTGGTTGCTTTTGTTTGCAGGGGTCCAAGTCAAGCATGCATTTCACCAAGTCTTTTTCAGGAAACCTGGCCTTGAATGCCTGTTCAAGTTTCTTTGCATATTCGATGAACGTTGCTTTTACCCGAGCAATCTCTGTTTCTGGCAAGTAGTGCTGCTCCTCACACTCCCTGAGCATCTCTGTGGCCTTAGCACTAGGGATAGAAAGGTTGCTTGAAGATACAAAAGATTCCAGGGTAGAATCTTCATTTGAAGGCTGTTTAAACGGCTTCAAAATGACCTTGCAGTACACTTCTGCAGAGAGCAGTATGCATTATACAGATCAGAGTTCTCTTTCTGCAGTGCCAAATTCATTGCTGTGAGAAGTGGCAAAACCCAATTCAGGAAACTGAGATACAGAATGAATTTAGGAGACTGTAGCATGTCATAGATATTGTGGCAACTTGTTCTATAATTTGGCAACTCATTCCCAAATGACTCTCTCCCCAAAAATGGGGAGGGATAGCTCAGTGGTTTGAGCATTGGCCTGCTAAATCCCAAATTGTGAGTTCAATCCTTGAGGGGGCCATTTAGGGATCTGGGGCAAAAATCTAATATTTTTTAATAAAATCTGTCTGGGGGTTGGACTAGATGACCTCCTGATGTCCCTTCCAACCCTAGGATTCTATGAAAGTATTGCACTAGAGAATCTCACGGTAGCTCAAACCTCTCAACGCAGGCAGCCAAAAATTTTTGTAGCTAACCAGACTTGAATATTCCTCTTCATTCAGGTCACAGATCTGTCTAAACTCTTTTTTTCTCATAGCCCCACTGAAATGTCTAAGTGTCGCTTTGATCATATCTTCCACAAAGTCAGGTATGACTGATTCAGTGTCTCTAGTGATTAAGGTTTGGTGATCAGTGATACGATGCTGGATGAATAAATCACCATAGCGATCTTTCAGTTGCTTTCAAATGCTTTCACATTGGGCTAGCATTACAAATGCCCCGTCCAATATAAATCCCACAATTTTCTCCACAGGGTACTTGTTTTGAACATTTTCCAAACAACCAATGATGGCTGCATTCAGATTTTCAGCATTACAGCGTTCAGCTATTTCAATTAAGCTCAAAAACTCGGAGTGAATTTCACTTGTGTCAACATTCACAAAGCGATGGTAAATAATAAGCTGACTCGTGTCACTCTGCTCAGTGCTCTCGTCACACATTAAGTTAACAAACGGAGCATTTACTGCTGCTTTAACAGTTTCACTGTAAAGGTAGCCACCTAAATCCTTGGTGTTTCTTGCCACAGTTCTGGCACTGGAGTGCAGTCTTTGAAAAGGAGCAGATTTGGGGTCAATTTTTTTGGTGATTTCTTTGAAGATGGCGCCTGCTGTAAATGGCAATTTGGCTTTTGCTAACCTGTAGGCAAGGCAAAGATCATTCTGTGCATCTTTGACATCCCGGTTAAGAAAGTCAGTCGTTGACTTTACCTCTCTTCCTCTTTTTGATCTGGCCTCCTCAATGAATTTGTCCTTCTTTACACTCAACATGTTTGAAGTCTTGGACATATTTTTGCACCACTTCTCAGCATGGTCGCGAACTACAGTTGACTTGAGCTGTATCATTAGTTGACCACATCTTGTGCACTCCATAAAACAATCTGTGGGTCTTTTGAACATACAATATTCTCTTTCCCCAGCTGGGTTGAATGATCTTTTTTCTTTTTTTTCTCTCTCTTTAAATATATCAAGGGGATAAATACCAGGGAGGGAGAGGAATTATTTCAGCTCAGTGCTAATGTGGACACGAGAACGAATGGATATAAACTGGCCATGGGGAAATTTAGGCTTGAAATTAGACGAAGGTTCCTAACCGTCAGAGGGGTGAAATTTTGGAACAGCCTTCCGAGGGAAACGGTGGGGGCGAAAGACCTCTCTGGCTTCAAGATTAGGCTAGATAAGTTTATGGAGGGAATGGTTTGATGGGATAACGTGTCTTAATCAATTAGGCAAATAATGGCCATCGCTGGTAAAATGAGGGTCTGGCTAGAGAATCTTGCCTGTATGCTCGGGGTTCTGCTGATCGCCATATTTGGGGTCGGGAAGGAATTTTCCTCCAGGGTAGATTGGCAGTAGCCCTGGAGGTTTTTCGCCTTCCTCCGCAGCATAGGGCAGGGGTCGCAAGCTGGAAGATTCTCCGCAACTTGAAGTCTTTAGATCACGATCTGGAGACTTCAACAGCAGAGTTAAGGGAAAGTGGGGGGGGTCAACATTTATGGCCTGCATCATGCGGGAGGTCAGACTAGATGACCATATTGGTCCCTTCTGACCTTAAAGTCTATGAGTCTATGAGTCTAAATTCAGCGCCATGTTGTGCAGGTTCTTTTCCTCACTGGAATGAGGGGGAAAAACGCACATAACATTGAACGTAGCTAACGCTTTGTCTGATTGGATAACAAAGCCTCTTTTGTTACTTGTCATCAAAATTCTACAGTAACCTATTTTATTTTATTCTAATCAGTGAAGCAAAACTCTATTATCATGCTGCTACTGACACACGTAATATGGGAATGGTAATTAAGTAACTTTCAAGATAAATATCAGTCTGACATGGTGAGGCAAAAACATGTAATACCCCCCTTTTAAATCTTTTGATTCTGTTTTATCAGTGCACATTCTATTTTCTGTGAAGGCCAGTATGGGTTTTTTATTAAAACAATGAAAGTCAATATTTTTGTGGGATGGGGAATTTAAAGAAATATTTTCCCTAAAACCTTATATCCAGTGTATTGTTGTCACTCCTTTTTTTTTTGCGTTCTTGGACATGAATTTTCATGTTCATATCCAATGTTATTTTTAAGTTATACTTTAGAAAAAAACACAGAAACTCAGTTCAGATACATTCAGTGACAGGCCTGATCCTGCATCCATTGCTGTTAAGGGCAAAACTCACTGAATTCAATGGCTGGAGCATCAGTATATTCAATTAACTAGAAAACTGTAATATCATCAATTTGAACAATGGTGGACAAAATAGTAGGAGCTACAGGAAAAACAGCATCCTGAAAATATGGCTTGAAAATTTCAACAGCTTTTCATGGGATATTTTCAGATGTACATAGAGAATGCTACATACTGTATGTTCCTGATGATTTAATTATAATTAGGGCCTGTTCTTAAATTCCTTTTGGGGAGTTTTGCATGATTGGGCCCTTGAGAACAAATTCTTGGGGGGAGGGAAGGGGTCTCAAGAAGCCCACCAAACTTCATGAACTCCTTCCAAGTAGTTTAAGAAATGAGAAGTATGTTGACAGATCTCCCTAGGCTTTGGCAACCCATTTTCAATATAACTGTCTTTTTTGTGACATCCCTGTTAGACTGTATTTTTAAAATGTTATGATCATCTGCAGTGGGGGAATCAAAAGAGAAATTGAGGAGTTAAATAAAAAGGAGGACATTTAGATTCCACTAAGAAAAGGCAGAACCAATTTCATGTAATGTAGATTCCATATACACAAACTATGATCAGGAAGTACCACACTAGTACTTTTCCCTAAGAAGGGAAAACTTGTCGTGGTGGGATTGATTGACCTAACATAGTACATACGTACAGCAAACAGGCATCAGAAATGGATGCCCTATTCCTATGTCTTCAGTCATCTCAATATGAAACAGTTTAACACTATGTTAATCAGACTTTCCCAGTGTTCTGCATTTATTCTTTTCATACAGCTGCTGCTGAAGTACAATTCTGCGTACACACAGCTCTAAGGACAGATTTTGGCCCTTACTGTGGAGTACTTACTTTCATAATGTAGGGAAAATAACCCAGACAAGTTAAGTGGAAAACTACAAGTGCTGGGAATTCATTATAAATGCAGTTCTTTAGCTTTAGTTCTGTCCTGCTTCTATACTATACCACTAATGGATAAGTAACCAAAAAAAAAAAAGGGGGGGGGTAATCAAAGGTTTCAGAGACAATGAGAGAAACTTAGATTGAAAATGAGAAACGGTGCCATGTAAGTAGTTGCCAGGTCTGCTCCTTGTTATAGATTTGGGCTATAATAGCATATGTATAGGCAGACATAGGGAGACCTCACAAAGGCTGCATGAGGCTAAATTCATTGTTTATGATGCACTCAAATACTATGTTACTAAGTTCTATAAGTACTGATGGAGATGTTTGGAAAAAGAATGAAGCCGTGATACTGCAAAGTGCTGAGCAGCTGCTTTGAGCTTCGGCGGGCCCTCAACAGCCACTGACTGCAGTGTGAGTTAAAGATACTCAGGACCATTCAGGACTGGGCTAACTAACTTCAACTGAAGTTGATGGCGCTAGAAATGTATCCCATGTGTAGTAAATTGTTGTGTGGATAGGTAGGCAGATCAATAGATTAAAGCCTGCTATAGCTGTGCATGGGTTTGGTTGGTATCAAAGCATCATATGAAATAAAAGGTACCCCAGCTGCATTTTATTGGGCTTGCAATTATTAGAAACTGTTTATACACTTATTAAATATGGAGGAAATGCTTTTGAATTATGAATACTTTTTTTTAAATAACTACTTTTTACAGGGTCTACAGAAAATCAAAGTTCTGTGATCTGTACACCAATGCAGTTCACTAATAAAAACTATGGGCCAGATTGCACCTGGACCCTGCATGGATGATCAGCTGTGTGTGGGGTGGGAGGGTACCAGAAATTCTCCTTCCCCTCCCTTTGAATCTCTTTTTAGCATGAGACTTTCATTCTCTTTCCAAATATTTCTTTATGGCCCTCATTACTGCAGAATGGGTTATTATTATCCCTGTGTGACAGCTGGGAAACTGAGGCCTTGCCCAAGGTCACACAGGAAATCAGTGGTAGAGCCAAGAATAGAAACCTGGTCTCTCAGGGGCCATCAGCATCTTCACCAAGACGATCCTACCATGATGTAGTTCCTGCTCCACTTTTCCACACTCCATGCTCTGCTGACAGCAGGGCCTTGCTGGGCCTCCTTGGGCACAAAAGGGACTAAGGAGGAGGCAGGGTCATGGCCTGCCCAGCAGTCAGATGCAGGAGGTGAGGAGCATAGCTACTACCCTGGAGGGATGGGGCAGTAGGAGTTCTAACCCTGTGTGTCTGGGATTATGCTCCCATCAGGTTCAGTGCCTCCTGGTGCTCCTGTTGAGATGGCCCTGTTCCACATAGCCTACCAACATGGGACAGTGGGTAAAAGTGAATAATTGTGTAGGGACCTATTTCATTACAGAGACCTGCCAACAGCTTGAAACAACCTCTTTCTTCACCTTCTTCTAGTACCTTGGGTGGCTTCCCTCAAGCGGCTCCCCATCCCTGCTGTTGCTGGTGGAGGCACGGCCAGGCAGCTCTGCAGGCACACTGCCTCTGTCTGCAGGCGCCACCCCCTGAAGCTCCCATTGGCTGCGGTTCCCGGCCAGTGGGCTGGGAGCCGCTGAGTCAGTGCTTGGGGAGGGGGAATGGAGGCAGCGTGCAGAACCGCCTGGCTGCGCCTCCGTCAGCAACAGCAGGGAAAGGGAGCCGCTTGCAGGGAGCTGCCCGAGGTGAGCGCCCCCCACAGACCTCAACATTGTTACCATGGACACTTGTGTCCATGTACAGACACGTTGCCAACCCCTGCCAGCTTCAGCATGTGCATAGTTTTAATCACTTTGCTGGCCTAAAGGATTTTCTTTCCCCCCTTACTTGAAATATAGAAACTAGAGATGGGAAAAGGCCTCTGCAGTCATCTGTGATAATCTTGATCCCTCTTTCAATGGGGGCATTTGGTAAGTCCTGTTGTCCATGGCTGGCAATCCTAGAAGTTCTCCCAACAGGTTATCATTGAGAAATATAGGTGGGGCAGGGTGGAAAAGTTTGCCATGCCATCTCTAGGCTGTCTCCAGTGCGGTCTATCCAGCACATGCCATGCACACTAAATCCACCGAAAAATCTTAAGACATAAAATTAAAGAGAGAAATATTTGCTAATTGACATGATATATTTTTCAAGCCTTTCATTTTAAAGATCTCTTGTATGTCCTTGCTATTTTTTACTATATCTCATTTGTTAATTCAACAGATTCCCAAGACACTTCAAAATAATTGGAATTATTAACTTCCAGCTTCTCAAGGTTACAAAGACTTTTTACTATACTCTGCCCTCTGCATACTTCACATTCCAAGATGAACTCTTATCAAAGCCAACCACTCAGCAATACAATCTGAATGATACAAGTTATGCTGGGCTCAGGAAAACTTGCAATTGAATTGAAAAAACCCACAGTTCGGGGGAAAAAAGCATCCTGGCATTTATATAAACTAGTGCTAAGCATGGTTGCTGTAGCATAAGTATTCTGCAGTGTTCCACATACTGGTGGGCTGCATTTCATTTTTGGTTGAAGTGATCCTAATTAGATAATTGCAAAATTCTGGGCTGGATCCAGCGGTTGCATTATTACAGTGATAGATATGACACAGACCTAGATAGATTAGTTTGATTAGAAATCTGCATCAATTATGTTTGTATGGTTCAGCTCATTATAGACATATGGGCCAAGTACAGAATTCTGATTCAAATTCTGGCAACCCTTTGTTGCAAAAAAAGATACAGGATTTGGGTCAAGTCTAACTCTGATCTTTATAAAACAGTCGGTCTAGGGCCAGCCTTACCATTTGTGAGGTCAAATCAAGAACAGGATCACAAAAATTGCCAGGTGTTGTATTGAAATTAGATTATGAACCAAGATCCTCTTAGTTCTGGTCCTGTTACCTAAGGGGAAGATCAGTCTGCCTGTGAGAAGCAAGTCTGCATGGATACCACCAAAAGAATGGGGCCCAGGAAGTAAATGATGTGGCTATATTGGAAACCTGCCCAAAATCTAGAAAGTAGAGTGGGCTGTTGTCCATTCTTGAACATCTATGATCCTGTGCTAGACTATGAACAAGAACCAGTTCTGCACGGGCAGGGGGACCGAGATAGAAAAGACCAGTTAGAGCAACTAGCCTAACCACTAGAATTCTATCACAGAAAAATAATGTCCACTTGACGGCCTCGTTGGCACTGACACCCCCCACTTGGTAAGGCAACTCCCATCTTTTCATGTGCTGTATATTTATACCTGCTTAGTGTATGTTCCACTCCATGCATCTGATGAAGTGGGTTTTAGCCCACGAAAGCTTATGCCCAAATAAATTTGTTAGTCTCTAAGGTGCCACAAGGACTCCTTGTTGTTTTTACTGATTCAGACTAACACGGCTACCCTCTGAAACTTGATGATTCATGAGCATGCTATATGCCAATGTAATGTAATTGCATTCTGAGCTACATAATCATGACTATTGTATTTATTGCGGCTGCTCGGTGCCGGAGTACACCAAAGCCCTAAGATGCCAGTAGTGTGCCAGGGTGTACCATGGCTCAGAGGTACGCACTTTAGCCACTTGGGCAGCTAGACCTTGTAGGCACTAGCCCTGGTGGATCCAATAACCATTCAGACACATGGCTAAATGAAAGGATATTTTATTAGGGTTGGCAGGAAAGGGGAAAGGTTGCAAATACCATAGGTACAGAGTCTTAAACAGTTACATTTCAAAGTGAGTAGTAGCAGCTCTTGTCTGGGACCCGGGGCAGTCCAAATGAGGGTCAGGGCTCTTCAGGCCTAGTGCCTGGGGTGCCCTCTCCAGCCCAGTCTCTGTTCAGGCAAATACGGCCTTGCGGGTTTCCAAGCCAAGCTCCGTTATTGTCTCTAATTAGGGCCCCTCTGCACTGGCTCCTCCCCAGCCACTGCTGCTCCTCCATAAATCCCACACAGCCCTGCACCCAGTTGTACTGTGCAGCTATCACAGCCGGTTCCAGACGTGGCTCTGTATACTGTTCCTGGGGACTGCTCTCTGCATCCAGCTTCTCTGCAGCTCCTAGCTTGCCACACTGCTGCTGCTGCTGCTTCCCAAAAGCGTCCATCCACTTCCTGGTCAGAATCCTTTCTCCTACCTGACCTGGAGAAAGAGAAGTGCAGTGGGGAGGAAGCTGATGGGAAACATCAGAAGTGCCCAGTCATTTCCTGAGTGAGGAAAGTCTGTTACCCACACAAAATTCTCTGTTACTCGCACACTCTAGGGGCACCTACCTTTACGCAGTTCCTAGGACTCAGGCATAACCTTACACTCTAGGGCACCCACCCTTGCCCTTCCGTGGGCTCAGGGCGTAACCTTACACTCAGCGGGTTTGCAGCATCTTTTACCAGTGAAAAAGCCTCACACTGTAATATCCTAGTTAACCTCTATTTATTAACAATCACCAAAACAGAATGTATACACTAAGCGTACACTGCTCACCCCTCCCAAGAAGGCAGATGAACTTTTCTTGATGGCCAGTCAGGATCAGGTCATCTGGGGAACTCCAGCTTCTGCACAGTGTCATTAGTAGAGTGTTGAGGTCTGGCAGCTCTGATCTTGGTGCTGTGTCCTGGAGTTGGTTCCCAAGAACTTCCTTTTGGACCCCAGTTTATATAGTGACACTTGAGTCTTGCTTAGCTATACCTTAACCAATCATTTTACTAAAATATTACTAAACAATTTGCTAACCAATCCTAACATTGTAGAACAGTTCTTTAACCAATCATACGCCACCGCCTTAATTGATTTACACCTGGCAAAATTAGTTATGCAACAGACAGAAACAATCAAAGAACCATACAGAGACCATACAGATAAACCATAGAGAAGTGGGGACCATAAAGACAAAATAATAAAGAAGTAGTGATTTCACAACCACAACTATTGATAAGTGATTTCTTGTCAGACAGATTGCCATCAAACAAAGTTTTCTTTAGCCATCTTAAGACTTGTTTCTCTACCTGATGATGGAGGGTGCTATTAGGAGCGGATTGTCTTCTTAACAGCCCGATATTATATTGTTTTAATGTAATTTAGATGGAATGTGAGGATGTGACTTCCTGCTTTTTAGCTCTGGGCTGCTGCTTTCCTATTACGGCTGCAGACAAAGGCCTCAGACTTTACAATATGGCTACAGGAAAAGGCCTTATCCTTACAGGTCCTTCCTTTTACTTGGAGTTGTCACCCAGGTTAGCACCAGCAAATCTCTCTCACTGAGACAAAGGCGTAACCAGGTCACTGATAGTTCTGGGAACCTCGAGAAAGGGTCAGAGTCATAGTCTCCTGCTTAGCAGATCCATCACACTATTCTTTTTAAAGGAGGGTGGGGGATTTTATGGTCAAGGCCCTAGACAAGGACTCAGGGTTCAAAGTCTGGCTCTAGCATAAACTTCCTGTGTGACCTCAGGCAAATCATTTAACCTCCTTGTTCCCCAGCTGCAAAATAACATTTTCTTTCTCCCATTTCTGGTGTGTTTTGCTATTTAGATTGTAAATTCCTCAGGGCAGAAACTCTCTCTCCCTATGTATATGTACAGCACCTAGCACAATGGGATGTATATGTTCAACACCTAGCACAATGGGGCCCAATCTTTGTTGGGGACCTGTAGGCACTACTGGAATAATAGTAATTAATAAATAATCATTTAGATGGTAGTAGCACTCCAAATGTGCTAGACAACTTCCAAACACAAAACAATACTATCACCCATGGGTCTCAAACCTGGGTCTGCACAATTTATAGGCACAGCCATGCGCCAACCCTCCATCTAGTGGTGTGCATGCCTGGGACCCATGAAGCCCTGGCCCCAGTTTGAGGTTCCACCCCTGCCATCCTATTGGCAGAGTCCCAGATAAGATGATTGGCCTGCTGGCCAGCAAAAGGAACAGTAACTGTCTGAACAATTGGGCTGTGCCCTTGCCCTTGATTTCTTGGCATTCTGACATGGTGTGACTCCTGGCATCTGATTCATGGTTCTGACTTCCAGTTTGTCTCCTGCTTCTGACCTCCTGGTATCCTGTCTTTTGACTGCGGACTCTGACTTTGACTACTGGCTGTCCACAACCCAGCCATGACAAAGAGAGCACAATCACTAACTCAAAGAATGTACAGTCTAAAGATTGTGTTCATATAATAGCCTATTCCTTGTCTTTAAAAAAAACACATAGCCAAAGACTATGTGTGGCAGACAGATAATTACAACAAATGTGCTCACTTGACATTTTGCTCAATGCTTGGTTTTGTTTAATTTTGCTGGAAAAACTTGGCATATTTAACAGAAACTTTGTTACAACCATGGACAGCAGGGTGTATTCTCACCATATTTCTAAATCCCAACGTGGAGTTTTCATTGCTTCCGACAGCAAATTGTCCTAAGTGTTTCACCCTTCACAGGAACTCTGGAAGAAATTCTCTTTGGCAGATCCAAACTGAATCATGCATTCCACACAAGGAAATCCTTTCTGTAAATAAGAGCTGAACATTTCTATACTGATGATGAAAAGGCATCATTAATGGCAAAGTAGCAATAATCTGCACTGCACACTTTGAGCTGGATTCTTATCTCAGTTGCATCAGTTTTACATTGGTGTATCTCCCATTGAAATCAATGGAGTTACTTCTGATTTCTAACCAGTGATAGCGAGAGATGAACCAGACCTGTTTTATCTAATGCTACCCTTAACTCTATGCACAGTGCATTGCAGATGTAACAGCAAAATGAGGACCCTGGTGATTATAGTAAATCCATGTAGAATATACATATATAGCAGTCAAAAGGCTAAATTCTTCCTTCAGTTACACCATGCAATCCCAATGCATACCTCCCAACAGTTCCAGGTTTCATGGGACTGTCCACTTGACCCCCTAACTCCCTGTCCTGATTGAAGCTGCAACTGTCCTGTGGGTCTGGCTGGGCTCAGCTCCCCATTCCAGGCATTGTGACTTGGCTGCTGGTACACAGGATCGCAGTGCCACTCAGGTTTTACCCAGCCCTCCTGATATGAGTGGATGGCCAAGACACGTTTGAGAGCGTGGCATTGTGATCTGGCACATGGGGTCACAGCACTACTCACTCAAATTTGGCCCACCCAGCAACCTATCCCCCTTCAGGTGGGCCAGGCCTATCCTGAGCAGCACTGCAGCCCCATGCACCAAAGACCAGGTTGCAATGCCCAGCGTGGGAAGCCAAGCCCAGCCAGCCCCACAGGACAGTAGCCGCAGGAGCTGTTGCTGCAGTGTGAGTATGGGGTGAGTTTGGTCTGAAACTCTCCCCAACCCCAGACTTCACACCCCTCAGGTGCCACACCTGATCTGCCCCACCCAGGGCCTCCAGCCCCCCTGAGAGCAGCCCTGGTCCTCCTCCCCCTACAGGCATCCCAACCCCAAGGATAGGATCTGTTCTGCTTTAGCCACTTGAAATGTTGAGAGGTATGCCATTGTCTTCAAAAAGCTTTCAGTGAACCAGCAACTAATTACAGCACAACAAAATTTAGAGCCGTAGCTTGCCATCATTTCGCACAAATAACTCCCATTAACTCAAAAGTCATTTTGTGTAAGAACCAACAGCAAGATATGTCCCTAATTTTCCCACATCTTAATTATAACTAGACAACAATGGTGAGATTCTGATCTGTTAAACAGGTGTAAAGCCAAAGCAACTTCATGGAAGGAGAGGATGTCAGACATCAGTCTTTTATTTAGACTCATAGACTCATAGACTCATAGACTTTAAGGTCAGAAGGGACCAATATGGTCATCTAGTCTGACCTCCCACATGATGCAGGCCACAAAAGCTGACCCCCCTACTTTCCCTTAACTCTGCTGTTGAAGTCTCCAGATCGTGATCTAAAGATTTCAAGTTGCAGAGAATCTTCCAGCTTGCGACCCCTGCCCTATGCTGCGGAGGAAGGCGAAAAACCTCCAGGGCCACTGCCAATCTACCCTGGAGGAAAATTCCTTCCCGACTCCAAATATGGCGATCAGCAGAACCCCGAGCATACAGGCAAGATTCGCTAGCCAGACCCTCATTTTACCAGTGATGGCTGTTATTGCCTAATTGACTAAAATCACTTTATCCCATCAAACCATTCCCTCCATAAACTTATCTAGCCTAATCTTGAAGCCAGACAGGTCTTTCGCCCCCACCGTTTCCCTCGGAAGGCTGTTCCAAAATTTCACCCCTCTGACGGTTAGAAACCTTCGTCTAATTTCAAGCCTAAATTTCCCCACGGCCAGTTTATATCCATTCGTTCTCGTGTCCACATTAGCACTGAGCTGAAATAATTCCTCTCCCTCCCTGGTATTTATCCCTTTGATATATTTAAAGAGAGCAATCATATCCCCCCTCAGCCTTCTTTTGGTTAGGCTAAACAAACCAAGCTCCTCGAGTCTCCTTTCATAGGAAAGGTTTTCCATTCCTCGGATCATCCTAGTGGCCCTTCTCTGTACCCGTTCCAGTTTGAGTTCATCCTTTTTAAACATAGGAGACCAGAACTGCACACAGTACTCCAAGTGAGGTCTCACCAGCGCCTTGTATATCGGAAGCAGCACCTCCCTGTCCCTACTAGAAATACCTCGCCTTATGCATCCCAAGATCGCATTAGCCTTTTTCACAGCCACGTCGCATTGCCGACTCATAGTCATCCTGCGATCAACCAGGACTCCGAGGTCCTTCTCCTCCTCCGTCACTTCCAACCTATGCGTCCCTAGCTTATAACTGAAATTCTTGTTAGTTATCCCTAAATGCATCACCTTCCACTTCTCACTATTAAATCTCATCCTATTATTATTACTCCAATTAACAAGGTCATCCAAGTCTCCCTGCAGAATATCCCGATCCTTCTCCAAGTTGGCAATACCTCCCAACTTTGTGTCATCCGCAAACTTTATCAGCCCACTTCTACATTCGGTTCCGAGGTCAGTAATGAATAGATTAAATAAAATCGGACCCAAAACCGAACCTTGAGGAACCCCACTGGTGACCGCCCTCCAATCTGACAGTTCACCTTTCAGTACTACCCGCTGCAGTCTCCCCTTTAACCAGTTCCTTATCCACCTCTGGATTTCCCTATCGATCCCCATCTTTTCCAATTTAACCAATAATTCCTCATGCGGTACCGTATCAAACGCTTTACTAAAATCGAGGTATATTAGATCCACCGCATTTCCTTTATCTAGAAGGTCTGTTACTTTCTCAAAGAAGGAGATCAGGTTGGTTTGGCACGACCTGCCTTTCGTAAACCCATGTTGTAATTTGTCCCAATTGCCATTCACCTCAAGGTCCTTAACTACTTTCTCCTTCAAAATTTTTTCCAAGACCTTGCATACTACAGAAGTTAAACTAACAGGCCTGTAGTTACCCGGGTCACTTTTTTTCCCTTTCTTGAAAATAGGGACCACATTAGCTATTCTCCAGTCCAACGGTACCACCCCCGAGTTTACTGATTCATTAAAAATTATCGCCAAGGGGCTCGCAATTTCCCGCGCCAGTTCCTTCAATATTCTAGGATGAAGATCATCCGGTCCGCCCGATTTGGTCCCGTTTAGCTGGTCAAGTTTGGCTTCCACCTCTGATACTGTAATGTCAATCCCCCCTCCTTTATTCCCCTCTGTCCTACTCCCTCTATTCCTAAACCCTTCATTAGCCTTATTAAAGACCGATGCAAAATATTCATTTAGATATTGTGCCATGCCTAGATTATCCTTAATTTCCACTCCATCTACATTCTTCAGTGGTCCCACTTCCTCTTTCTTTGTTTTCTTCCTATTTATATGGCTGTAAAACCTCTTAGTATTGGATTTAATTCCCCTCGCGAGGTCCAACTCTACACGGCTTTTGGCCTTTCTCACCGCATCCCTACATGCTCTAACCTCAATAAGGTAGATTTCCTTGCTGATCCCTCCCTTCTTCCATTCTCTTTACGCTTTCTGTTTTTTCTTAATCGCCCCTTTGAGACGCCCGCTCATCCAGCTAGGTCTAAATCTCCTGCCCACTAACCGTTTTCCCTTTCTCGGGATACAGGCCTCGGACAGCTCGTGCAACTTCAACTTGAAATAATCCCAGGCGTCATCTGCCTTTAGATCCCTAAGTATGTTATCCCAATCCACTTCCCTAAGAAATGTTAGAACCTACTTCTCCTGTCATTTGCATTGGTGCAAATTGGAAGTAGCTCAGTTGAAGACAATGGAATAACACCAGAATAAATTTGGTGTGGAAGGAAAAGAAGAACTTTTATTCATGACTTTCATTGCTGTGGATTTTTTTAATCTGTCCATTATTTATTCTGCTATGAAGATTATTTATTATGATGCCATTATACCTACAAACAACTTGACAAGAGTTAGGCAGGTGTTGTGCTGTGATCACTGCCTTTCATGCTGTCCCATATTATCTCATTGTTTCCTTGTACTCCCTGGTCTATGGTCTCTTGTTTAATAGATTGGAAGCTCCTTGTGGGAGGGACTGTCCTTTTGTTCTGTGTTTGTACAGCACTTAGCAAAAGGGGGGGCTGGTCCATGACTGGGGCTCCTAGAAGCACTACAGTAATTATAATATATAATATATCGCTCAGTTAACTGAATTCAATGATTGGAGCTGAGCAAAGAATTCTTGCTGGAATAAAAATATTGAAGTCCCTTTGGCTGTGTTAATGTTTCTTTGTATTCTCTATCATGAATTTTCTAGCAAACACATGCAGAAACAGAAATGTTGGCAGAAACAGCTAACTTTAAGCACAAAAGATTAACAAAATCAAAATTTTTAACTAGAAATACAAGTTTCTACTCCTCTAATCAAGAGACGGAAACATGCAATGTTATCTAATCAAACCCAAACATCACCATTTGATTTATGAATACTCAAACTGAATTTGTAATACTCTATATACTAAGAATTATTCACTAAAATTATTCTGTAGGTAATTTCAATTAACTAATACATTTGCAAAGGTTGCAAGCTGTCTTCAGATAGTTCATGATCAGAAAACAGATATATTAATTGCTTCAAATGATTCCCTCAACTCTGCAATGACACAGAGCTAGGAAATAAATGTAGCTAGACTATACACTGTGCTACTGGACCTCTAGACACAATAGCTGCCACAAATGGAGTGAGCTTGTCTCTCTCACCCACAGAAGTTGGTCTACCTCACCCACCTTGTTCTTCTTCCATTTATGCCTAGCTGGGAGGCCACACCACATCTTGACTGATTTGGACCTGGTCTCAGCAGTCTATGCACTGTGACTTTTTGACTACTTAAGTTCTGAAAAGCACAGTACCTAGGAATAAATGTTAAGTCTTAGAAGGAATTCCATCTGCTACAAGACGAAGCAGCTCACGTGCTAAGCAACACAAGTAAACCTAAATTCCTGGCATAGTCTGTGGAAAGATCAATGAGATACTGCAAAACTTCTTAACAATAAATAAATCAAGGAAGAATAATGATTGATATTTCGCATTTATATAGTGCCTTCCTCTGAGATCTGAATACGTTTGACTTACTCAAGGTCACTCAAAAAGCCTGTGCCAGAGCTGTGAATAGAACTGAAATGTCTTTCATCCTATAGTAACTTTAAGAGTTCTTTTGTCCTTTTCTGCCCCGTTGTTTTCATTTTCTGAGAGTTTATTTATTGAGGGACACATATGATGCCAAGTGCCATCATAAGCTCAGATTCTAAAATGATCAAGAAAACAAACAAAATATCAACTGAGTCATTTTTCAGCCTAAAATGGGAGAAATGGAGGTGTCCCTCATGTCCCAAGAAAATTCCTCTGAGTACAGTACCACATTTGCAGACACCTCCTTGAAGACTGAGATTTTCAGTGCAAGCAATAGTCCAGAAAATGGATTTGTTTGCACCACAAATCTCATAGGCAGGGAAAAAGAATAAAAATTGCTGAAACAAAGCAGAAAGACTGTCAGGGAAAATACAGCAGTGGCGCCTATTAAGTTCAAAGTCAAAGTGCAGTTCTTGGAGCGGCTGACAGAGAGAATGGTGTGTTACATGCAGCATGTGAATGAAAAATCTTTCGGAACCTATGAATTTTAGGTGTAACCCACTCTACAATGAGATTGGAGATTCATTGGTACAAATTCCAGTGATTTTTAAAACCCAGAAATGCAGTTCTGAATGAAGATTTAGTCATAGAGTCATGATTTTAAGGTCAGAAGGGACCATTGTGATCATCTAGTCCGACTGCCTGCATAATTTAAGCCATAGGACTTCATCCAATAATTTCTGCATCCAGCCCTTAACTTTGGTTGAGCTACAGCATATCTTTTAGAAAGATATCCAATCTTGATTTAAAGCCTTCAAGTAATAAAGAATTCACTATGTCCTTAGGTAAGTAGTTGCAATAGCTAATTACTCTTGCTGTTAAAAATTTGCATGTTATTTCTATATGAATTTGTCTAGCTTCAGCTTCCAGCCATTGGATCTTGTGTCTTTTTCTGCTAGATTAAAGAGCCATCCACTATCAGAAATTTCTTCCCCATTTCAGTACTTGCAGACCATGATTAAGTCACCTCCTAACCTCCTCTTGGATAAACCGACAAGGAAAGAAAAAGCATCAGTTTCTCCTTCTTTATGTTGTGGATTGTTTAGTCTGTTGTATTATGCAATGGGTGGAGAAAGTGGTAAGCAAATGTGGTTATGGATGAGTTTCAGACTAGGGGTAAGGCTCTGTTTCAACTGTGCCAAAATTCTGTTGCCTGTATTCATGAAATGTTGTCCCAAAACAGTGGGCAAGATCAGCCATTTCCAACACATCTGAACAGGATCTGAAAAGCAGGGTCCCTTCAGATTTCGGATCTTTCCTGGAACCAAAAATCCTTGCATGGGTTTCAAATCCAATCTCTCTCCAATATTCAGGGCTGTTGAGATTTAAGGTTCTGGTTTGGTCCTATCTCTACCGGCAGTAGAATTCCTATCCATGGTACTGAAGCAGGCTTTACTTCAGCGTTTAATCACCAGCAAACTGTATTTATTGCTTCATATACTCCACTGCTATATTAGCTCTTGGGTATATAAAACAATAGGATTTAATAGCTCCTTAATGTGTCATGGTCAATGCAAAGTCAGTGGCTTAAGATAAGAATTAGGGAAGATTAACGATGAGAATGAAACAAGACTTGGGGCTGTTAATCAGGGTGTAATGGCTTGCCTGTAGTAGTGCCCCCTTGTGGACCTCTCCGGCATCCTGCCGAGACTGCAAATCTTTCTGGTGGGAGGGAGGAAATCTCTATACCTTGTGTTCCCTGGACAGAGCTATAACCTTCACGCCTTTGGAGGTTGCAGGTATAGAGGGGCAGGGCTAACTGTGCCCATAGGATCTCTTTAATCCCTGCTCTGCTGGTGTGGGGTTTCTCTGCTCCACCACACAGGGGTTTTTATTTCATTATTATGATGCTTTCAAGAACCTATGAGAGGTGATCTCCAGGTAGAAATATTAAGAGCTGGAAGATGCTTTTACAGGAGAAAAAAAGACTCAAGACAATTGGCTCTTAGGTACAGAGAAATGTTGCATGCGGGACTAAATTTTCAAAAAGAGGTGCTGGAGTTATGCATATCAAAACTTTGATTCTGGAATTTTTTTGAGTTTGAAGCATCAAGGTTCTTGCACTCCAGCACAAATGTGAGTGAAGGGTATGAGTAATGTTAAGTAATTGCAATGTAAGGAGCAATGCTGCAATCAGAGCTGGTGCTGTCTATCCCTCACACACAGCTAAGATGTTCTGCATCGTTAATAAAGATCAGAAACTTCTTGTCTGATAGAAACCAGACAAAGCAAGACCAAGTTCTGAGACAACAAGTGTAAAGAGAATTACTGTCTAGAAGAGTCTATCTATTCATGACATCCCTATAGTTTCTATTTTCTAAAGTACAGAGATTCAGTCTGAGTCCTCTCGAGTTGGCCTTGGTCTGGTCAAGCTTTTCCTTGGTGACCCCCAACCTGCCCTGACTCCACCCAGGACACCCTTGTCTGGTTTGAATTCTCCTTCCCTAAGTGAGTCAGCCATCACTTTTAATATGGAGCCAGGCCCTCAGCTGGTGTAAATTGACATAACTCCATTGATTTCAATGGATCTAGCCCATAATGTCATAATATATGGCCTTGCTCCTCTTTGTATGGCTTCAGCATCTATTCTCCAGCTGTTTCCAATCTGGTCCTTTCACCACTTGTCCAGCTCTTCTCTGTCTCCTGGACAACATATAGCCTGATCTGGCTGTTCTTGCTATGTCTCCTCTCTGCTCCAATTTACTCTCTCTGCGATGACTCTCCTTACAGAGTATCAGAGGAGTAGCCATGTTAGTCTGGATCTGTAAAAGCAGCAAAGAGTCCTGTGGCACCTTATAGACTAACAGACGTATTGGAGCATGAGCTTTCGTGGGTGAATACCCACTTCGTCGGATGCACGTCTGTTAGTCTATAAGGTGCCACAGGTCTCCTTACAGAGTGCCACAAAAGGAGCATGAGTTTCCTTTATGAGAAAACCAGTCCATGGGAAGCCTTGCTCTAGGGATCCTCTCTTTGGAAAAGTTCCATTCTCCTGTAGCTTCCCACAAGTTAGGTGTGAGAATCACCTGCCCCCAACAACATTTCTTTTCAAAATTACACAGTCCAGCTCAGACTAAACCTAAATAACCTGCTGACAAACATTTTGAATTCAGCGTTGGTTCTAAGGAAAGCTGTAATGTTAAATAGGGGCTTGCTAGCTACTATTTATTTTTAGCTTGTAGCTTTTTGAACAGGCTCCATCTACTAAGTTATGTGTGAATTATATCATTATGGTTAGCCCTCCGGTTGTTCCGTCAGAAATGAAGGTTTACAACAGAGTCTGTGATAACCATGTATTACTTTCCTTCAGTTCACTTAGTTATGAACTTTTATGAAAGGCACTTAAATAAGCATTCCACTTGGTGGAGAGGAGTATTTGAAACAACAGGAAGCTCACCGACGTGTACCGGGACTAAAATCCTAGTCCATATATCGCAGAGTAATCAGATTCTTAAAGCTCTGTTATTTCATCTGCCTGTTGCATCTTATTATTAACCAGTTCATGTTTTGACAGTGACTTTGTTAAGGGTTTCTAGGCATCAATTTAAATAATTAATAACCACATTAATAAAAAGAATGAGCAATTCATTTATGTTTCCTTCATCTTGAATATTATATCGCTACCTCTTCCCCGCTGTCTGTATCTTTTAGTCTGTAAAGCCTCTGAGAACAGATTTCTCTCTATCTGTAGAGTTCCTAGTGCAATGGGAGCCCACATTCCGTCTGGGGTCTTTGTCTGTCCCTATAATATTAAAGATAGAAGGAATTTTTATGTCCACATTTTTTCTATGAAAAGTGGCCTTTCAATGAAATGTACATTTTCAAGGGAAAATTTCAATTTTCATCAGAATCTTTAATTTTTTGACAATTTTAAAATGAAAAAAAAAATAGATTTTTAAAATTATTTTAATTTTAAATTTTATTTTGAGGGGAAATTTTCACTCTCATACTTTTTTACTTAGCTATCTGTTTTTTCCAGGTTTGTAAAGGTGCGGGTGGGACTCACCCCTGCAGCGCCTCCTGCTGGTCCCTTCTGCGAATTAGCTCATCCAGCCTCCAGAGCACCCTCTGCAGGCTGGTGTCCCCTGCCACTTGGCCCCCCGTGTCCTTCCCAGACCAGGTACCCGGTTATCTGGGGTGCTGCCCCCTGACAGTAACCCCTTTCTCTCAGGGTCTCCCCTCCCTGGGGAACCCCCACCGACTATCCCCACCTCGCCTCAGTATAAGGCTACTGCCAGTCAACATCTAGCCCCCGTGCCCTGGGGCAAACTGCAGTATAAGCCTACTCATCATCGGCAAGGTTGGGTTTGGACCTGCTGCCTTTGTCTACCCCTGGGCTGCCCTCTGCAACCCCCAGTACCCGTTGGCCTTCTGCTAGGCCGCAGCCTGTGGCTTTCCAGGCTGGAGCTCCCCAGCTCCTCTGCCTTTCCCCAGCCCTGCTCCACCTCAGGTCCCTGCAGCCAGGTCCATCTCCCTCTACAGCTAGAGAGAGACTGCTGAGCTCCTGGCTCCCAGCCTCTTATATAGGGCCAGCTGAGGCCTGATTGGGGCGTGGTCCAGCTGCGGCTGCTTCCCTAATCAGCCTATTAGCTGCTTTCTCTGCCACAGCCCTCTCCCAGGGCTGTTTTAAGCCCTTCAGGGCAGGAGCGGGGTAACCACCCCGCTACAAGGTTTAAAAAAAACAAGACAAGAAGCTTCTCCTCCCCCCACTCAATGAAATAAAATGAAGTTTTAAAAAATTGTGTTTCAAAATATTTGATCAAAAAAGAAAAATTATGAACAATTTCAAACAAAGCAAAAATATTTTCTTTATTTTGAAATTTTTCATTAGATACATTTACCTTTTTTCCCTATGAGCTCTACATAACAAACATTTACCACTATTACTATGGACAACTATCTTGGAGAATGTTTCCTCAAGTTTCTGTTTTTGAACGTAGCTGCCTCAATTTAAGTGCCTAAATCCATATCCATATGGTGCCTTTCATCTGAAGGATCCAAAAGCAGTTGACACATGGAGCACCTACCCCTGGTGTAGAGGATAATAATCTCTGCAGCACACTTTCAGGGTGGACTGCAACTTCTGGAGGCAACCTCAGAGATGGAGGATAGCAGTAGTCCATTGCATGCTCCAAAACAGTGAGGAAGGGGTAAGCTATTCTTACTCACAATGCCACAGGAAATTCAATGTCTGCCCTGAGCAGATGGGCCCCTGATTTTTTTTAAAAGGTTTTATCGCTTTAAACAGAGGGCAAGACGATTAGAAAATATGGTTACATTAGTTGGGCCTGATTCTGCTCTCACTGATCCCAATGAAAACCAACAGTATCGC
>NW_020664448.1:13757856-13763845 GCF_002925995.2 Terrapene triunguis
CAGTACATATGACTGAGCTACCACAAGCCTTGTGAAGGTTCACTTTCCTTGCACACTCCATGCTTGGGCCAACTATTATGGTTTTATTGCATATAGCTTGAGAGGAGAAGGGAGTTTTAATTAAAATGGCCTTCTTATGTCTTGGTTGAGACCCCAATTTAGCAAAGCTCTTAAGCCTGGATTTAACTTCAAGCCCATGATTAATTCCATCCCTATTCAGCAAAGCATTTAAGCATGGGCTTGAATCCCATAGACTTCAGCAAAATTTAAGCATGAACTTAAATGCTTTACTGAGTATGGCTGGGCTGAATGTGCTTAACAATGCTTTGCAGAATTGGGGCCCCAATTTTTTTTTATGAAGGATACATGGATGAATAAGGCAGAGCATCCACCATGAACAGCTCAGACTCTTCATTGTACCAACATCACATGAAACAATATGGGATCTGAAATACCCATATTGGGATAATTACGTCAATGGTCAGCTGATCCTAATGTTGCAGTGTCGATCATCATCCTTTACACAGCCTTTGCCCCCAGTTGGATTTCTTCATAAAAATCTCTATGTATCCTTACACTAACCATCAGCTCCTTGGCAGAGATTTAAAAACTGGGTCAGTTACAGAAAAAGAAAGAAAAAGTTGTCTAAGGAAAGACTCACTAAGTCTAACATTAAAAAAAGTCAGAATAGTTTATAGGACTTAAAGCTTGGCAACAGACCTTCCTTTCGCAAATTTTCATGATCTGCTTAGCCACATTTTTTGCTATTATTCCATTATCCTGGGTGATGAAATGAGAGGAAGGAATCAAAAAGAATATAATGATATCAGCTCAGATAAAGTTAAAGGGCCGAGAAAAGTCCTGTCACATTCCGTTACAAAGGGTATTCTATCACGATTTACATTTCAAATTAAAGACCCAGACCCTCCTAGTACTTTTCATCAGTAGATCACAAAGTGCTCTACAAAGGAGGTCAGAAGCATTATCCTCATTTTACAGATGGGGAAACTAAGGCACACAGGGGGAAGAGACTTGCCCAAGATCACCCAGCAGCAGAGCCAGGAATAGGGCCCATGTCTCCGGCGAGCCAGTCCATTGATCTAGACACTAGACCTCTCTGCCTCAAACATGCTATACACAGCATATCAGGAGAGGGATTTGCAAAAGCAGCCTTTCCACTCCCCGAATCCCAGATCAGCTGTGAGCCAAACTGGTCTCTGTGTAATTTAGAGCTGCTTAAGGGGCGGGTGCAGTCGCCAAGGATTAGCTGCCCCAGGAAGGCCTCACCACACCCCATTTCCCTTGCCACTCTTCCTAAACTGGTAGCAGGTTGGGATAGTATAGGAGCTGCTACCTCACCTCTATGCCTTTGGAGGATCCCCCTACCTCATGGGGTGTGATGGATGTGGAGCTGCTATGTACCAATCTAGGAATACTGAGATGTGACAATTTTATCAACACTGCATGTGACCTATTATATATTGGACTGTTGCCGGCACAGAGTGCCCGAGGACAGCAACAGCGGGGTTCGTTGCCCGGTGTGCTTCGCGCCAATAAACACACCAGGGGGAGAAGCAAACAAAGTTTATTTGGGATCCCAAAGCGGTGCTAGGAGACTGACACCTCTCAGATCAAGCACACCAACAGAAACAGTTTTTCTTCTTTTATACATTTTGCAGTTAAGCCTCACCCCCCCCTTCCCCTCCCTTCCCCTCCCTTCCTCCCCCTCTACCCCTCCCTTCCCTGGTAACAGTTACTAAGCAAATAACAATTACATTTAAGCAGTTAAGTCATTCTTGGCAGCTATAAGTTTAGCTCGTTAGTAACTTCTTTAAACCGTTATCTTGTCCTTTTTCCCTTCTGCCAGAAACATGCAGGCCTCATTATTACCGCTTGATACCGGTGTGAGCAGGGGGTTGCACACAGATAACTGGTTGCTTACATATTCCAGTTGCACCTGGCTTTTGAGGTTGATTAGAGTTTAAACATGGAAGGATAGAGTTTGGTTCACTTAGGCCTAGTGCAGGAAGGCTTCATTGACACTTGTGGTCGTCTACCCTCCCGAGTTACCTAGGGTGATGCCTAGTGACGTCAACAGGACTATCCAACTGTCCTGTATGAATGTATTGAACTAGGTTAACAGATAGCTGTGGGAAAAGGAAGCAGGAAAGCAACACAATCAGCTAAACATAAGTAACCCCCTAACAAACACTGGAAGGCAATTACAGGACAATAGCTTCCAGCACTCAGACAGAAGTTGCAAGTCAACTGCCCCCAGTAGTGCTTGGAGCTAACAGATGAAAGGACCATAAATAGTTAAAGTGACTAGTTCTCTCAAAAAGAGGAGTAATAAATGACTGGGTAAGATTTGAAGTTACTCTCCCCGAAACAGGGGGGAAGCTGTCACTGAGCTTTGACACAGAAAAACAAGTCCTGTGGGAGAGTCTGATGAAGCTTCGGCCTTCCCCAGCTCCAGGGAATGGTGAGCCTCAGGGAGGGGCTGGCATGAGTATAGACATTATTGTTTTAAGATCAGCTTTCTGAGAAACGACTTTTTTTTCTAAATAAATAATACTTTGCTTTAAGGAGGCTTCTTGGTTACTAGACATCAGTGTCCTTGCTCCAGGAGGGAAGAAAATTTCAGGTGCTGGACATAAGTCAGATCTGCTGAGGTAAATCACAGGTGATAAACAAGGGACTTCAGTCCAGGGCCCAGTATAAGTGCGGGGGAATCGCAGGATTCCACCCTGAGAGAGATAATGACCTGAGACCGGAGAAGGGGTGCACTCAGAGAGACCAGGATGGGTCAGAAGTGCTGTTAGTCTGGTAACTGCGAACCTGGGAACTTCCCATGGACAGCTCTGTTGGCTTTAGGGACACTTTAAGGTAGTGGATGGTGAAAAACAGTCACACTGTAGCACGGGATCAGGGCCACTTTTCCATTAAGGGATCAAATCACAATATTTTCTCTCATACTCCTTTCCAAATGACAATCTGTATCCATCCATCCACTTTATATTTTATATGTCAGATGTTACTATTTCCTCAGCAATAGATTTGAGGATCTAAAAAAAAAAAGCATCCCTATTCCCAGATGCATACAGTAGAAGAGCAAAAGACAGAGAGTGAAAAAAAAAAATTAAATAGGCAGGGCATGTACAGTAGGGGTGAAACCCACAGAGTCTGTGATCTTTAAACACTGAATCAAGAAACGAATCTTATTGTAACCTATATTTCCCCCAAGTTACCTAGTCCTGCCCAGTAGCAAGGCTAAGGCCAAAGAAGGGAGCACATAGCTCAGAGCATTATTTGCATGCTAAGAAACGCACTTGAGACCATGCTTCCTTAAACGCAATCATTTGTCCCTCGTCTCCACCCATTTTTTATCTTGGAAGTAAGGAAGCAGGCCATAGGGGCTTGCTTCTACTCTTTGTGGGTATCTGGTAAATTTCACACTTGCTATCCATAAATGCTACCTTCCTTTAACTGTCCAATTGTTACCCCATAGTCTGATAATTTAGACTGTGTAGATGTGATGGATTAATCTATACATACAGATCTACAGAGTTAATAAAAGCCTTCTGGTTCAAAGAAGTCATGATCACTATCTAGTGGCTGGACAATATCACAATTTGGGGGATTTGTTACAGGAATTTTGTCTTCTTGCTTTTGGTGCAGATCATTCCATTTCCCTTTTTCTAATCTTGCATAGCTACCAAACATATTTTGGGATATCTGGCATAACATAAAATAAATATGTTTCCTCAGTTCTTTATTTTGAAGAACTGAGAAGAATCTCATTTGTCCATCCCACTTTTAATTTAATAACCTATTTGGTTTTGGAGTGGGTAATAGAACTTCATGGAATTTCTGTGGGTTCCGGTAAATTTAATTTTTTTTTCCTAATAGGGTCATTCAGGCCTTTTACTCTCTAAGAAAGAGAACATCTTTAATATATCCTGCATTTAAAGATAAATTAAATTTTATGATTCTGTATTTCTTTGTCTCTTATTACTCTTAAAATTACTAATCACCCAAGTTTCCTTATTTATTGCAACCCCTTTATCAAAATTCCTTCTTCTTTTCAGAAGCTAAACTATTTGGGTTGGGTTTGGCTTGCACCCCTGAGTTTTGGGTTAGAATGAACCAAAATTCTTAAAGGAAAACTGCTGAATTTTCCCTGCCTAGTAGCAAAGGTAAAGCCAAAGAGGGAAACACATAGCTTACCGTGAACGACATCACCATCCTGTCATACTCTGGTCCGTAACCTGGACACCATCTTCCACTCGGACCTCTATCTAGGTCCTCACAGCCAGGCTATATCTAAGTCTTGCTGGTTCTTTCTGCATAACACCTTTAAGATACGGCCTTTCCTAACCCACACTAAAACTCTCCTCCAGTCTCTCTTCATCTCAGATGTCAATTACTGCAACATCCTTCTCCCTGGCCTTGACAGATACGATCTTGCCCTGCTTAGATCCATTCAGAATGCTGCTGCTACATTCATTCTTCCAGCCTGTCCTTTCAGAGCACATCACCTCTCTCTTAAACTTGCTCCACTGGCTCCACCTTCTGTACCACATCAAACAGGAGCTGCTTGCATTCACTTCCACAGCCCTTCACAGTCAGTCCCCACCCTACCTAGCATCTCTCAGTCACTAGGGAAATGCTCATCAGCCCATGAGGGGCCAGCCTCCATTGCCCACTTGTTAAAACAAACTTTCCTGCTTTCTCCCCTGCTGTTGCCCATGTTCGGGAGGAACTCCCCATAAACATTTGCAAAATTAATTTATTAATTAACTTCTTCAAATCCCTCCATAAAACTCTCAGTTGCTGTGATGCCTACAAAAAACTTGACAACAGTTAGGCTGCTGGTGTGCCTTGACCAGTGCCTGTCATGCTGCCCGCTACTGTCTCATTGTTGCCTCGAACTCTCCAATCTGTCTCTCTGTAGCCATCTGCTGTCGCTTGTCTTACACTTGGATTGTAAACTGCTTGGGGCAGGGATGATCTTTTTTATTCTGTTTGTAGCTGCACCTCGCACTATGGGGCCCAGATCCATTCCCAGTCTTCCGAGGTGCTATCATAATAGTAATAGCTCAGTGCATTAGCCTACAACTATCCCCATTAAAAGGAATCGGACTATGTGTTAAGAAAGGAGGTTTCAAAATGTGAATAAGTGCATCAGAGGCTGGATCTATGTGTGTGTCTCTCTCTTTCAAATCAGTCATTTTTAATTACTCCATGCCCACTTTTTCCCCACGGTTCCAGATCTTTCCTCTCTTCAAATGTATTTTTTATTTTAGCTTCACTTGGAAATGTAACCTCTGATGTATCCTCTTGTGCATTTGCCAGAGGGGGCAGGCAGACGCAATGAAAAACCCCTAAACAGGAAAGATTCCTCTTTCATTGAATTTTCATTTTCCATTTCTATCTATCACTTTTTTGCCAGGATTAAAAGCTAATTTATACAAAAATTCCCATTCATCCAAAAGATGCCGCTATGAAGACAGGAATACAATTCCATGTTACAATAAGATGTAAACAACATAAGGATCAGACATTTTGAGATGCAACGGGTAAATTTGCAGAAACAAATTTACAGTACAGGTCTAAATCTCCCTCTTTGTTTTTAGGGACAGAGAACCAGAAACACAAGCCAAAAGTAGTCAGTGAGCATGTAAGGGCATGCCTCAATTGCATCATTCCCAACCTGCATCTATGGAAAGCCTCACCTCATATTTCTAGGGGCTGAACTCTTTTGAAAATCCATCTTTACTTAGGTTCCTAAATGGGAGCTGAACTGTTTTGAAAATTTCTCCCCAGCTGTAGGTACTGAGCACGATGAAAATCCAACCCTGACCTAACTTAAAAATCTGCCCCTAAAGTGCACACCATCAAGGATTTAGAAGTATTGTTCATCCTAACTAAAAGGATAGCAGTGTAAGCAGAGTCAGGATGAGCTCTACCCTGACATCTGGTGGTGAAT
>NW_020664448.1:13763855-13793014 GCF_002925995.2 Terrapene triunguis
GAACCCGGCCCTTGTTGCTGCCAACTTAGATGGGCAGAAGGGTTACAGCAGATTATGTCTGCTTTTTTCATTCAGTTTAGGAGGAGAAGAAATTTGAGAGTTCGATACATTCTGCTCTCTCATTTCCACTCTCCTCAATGCTATGAAAAATTGAGAAATACCTGTAGCCAAAAAACGTTTCAGATGATTTATCAACCTATGAAAATGAATGGTAAAAAAGCTTGACTTTTTCCTGCCAGGAACACAAATCTAGTTTCATTTGAGTCAGGCAAATCTTGATCTTTAAAAGCAAACTGCAAGGATTCAGATGTATGATTCAGGCAGATTAATCGGCTAGATCAGCGGTTCTCAAACTGTGAGTCGGGACCTCAAAGTGGGTTGTGACCCCATTTTAATGGGGTTGCCAGGGCTGGCTTAGACTTGCTGGGCCCCGGGACTGAAGCCTGAGCCCCACCACCCAGAGCCAAAGCTGAAGCACAAGAGCTTCAGCCCTGGGTGGCAGGGCTGAGGTTACAGGCCCACTGGCTTTACACCAATAGAGTTACTCATTTAGACTGATCTGAGATCAGAATCAGACCCAATATGATAGAAAGAGTTGATTAAGGGATCAACTTGAGAGGAGAAGAGATTTACTTCCTGCTGAACTAAGAGGGTCATTTCCTGCTTAATTAGAGCACATGCAGACGGAATGCTTTACAAAATTCATAAGAGATTGCAAGGAAGTTCTTTAGTATTAATTTATTATTATTATTTTATTATTATAAGTATATCTTTTCTGCTTGAGTTTGCTCACTAAATATTATTAAAACGCTCAAAGAAAAAAAGTGATCATTTCAAAAGCCTAACATCTTTCAAGCAAGTAGATGGGTGTAAGTAATGTGTGTGTGTGTTACATTAAACTGTTGAGTTTAACCATCCCACAGATGGTACTGATTTTTGGTTTAAAAAGTTACAGGTTACCAGCTGTCTTTATATTTTGTTTTATGGTCTCTTTTCTTCCTCTGTTTTGGGGGAGGGGACGCTGTGGGATTAAGTGCTGGGAGACTGAAGGATTAGGAACCTATACACGAATAAATGTGTGTGATTTGCAAGCAGGACCAGATGTAATATTTCCTGAATGAAAATATCTAGAGCAAATTACTTGACTATATGGTGCTGATGTGTTGAGCTCCTTGAGAGCTGGGACTGCTGATCTTGAGAGTCAAGGTGTTATACCGCTACATAATATCCAGAAGATTTGAGAAGTAGGATGAGACTGGCCACACCAAAAACAGGATGCTCTGCCATGTATAGGGTGGGGGATAGACTGGGAGGTGGCAGCTGAGTCAGAGCACATAGAAGGGAAATAGACCTCATGGATAATAAGGGCTAGATAGTGAGTCTGACTATAGGCACAGCTCTGAGCAAGGGAGGCGAGTAGCCTGCACCAACTTGGAAGTAGCCCCGGGAGGCACCGTAACCTAGAGATAAGCCCCTCTGAGTCACATGGGTTCCTCCTTGATTCTGGGGGTCAGTAATTTACTGCAGGCTCATGCCAGTAGTAAACGGCTACTCCACACCCCTGCTCTGGCTCATCTACTCATGCCTGTTAATGAGTAGAGGACTGAAGCCAAGCGTCCACCCATTCCATGCCCCTCCCCGCTCCTCACCTGTCTGCTCCAAGGGGGGAGTAGATGGGTGAGCAGCCCTGCTTACTCCTAGGCATCTGGCCCCAAGAACCAGGCAAACCTCACAGGAAAGTAAGGCGAGTTCTCACTCCCTCTTACTCCTTTATGCTCATGCCTAGTTCTAGACACAATCTAGGCCTGGGAAACGTTGCAATGCATTTGTCCCAGAGTCTTGATACTTCGAGAAAATGGTAATGGCGAAAGAAACACAATGAAGAATGGCAAAAAAAAAAGTAGCATCCAGGGAGCAAACAAGTGCGGTATCAGACATGGAGTGCACCTGTTTTTGTGATGTGAGGACAACAAACCATAGACGAAGGCTGGCGGGGCTCTGCAGCTTTGCTAAAGGCTAGTAGGGGATTTATACTTAGAAATGAATATGGATTAAATTAAAGGAAGCATCCATCTGACATTCATTTTATTCCCTCTAATTTGGAAATGTGCATGCAGTGGTACAGGTGTACACACAATCCAATCACCAGTTGTGACTCTGTGCTTCTTATGGGCAGTGGCGGATTGGCCACTAGGCCAACGGGGGGGGGGAGGGGGCAGAAAAATGGGCACCTCCATGACTCAACCCACTCCACCCGCCCGGTGCTGCTAGCGGGGAGCGGGGCAATCCCCCGTGCCCCAACCCCACTCCCCGACAGGAGCACCAGGCTGGTGTGGGAAGCCCCTGCACTCCGACCCCATTTCCCCGGCAGGAGCGCAGGGGGACTGGAGGCAGAAGGGGTTGGGGAAGGACCCCCACTTGCTCTGGCCCAGGGCCCCACAAACCCCTAATCCCCAACTGCTTATAACTTTTACTCATGTGAGTAAGGATTACTCTCACCAACAATAAGGTGTTCAGGATTTGGACCATGTATTTGGGAAGAGACCCAGATAGCTATGCTCCTTGTAAAAGCATAGTATTGAGTTTCCATACCGTGGGCTTGTCTTCACTATTGGGGTACGTCGACCTAAGGTACGCTACTTCCCTGGTGTCTTCATTGTGCTGCATCAACGGGAGACACTCTCCACTTGACTTACCTTACTCTTCTTGGGGAGCTGGAGTACCAGGGTCGACCGGAGTGCGCTCTGCTGTCGATTTAGCGGGTCTTCACTAGACTCGACACCCACTGCATCGACTGCAGCAGCGTCGATCTCCCTGGTAGTGAAGACAAGCCCTGTGGCTCTAAGAGGGATGGTACAGAATTTGAAGTCTGGAGGACCTCTCTAAGGTACAAGGCCTCACCAGGTTGCCCTATGGCTGGCGTATCACAGAATCATAGAATATCGGGGTTGGAAGGGACCTCAGGAGGTCATCTAGTCCAACCCCCTGCTCAAAGCAGGACCAATCCCCAACTAAATCATCCCAGCCAGGGCTTTGTCAAGTCAACACTAAAAATCATGGACTGAACAGAGACACTGCATTTATGGCTTATTACAACAATCTGTAACCCACTGACCTCCTCATTTTATCCTATGATTATGAGGTGTTAATGATCCCTTGCAGTATGTGCTAACTACTTGCTAAACAATCTGTTCCACCTTGCTTTTTGCAGGGACCCTGGGAGTACCTCTCCCAGACGTGAAGAAGTAAGCTTGTCTCTCTCACCAAAAGGTGTTGGTCCAATAAAAGATATTACCCCACTCACCTTGTCTCCCTAATATCCTGGGATCGACATGGCTACAACTATACTACATACAAGAGAGAGGACTGTGAGATAAAGGGAAGGCTTTCTGTTTGGGTTCAGTAGGGGCAGTGGGACATGTGGAGATTACAGAGATAGAACCAGATGCATCTCAACAGAAGATGAAAAAATAGGGAAGGGTTTAAATCCTGCTTATAAGCCCTATGACAAATTCTATTGCTGGCAATAGAACCTACAACCTTTGATTCCCAATATGGAGAGGTCAAGCTCACAGACACAGGAGGAAAGGTATATGAGACCAGATGCTGGTTCTGTTGAAGTCAATGGAAAAACTCCTATGGAAGGCATCTAAATGGAAGTCAGCAGAGCAAAGGAAAGAAGCAGATCAAATAAGCAGATACATGGCTAGTGAAAAATGAGCATCAGTGAGGAAAAGGAGGGACCCTTGAGAGAGCAAGAAGAAAAATTACTAACAAGAAACTTTTTGATAAGCAGCAGAGTAGAAACAAGAAAGAGTTTTATGAAGTTTCTTTAGAGTAGTCTCTGAAGACTGCATAGAAGTGCGTGAAGCAGGAGAAATAGAGGGATAATCTAATTACATTTCTAATGAGGGAGAAAGCGAGTCTATAAAAGGAAAAAAATATAAAGGTGTTCGATTTCAGCAGAGCGAAATTTGTTAGAATTAGAAGAGTGCTGGGTAAAATTGAAAGATGAAGGGAAGGGACAACTGAGGGAAATTGGAAAGTGTTCAAAATTAAATTCAAGTATACTTGGGGGCAGGGGGTTCAATAAATATGCCAGAAGTAAAAGAGGGGTGGCAATACAAAATACCTCACACTAAGTAAGCTAGGAAAGGCCCAAACGTGAGGTATAAAATGTCAGTTACAGAGGAGAGATGATAGACTGTTAAAAAAATAGGGAAAGTAAAGAGAAAGAATAAGAGCAAACTAGCACAAGTGGTTAAAATAAATAACAAGAAATTACCTGGGTGCAGAAGGTCACTCAAGAAGACTGCAGGCCGGGGGATTGTGAAGGTTAGATATTATTGACCAAAGAAATAGATATTGCTAAAATATTAAATTAATTCCTTGCCTCCCATTTTCACAGAAGAAAAATAAGGGACAATGTTAGAAACAGACATAAATATATCCCCAGAGAGGAAGAAGAAATATGATAGGAAATCTTGATCATACCAGAACAGGTAATCAAAACTAATGGTTAAAACCATACATGCCAAGAATAGGGGGAAAAATCGAATGGCCTCTACTGAAAATATGCTTTACAACTTTTATTGTACGCATCTGAGGGAAAAGAGAGGCAAGAGGAGAAAAGGATAAAATTTCAGCTCACCGCTCTTAAAACATATCAGTGACAAGCTAAAAGCTATACTGAAAATATCTAGCCCACCAGTTCTTCAACTCTGCTGGTAAAACAAATGTCTTTGGAAGGCAGCACAATAAAACCCCTCCTCAAAGTATCTACACTTCACTGTCTTATAAATCAGTAAGCTTTAAGGATCTGATTCTGTTCCATTCAAGTCAGTGAGAAGATTTACCATTGATCTCACTTGGTGCTGGAACAGGCTCTCAGATGACAGGGCTATATGGTTGTACAAGTGTACGTGGAAGGCAGTGTGGCTCAGTGGTTAGCACACTAGCCTGTGACTTGAGACGACTTGGGCTCTATTCCCAGTTCTGTCACCAATCAGGTGCTCTTAAACAAGTTGTTTCACCTCTTTGTGCCTTGGTTTCCCCATCTGCAAATGGTTATGTGCCTTTGATATATAGGGGCTCGGTATTCTATGTAAGTATGCTTACGGAGCTCACTCAGGAGCCAGCCTACATGCCTATGGGGTCTGAGGCACCTGTTTACTCACCTGCCTGGATTCTCTGTGTCTCAGGTAACAGTATGGGAAGTGAGCAGCTGATGCTGGGCTGCTATTCCTCTCCTGTGCAGCTAGGCATGGAGTGGGTGGAGCCCCCAGTGTGCCAGGCTGTGCAGGGAAAGCTTTGAGCAAATTGTTACTTTAGTCAGAATTCAGTCCCTGATCTGCTCCGGGGGCAGCATTACTGTGCACTATCCCTTATGCAGGGCAGATTGCAAGGTGCCTGTGTAGCCCATAGCTATTTCCCTCCTTTTTCTAATAAAGCTGCAGCATTTCTGAAGGGAAAGCAAGAGATGTGTAGCCTCTAGGGCTAGCTTGCCTTTATTATATTCTGCCTTTATTATATTCAGCAGTAATGCAAGGAACCTACAGGCCTTTGTCCTGTCAGACACTGGCTTCAGCAGTTAGCATGAGGCTTGAGGCCTATGGATTTTGGCACAGATAAACGATCTAACAGTTACCCCTAAGTTCGGCACTGGAAATAGAGTGTGAAGGGGAAGTTTGTCCATAGCGACACCGCCATGAGCTAACACCAGATTTTGATGGTGATGAGGAAGATAATGGCTAACATTTCAGGTTGTTCTGCAAGGGATGGTGTGAGTATGGATGTGCAGATGTACATTCTGTTAACCTTACTGAGTTAGAGTGTTTGTGACTTTGCTAAATGTATTAATCAACTCTTTGGAAATATAGAAGAATTCCTATAGTGTGAAAGTTGAAACCATACAAATCGGGGTTCCCAACTACATAATAATTTTAATAATACTGGGCCTGATCTTGGGACAAGAACTTGTCAACCCTCAAAGTGATGACTGGGAATTTTTCTGTAATCAATATAATTCATACATAATCTATAGAACAGGCTACAGCTGCCACTGTTGTAATCTGAGTATGAGTATCTGCATGAAGAAAGAGTAGGCTGTGGGGGACTATCACAGGCACACACCTCCATGAGCTTCCTCAGCTATGAAGACAAGGCACAGCTAATTCAAAGTTACTCCCACATTTTCAAATAGATGTGTTGGGATTTCTAACAATACCAGTAACATAGCACTTTTCATCAGCAGGTCTCAACACACTTTACAAAGGAGGTCAGTATCATTATACCCATTTTACACATGGGAAAACAGAGGCACAGAGCAGTGAAGTGACTTGACCAAGGTCACTGAGCAGGCTAGTGGCATAAAACCCAGGTCCTCTGAGTCACAGTGTGGTGCTCTATCAATTTAGCTGCCTAAATCCTATTAGCATTAGCGTCTTCTAGAAATCAGTACTGCGGTGGCAAAAGAAATCAGAGATTCCAGCTGAGATAACTGAATCTGAAAACGAGATAGTTGTTCTAAAAAGTGAAGGGAGGCAATAATATTTACACCAGAATTGCTGTTCTAATTAAACTATAGCAGTATGAGTCAAATCCGGCTCTCAGCTGCCTTGCTGTAAATCCAGGGAGACTCCCCTAACTTCTGGGGCTCATCTCTGCTCTGTAGGGCCAACTAGCAGCAGTGGTTACCTCACACCTGCTGCTGGGGACTGTACATGCTTTTCCCCAAAGTATACCCTTATAAGGATTGAAGAGACAACAGTCCACGTTTGACAGCCCCAAAAAGACTCTGAAGGGTGGATTAGCCACGTAGTGGCACTGCCAAAGCAGAAGGCACCAGATCCCATGAGGAAGAAACACAATTTGCTGAATCAAAATCCAGTGGACAAGCCATTTGTAAACTTCATGTAGGGCTCACGCACCTCTATACCTTCCTGTCAGAGATGGGTAGACCTGAGTACTAAGGGCATGATCCCCAGCTGTTGCAAATGACTTCAGTGGAGCTACACTGATTTACATGACACAGCAAATCAGCAGCAGAGCCAGGAACAGAACCCAGGAATCCCACCTCCTGACACTAACCACTAGAAGAACATTTTCCCTGCTGGAGTTTTGAGAGCCTTACATTAATGTTCATTATTAAAAGCTGTTTGATTCGATCAACTATGATATTGAAATTAAATATCTTCATATAGAATTGCAAAGTACAATGCAACAGTCTAGGAAGAAGCCATGAACAATCATTAACAGTCCTCCATAAAAAGCAAATCTGCCATTTCCCAGCAGAAAGCGGGAATTATATAACGAAATGAGGCACACATACAGAAGAGACAAATGGATGTAATGGAAGCTCAGTGGAAGAAAATGTCAGAGCTGCGGGATATGAACAGAAGACATAACTCTATGAATGCTCAAACACGAACTAATAGCGTATGCCAGAGAAAAGCCACTGTTTGAGCTGCATTCAAAAGACAGCTGAAAAAAAGGTACATGCAATTGATAGGGAAAAGGGCCACAGCGTAGGAGTATATGATTAAAAGTACTATGTTGCTTGGGTGGAATCCAGATCAGCAGCCCAACAGCTGCACATTTGGGACAATCTGTTCCTGATTAATAAAGGAAGAAGGGAGGCCAGGTATAATCATCTCAGCTTAGTGTTATGAATGCATAAATCAGGGTTTCAGCATCTTTTACAGAGAAACTGGCGCAAAGTGTGGAATATGTTTCAGGTGGTAACAAGGGCATCCTGAAAACGGATCTGCAATAAGTCAGTGTGAACGTCTAAAGGGAGGTGCAGTTCCTCCATGAAGGCCAAGTTTCTAACAAAAAGACACGATCGCACAACGTCAAATAACAAGCCAGGGAACGCTTCAGAAAAGTTACAGAAAACACAGACATCCAGACCAGTTTGGTTTGTCAGCCCAGGCACCTGGATTTGCTCTGATCTTCATTACTAGAGCAGCATGAAATACACTCACATCAAACCTGCTAAAATTGAGCTTTGTGTTTGAACTTTGAGACATTTGCAAACTTCAGCCCATGCTAGCCGAAGTTTGGTGGAAGTGGCCTCAGGTTGTTAGCTCAGCTAGGAAGCCAATATATCTCCCTTTCTTGAGAGCCACTGCAATGCCTGCAATGCCCTCTATAAGCTCCCAGACACCATCTCCTGGCCTTAGATGATTTTCCAGGGGAGGAGTTAGTTGGAAGATACTATCACTTGTAGTGGGGTGAGAGGTAAAGAAATGGCACCTGTGGGAGGAAGAGATGGCTAATGGGCTTCCTGGTTGGAGATTAATGCAAACCCTCAGGCTAAACCTGATGGGGATGGTTCAGTGCCAACCCCCATAAACGAAACAGCCGTATTCACCCAGATCTATTGATAAGAAGGTGTTTTTGTGAGTCTGCTACAGCTAGTCAGACATGGGAAGGGATGTCAGAATAATCAGGACCTGCTACTGTGCTCTTAAATGGTATGCTCTGACTGCTGAATCCCTGCCCTGGCTCTGTGCAGGCTTTTGATAAGGCAGACCAGCTTGCAATAAGTATACATTACCCAAGCTCCCTGTGCTAAGAAGTGGGGCCAGACCCCTACCTGCCACATTAGCGAATCCTGCAGTCCATTAATCCATGTTAACTGCTGCTGCATGCCCCCAAGTGCTCAGCACACAGTATGACAAGCAAAAGGCGGGTGCATGCCACTGCCTAGCTGATTCCACTGGTGTTCCCAATATTCCTCCCTCCTTATGCCTCTCCCTTGCCCAGCTTGCAGCAAATGACTGCAGCATGGCTACTTATTCCTGGGTACTCCCCACAAATCCCAAGGCTCCCTTCCCTCACAACCATTCTGCCACACATCCTTCACCAGCAGCCGGTAGCAGGCCTGACTGGAGACCAGTTGGGCTTGTTTCTTCCTGTCTGGCATCTTCCAGAACCACAAGTAGCAATGTGACCTCCAGGTGCCCCACGCAATTCTGCCAATAGGCTATGAATGCTGATGCCATGTCCACAAGCACAATCCAACCCATTTTCAGGCACACATGGATAGGTACAGTGCCTAGCACAATGGGACCAAAAACTCAGCTGGGGCCTCTCGGCTCTACAGCCGGAGCTAGAATTAGAAGTGACTTCCCGGGTTCCAGCTCAAACAGCTATACTCTTCCCCTCCTGTATTAGAATATTACCTCTGTGCATTCTAGGCAGTCTGGGCACTGACCTTTTCCATCCCGTTCCCTTGTTCTTTTAACCTCACCATCCTCTACAACACAGTCTGAGTTATGGCAATGAACTAGCCCAGGTGAGATGTTTCTGATAAGTAGGCAAGGACCTGTGTCAGTAACTAATATACAGTTAATTCTCCTGATTAAACATATAAAAAAGGCTGCAGAAAGCCTGTTCTCTGGTCAGAGATGTCTCATCAGCGGAAAGATACCTAGATCAGAGAAGAATTATGGGTCTTAAGTATATACCCCAAATCTTACTTTTTCTTCCCACCGGCTCATGAGCGCTTCGTGCATCCAGAAGCTGTTGAGCCCAATACTCAGAACTCTCTCTCTTTATCACTACAAAAGGTTTTTTTCTCCTGCTGATAATATCCCACCTTTATTGATTAGTCTCGTTATAGCTGGTATGGCAACACCCATTTTTTCATGTTCTCTGTGTATATACTGTATATCTTCCTACTGTATTTTCCACTGCATGCATCTGATGAAGTGGGCTGTAGCCCACGAAAGCTTATGCCCAAATAAATTTGTTAGTCTCTAAGGTGCCACAAGTACTCCTCATTCTTTTTTCTCTCAGTAAAGTCACTGAATAATACCAGGCATATTGTTCCATCACAGCAAGACGACTCCGTTGCTCAAGGCAATCCTTCTAGCAACAATTACAAAAGCTAAAATTAGAATGAAAGAATCTGTAAATGTTCAGAGATGCATCTAGGGCAAAATGTTGCTCTCAGATCTGCTCGGTGGCTCCTGGCACAAGTATTCTGTTCTTCTGACATGACATGTGGGCTGTAAAAGCAAAATTCTGCCCTGCGTTAATAGCATTTAGTGCAGTTGAACTCAATGCTTCAGGAAACTAATGCATCTAAAGTGGTACAGCAGGCACATAAAACTATTATTCTCACTATATTTAGGTCTGGGATCCTTTCAGATTTGGGGAACATAGCCAAGGTGGAGAGAATATAATTATGTGGTTAGAAAACTCCTTCTTGAAGCAGTCACTAATATGAAGCAAAGAGATCATTCTTCTATCTCTATATAGTATTGCCAACTCAAAGCACTCTAAAATCATGAGTCAGACCTCAAAAAATCAAGAGATTGGCTTAACAATCATGAGGGGTTTTTTTAAAAACAAAAATGATAATTTTTAGGGCCATTGTATTTGTCTTCTAGTTTCTGAGCCTTTAGGATGCACCGGGATCACATTTTCAAGCTTTTCTCTGTAACCTTGAAAGCTACGAAGTTTTTTGTTTTTTGAATCCAGGAGCTGGGGCCTTGAGGAAAACATCAAATATCACTCTGCCTATATCCAAAATTTCACAGCACCCCTAATACTTGGAGTAGCTTATTTTGGGCATGCTCCCAGTTTTCTCACACCATCTTTGGGTCTGGGACTGATTCTGGTTTTGCTTATACTCGTCTAACTAGATGCACGCCAGTGAAGTAACACTAGTTTTACACCAGTGTAACTGAGATCAGTATGTGTCCCTTTGTGAGAAGTCCTGCTCCATAAGTTGATATCTTTAGTCATTTTAAACCTATAAATAGGACAAATCTCAGTCTGAATTCTCCTCCACCCGCCCTAAGCCTGCTGTTAGAGTCTCTTCTGTTGTGATTAATAACATCTGAACTCTGGAACTAACTCAGCTGCACGTAATAAAATTGGTATCAATTTTACAAGTCACAACTTACCATGTAATACAATAACTCTGCACATTACAAACCGACATGGCACCATCTGTTAGAGGGGAGCGATAGCCTGGTAATTTCCTGCAGAATAGGGTCCCCATACTGGGGGAAAGTGTCTGAGTTCCATTGCACCCACCCATATTCTAGCCACCGTCAATCTATCTACACTGGACAGAAATGTCAGAAGCTTCTGTAAGAGAAACAGGCAGTTCAAGCAGCTTTAAAGGTTTCTGGGGGAGCTTTTGTGTCCTGACGAGGCATCTTCTGAAAGGGGTATCAGGGACCACCTCTGAACCATCCCCCTATGTGCATTTCTTTCCTCTGTGAGCCAGATTATCCATTACATTAAAGCTCTAGCATGTAAAGTGGCCTTAAAGTGAGTGTCAATGTAATATACACCCACTTTAAGGGCCATCACACTGCCAGAAGGGTGTAAAGCAGCCAATCTTTATTCCTTTGGCAGCACTGTGGTTCTCCCCACAAAGTAGCCTAATTTCCCGTGTTCCTCCATCTTGCAGTGAGGCTGCTGTGTTATGTGTCATCCCTTGAACCCTTATCTATGTGTGGGTATCACTCCCTGGCTAAGTGACTTCTCTCTGACAATCCTGCTGCCTGTGTGCTCATCTGTGTGTTCATCTGCCTGTATGTCACCTGCCTGCCGGCGGATATTTTCATGGGAGAGATACCCTCTGAAAATGTCTTCTTCAAGGCATTTGAAAAGAACACTCATTTCTCCTGCAAAGGTTACTGTAGCTTTCAACATTCTGACTACTCTTTAGTATGGATTTAATCTGAGAGCATGAATGAGACCAGATGGAGGGTGGGAATCCAGGATTATTGCCCTCTCTCAAAACAGAGTGACATGATGCACTAGTTAGAGGATGCAAATTTAAAAAATGATACTAGGAAATACTTGATTATACATTTCCCTATGGCTAATCTGTGGAACTCACTGCTACCAGATATTATTATCGCCAAGGGCTTAATGGGATCCAAACTAGGATCTTACATTGATTTGGATAGTAACAACTGTTAGTTACAATAGTAAAGACTAGGAAATGACAAGGAATATGAACCCTTATTCTTCAAAGCATAGAAGCATAGAAATGTAGGGCTGAAAGGGACCTTGAGAAGTCTTTGAGTCCAGACCCCTGCCCTGAGGGAAACCTAGAACATCTCTGACAGGTATTTGTTCAACCTGTTCTTAAAAACCTCTAATGATGGGGATTCCACAACCATCTTGGAAGCCTATTCCAGAGTTTAACTACCCTTCTAGTTAGAAATTTGTTCCTAGTCTCAAATTGTTTGCCCAGCTTGAGGTTGGGGGGGGGAACAAAACATTATGTTGTGCTTCTTTCCTGTGCCAGCATTCCTATAAACCAAGGTAGTTCTTAGAAAATGACATTTTATTTTAGGGTTGTGCTGGGATATTCAGCACAGATAGCAAATTATTTTGCATAACGCTTAAGACTCTAGTGCATAAAGTGAGGCTAAATCCCTAGAGTGCATCTCAGCTTTGAACAGTATTACTTAGGAAAAAGCACTGGCTGAGCAAGAGCAAATCGGGGGAAAGAAATCTGTGCTGCGAAATAGAATATCAAATGGAAAGATAAATAACATGTAGCTTCAAAGCAAGTTTTGCTTTACAAATCCTATAATCACAGTGAGAAAAAGGGATTGTGTAAATATATTTAGTGATTAGAGGAATTACATATTCCTATTTTTAATTGAATTATCCACTGTAAATTACACAAACAAATACCTAGGGAACCTGAATTCTTCCCACCTGCCTCTTTTTGTCTTTTGACAGATATTGTATATGTTAGATAATACATGGCCCAATAGGAACAAGATTTCATTTAACAGGTATCTATATTATGCAGTGTCATGAATGATTTCAGAGAGGGAAGGATGGTTTTGTGGTTAAAGCACAGGAGCAAGAGACAAGAAATCTTGGCTCCATTTCTGCTTTGTTACCTTGGGCAATTCAATTATTATTTATTACTTTTGGCATGCCCAAAAATGTGCTAGGTGTTCCCTGCTGTGAAATGTCTATAATATCGATTCAGTGTGACCCCAGGAGGAGTCATAAACAGACAAAAAGGGGTGAGTAAATTGGGACTGGGAAGGAAGAGGGTAACAATAACAAAAGGCACAAGGTGCATATCACAAGTACTTATACAGTCCTGTGTTGGGATGCATGGCGCCCCCCCAAGCTCACACAGGAAATCTGCAGTGGAACAGCGAATTGAACACTGATTTCCCATGCCCTAGGCTAGTGCTCTAACTGCTGTACGATCCTTCCCCCAAAACTGAAGGGGCCCAAGTCAACTCTCATTAAACTCAGTGGAAAGATTCCCACTTCTACAGGTATGAAGGACGTTCTTGTCGATTGGACACTGGACAGCACCTCTGAATTAGGCACTTGGCTCAGCCAGAGACTCCTTGAGTGACCTTGAGCAAATCACATCATTTACCCATTCATCAAAAAATCTATCCCTCTTCCCCATCTATAATGTGGAAATAGTACTTGTCTCCCTCACAAGGGTATTGTGGGTAGAATCTATTAAAGACTGGGGTGCTCAGGTGCCACAGTGATGAGGGCGTAGAAGTAATGTGTCTGTCCCTCAATGAGTCTGTTAACTGACCAGAGTTATTTTTTATCTTAACCTGCCTCATCTAAGGCTTCTCATAGGTGAGTCACCAGAAGCGGGTTCTAGTGGAGGTCAGAAAATGGAATTTTTATCCTGTGGGAAATTCTGACATTTCAAAAAAGTAATCCCAAATCGATGTACTTCTCAGTTCAGTGGGTGCATTATACTGAACCGGTCCCGGTTACTCACAGCAGTGAGAGAGACTCCACCTGGCACATGGGGGGGAGGCAGCACCACTCAGCATCCAGACCCACCTGCTCAGAGCCGGGAGAGGCCCTGCTCCCAGGTCTCTACTGCCTGGAGACCAGGACATGTGGGAGCCGCCTCCTTCCCTGGTGCTCCTTCTGGCATACTTTGCCCTTCGGGCCTTCGTGGCAGTGCGCAACTCTGACATCATCACGCAGCAAAAAGCATCACCATGACAAGGGCTTGGGCTATGCAGTCCCCTCGCCCACCCTAAAGGTGTATTTTCATCCTTGAGGATGTCTGTGTGTACAATGGAACCCATGAACCCACACTGAAGTCACTCCTGGTTTTATGTCAGGGTGCAGAGTTTGTCCAGCCTCACCACCTGAGAGCTGAGAGCCTGCAGTCCAGCTGAGAGCCTAGGCCCTATGATTAGTGCCACCTCCCCCAGACTCCCCAGTGGTTTAAGCACTCTCCCTTCCAGAACTCCAAGCCTGTGGGCACTCTGGTGTACTATTTACCCCTTCAAGGACACATGATAGTTGAAGCACATAACACACCCCCTTTGTAACGGGGAATATAAAACAAACTCTTAACTTTGTATATCACAGAAAGGATATACAGATCTAGACAAAACACTAAAACACCTGTACACCATTGCCTGCCTCAATTTCCTCACCCCGATTGAGCATTCTTGGGATTAGGTCAGTTCTCTAGGGTGTCCAGGATCCCCCTCCTGTACATGGCTTCTCCTCCAAATCATGGTTTCTCTCTATCACTTCTGCAGCCTTCTTCCTTCTTCCTTGGCTGGTCTCACAGTCAAAAAGGACACCTTTGTTACCAGACCATGATGGTTTGTTCCTCTTCCCTACCCAAATTTTCTTTCTTGCTCTGTGAGGCCCTCTCAGTTTTTAAGTCCTAGCACTCACACCTGGTTTCTTTGTTTCCCCTTTTTGGGGAAATGACCCTGCTCCAAACCCACTCCCGACAAACAAACTTGGTCAAACTGGTTTCCCTAGATTTCAGCCGCTCCATTATCCTAAGGGGCGTCCACTGAAATGGAAACTATTCATGTTAATGCCTCTCCACTGCCTCTGGTCTGGGAGGGACATGACACCAGCCATAAGAGCATATGGCTGACTTGCCATCCACTGAGGTATTCAATGATACCAGAACTCATACGTTGTGCATAGATACCACAAATAGTCACACAAGGTTTGTAAAGTGCCATGAGATCTCCAAATGGCACACGCCCCAGAAACGCAGAGAGTCACAGTGCTCAGGAGTGAAAACTGGACAGCATTTTCATTTTGATGATGTAGCCAAGGTTTTCCAAGCTGTTCTAGGTGATTCAAATGGTTATTTGCCATTCATTGTAATGGGATATGGGCATGCAAATCTCTGTTGCAGCATTGAATATCTCAGCCATAATGTCTACGTTGCTCAACCTGCCAAAGGCATGGCAAGACACTGATCTAAAATGTGGGACACCAGGAACAACAGAGGAAGCTCAAAGTATTGTAGGACTGGTTCTAACGGCTCATTTCCAGAGGTGTGTCACTTTAACCTGTCAGAAGGAAGGAGATTTGGCAAGTTTGTTTTCAGTCCAGTATGGAGAGGCTTTGGGAAATCCCAGCAAAAGTAGTTTTGCCGGGGTTTGAGAACAAAAAAAGCAAGTTTTATCATTACAAGATTTTTTTCTATAGCTTTTTTTTTTAACACTTTTAAAGCCTCCACAGGGGATGATAGAGACTGGAAATTTGGCCAGAGGGATAGTCTTTAGATTTAAACATGGCTTTATGTGGTGCAATGCAAAACTATTGCAGTTTGTCTAACTTACATAAGGACTTAAAAATGTACTTTCCATGGGTAGTATTTTTGGATAGTTAACAATCTACAAAGTTCCTTTGACACTAAACATGTATGTGTATGTAAGCTGAGTGTGACTTTCCAGTGTGTGGGGATCCCAGTGTACTATTGGAGGCATGTGTGCATAAGGAAATAGAATGGAATTTCATTTTTAATGTGTAGGTTTATGTGAAACAAAAATTTAACCTGGCAAAGTGCATTCATATATGTCTAAATAACTATGTACACAAAAACCAGAAAGTCTTAGGAGGAGTTATTTCCATGTCTTGGGTAAAAGAGATGGCCGCAATTTACCAAACTGCCAAAATATATAGCCAAGCAATCAAAATTTGTTCTTTCTTCCTGTGATAGAATATGCTGCTGCTTAAAACCAAAAACAAACAAAAACTAACCAACAAACACATCTTCCCTGCAAGTTATCCATTGTCTTGGCATAAAGCCATTACATTTAAATGCAGCAATCTTAATATTTCCTGGTAACTGAGCAAAAGCCGGGAAATTCTCATTTCAGGATGCTGCTGGCATTAACTTTGATTTTTGTGCCTCTTGGTTGATTTGCATTGTACCATCTATAATCTTTTCCTTCTTCATGGTTAATGGCTATCTTATTTAAACATGTAATTTATAGATTAATAGATTTTAAGGTCAGGAGGGACCATTAGGATAATATAGTCTGACCTTCAGTATAACTTAAACTGTAGAATTTCATCCAGTTGTTCCTGCATTAACACCAATATGCTCATTTTGGTTGAACTAAAGCATGTCTTTTAAAAAGATCCAATCTTGAGTTAGAGTTCAAGTTATGGGGAATCTACCACAACCCTTGGTAATCTATTCCAGTGGCTAATTACCCTCTGTTCCAACCACATTTCTATAAAAAATTCAATTTGGAAACATTGAAATATTTTATTATGATAGTGTTGAATCAGTTAATCTTAATAATATTGAACTGGTTTTTGCCATAAGTTAAAACTGTTTCATTTTTATTGCTGCAGCCTGGCTAAGAAAGAGACATGTGTCTTTTAGCTCAGTGGCTCTCAAACAGGGGTACACATACCCCCGGGGGGTAGGCAAAGGTCTTCCAGGGGGTACATCAACTCAGCTAGATATTTCCCTAGTTTTACAAGAGGCTATATAAAAAGCACTAGCGAAGTCAGTACAAACTAAAATTTGATACAATGACTTGTTTATACTGCTCTATATACTATACACTGAAATGTATACACTGAAATGTACAATATTTATATTCCAATTGATTTATTTGATCATTATACGGTAAAAACAAGAGAGTAAGCAATTTTTCAGTAACAGTGTGCTGTGACACTTTTGTATTTTTATCTCTGATTTTGTAAGCAAGTAGTTTTAAAATGAGGTGAAACTTGGGGTACACAACACAAATCAGAGTCCTGAAAAGGGTACAGTAGTACGGAAAGGCTGAGAGTTACTGATTTAGCTCATGCAATAGAAGTTCATGCATTAAACTCCAGATGTCCCAGGTTTGATCCCTGCTGCCGACACCCCTGTGTGGCGTTAGAAGTCTTTTACCCAAGGCTATAGCAGGCTCGTTGATCTCTAGCCGGCCTAGCCACCACTAGAGGGGGACAAAGTGCCACTCTGAGCAAGCAGGGGTTACATATGGAAACAGCTGAATTAGATAGCAAGCATTGCAATACTCATTGACAACAGCTGAGTCTGCATCTTGGGCACACACGTGGCAATTTGCAGTGATAATGTGCCAGGTTCTGAATGATATTTAGGTGCCCATCTCCCATTGATATCAACAGGAGCTAGATGCCTAAATATCTTTGAGGCTCTGGGCCAATCCACCTGTTTTCTAGCCTGGAAAAGTGTGTGCATTGTCTCTGGTTCATTTCCCTCCTCTACCCCTGATCCATCTTTTCACTCTGTGTGCTGTGAAGCAGCTGAAGGAAGAGTGACTCATGCAGTGAGAAGAAACACTGCACCTGAATTGTACTTCCCAGATTTCACTTCTGCTAGCAGTGCCTATGGCCCTATCACTTTCTCACCTACACAGATTTCCTTCCAGACACTTACTGACTGTCACCCACCCCTCATTAGCATACATCAGCTGGTCTCAAACTTTTCCATGGTGTGCACCACAACTTTGTAGAGTTGTGCCTTTTGGCCACCCCCCTGTTCTATTCACAGTTTGGTGGCCACCCACCCCTTTCATTTGGGTCATATTGTAGCAACTACAGTAACTGCTATATGGGGAAATATTATTAAGTATTTAATGCATTTTCAGCAGTCACTTACATTCACCTCTGCCTATCTTCCCCACCCACTCCTACCACTGCCCATACCTCTAGTTACTTTCCATCCACCCTTCCCTGTCCTGGTCCAGAACTCAGACAGCCCCACTGCATGCAACAAGATTTGTTATAGCTCAGGTTAGGCCTCACTTGTCCCCATCTCTTTCCCCTTCCCCTTAAAAAGCTCAAATCAAATCTATTTTTTTAAAACTTTTGACATTATGAATCTATTGCCTGATAAGGAACAAAGGCAAATTCCAAAGCTGTTTCTCTGGGACATAATCCCAAACTGAAAAGAAAAAAAAGCTTCCCTTTTTCTTAGGCTCAATGGGTTAGACTTGAGATCTGTTCTGTAGGGCATCAAAACAAGCTTGCCTCCTCTGAAAGTTTCAAAACCAGATTCAACTTCCCAGCCAGCAGTTATTTTAATTATCCTCAAGAGAGGGACTAAATTAAAATAACTGCTGTGCTGGGAGTCCCTTATGAGTGCTCCATCTGATTTGGAAGTGCCTGTCATCCAGATAAGGCTTGTAAAGTAACCTTTTTATTAAAAAAAAATCAGAAATAATTTAAAAGTGAAGTTGGAACTTGCACTGGTTGTTCTTAACAAACATTAGATTTTGAACATGGAGGCGTTAATAGAGAGCTAAATGTAGCCCATGTTAACCATTGTGGGCCTTTGGCCTTGTCTAATAGTGGCTGGACCCAGTGGTGGGCAACCTGTGGCCCTGCGGCCTGCGCCACTTCCTGCAGCATCCATTGGCCGGGAACAGCGAACCGCAGCCACTGGGAGCTGCAGGCGGCGATGTAAATGTAAACAAACTGTCTGGCGGCCCACCAGCGGATTACCCTGACAGGCCACGTGTGGTCTGCAGGTCGCAGGTGCCCACCACTGGGCTGGACCATGAGTCTAGTCAGCTACTGCCTTCAAGCTAAGGGACCAGGGATGAACAGCCCAGGGAGAGGCAGAAGGGTTTTAAACCAACTTTGTGCCCTCCCAAACCTGGGCTTCTGCAATGTCCTCAGTATAATTAAGACAACCCTGAAGGCCTAAGTTATGGCAGCCTGTCCCTAGCTGCCTACAAGCCACAGCAGAATCTCTGCAGTTGTGTGGGCTGTGGTCCCACCCTCAACATGCAGGGGACAAGGCTCTACTGCCACTCCCATCCCAGTACACTTTCTAAACCAGGCCTTACAGCTGTCGTCAGCATTGCCTGTGCCAGGGGAACCCTCCTTTCATCAGATCCAAGGCTTTTTTGAGCTCCTTTACTCTGTCCTATCTCATCCCTTTTACCGGGCATAAAGGGGCCAAAGCATGGATGAGTGTCTCACTCCTGATCTTCTACCTCAGGCAGTACAGGCTCATCCCAGGTTCATTTCTCACAGACAAACCAACCAGGGGCATCATTCCAAGTGGCAACCTCAATCCCCATGGAGAATCTGCCAACATTACACAAACAATTAAATTCTGGGGGAAAGTCTTATTCCTTGAACTTAAGTGAACAGAACAGAAGAAAATCTGAGAGCAGGGTTATAAAATCTTCTGCAGTTTATCCAGAACTCTCTAATTCATAGCCCATGGAGCAGTTAAGACACAAGTTAAAGTTAAAGATGGGACAAAACTGGAAATGTGAATCTGACTTTCTTCAAATTTTGAGTGGGAAGGTTCAGCTGACAAGCTTCTCAGGCCACCCCTGTACGAGCAGTTATGGCCATTTCCCCCAAGGCTGAAATTGGCCCTTGGTCACCCGCTGACTTACTGCTGCATCAAACCCCTCAGAGGCCAGGCTTTGATTCCTTGAATCTCTGATTTTACAGCATTGCAGACAGACTAGATTACAGATTCTTGAGTGCTTAAGGACTGGGCTGTCCTAGCCCGAATCTCTTGAGTACAGATACTGCGCCACCTTCCTTCCTTGCATCTCATACAGTTAATCTTTATGCAGAATTTAGGTCAAGTAAAATTCTTCTTATTTGTCAGATCTCGTTAATCCAAGAAAAGGGCACCCTGCAAATCTGTGCTGAAATATACAAAGCAGACTATCCCTCCCTCCTTCAACCCCATTTAATCATGTCTCCTATTGGGCTATGCATACTTTATTTCAAAACATGACTTAAGAACGTAAGACTGTCCATAATAGGTAAGAACAATGGTCCATGTAGTATCCTGTCTTCTGGCAGTGGCCAGTACCAAATGCTTCAGAGGGAATAAATAGAACAGGGCAATTTCAAGTGACCCACAGTTGGAGATTTAGGGACACCCTGAACAAGGGGTTGCATCCCTGACCATCTTGGCTAATAGTCATTGAAGGACCTATCCGTGAATTCTTTTTTTAACCCAGTTGTACTTTTGGCCTTCACAATATCCCATGGAAATGAGTTCCACAGATCGATTGTGTGTTGTGTGAAGAAGTATGTTCTTTTGTTTGTTTTAAATCTGCTGCCTATTAAGTTCATCGGGTGACCCGTAGTTCTTGTGTTATGTGAAAGGGATAAATAACACGTCCTTATTTACTTTCTCCACACCAGTCATGATTTTATAGCCCTCTATCATATCTTCTCCTTAGTCATCTCTTTTTTCCAAGCTGAACAGGCCCAGTCTTTTTAATCTCTTCTCATGGGGAGCTGTCCCATACCCCTGATCATTTTTGTTGTTCTTCTCTGTACCTTTTCCAATTCTAATATATCTTTTTTGAGATGGGCTGTCCAGAACTACATGCAGTAACCAAGGTATGGGTGTATCACGATTTTATATATTGGTATTATGATATTTTCTGTTTTATTATCTATCCTTTTCCTAATGGTTCCTAACATTGTTAGCTTTTTTAACTGTTGATGCACATTGAGCAGATGTTTTCAGAGAACTATCCAACCTGACTCCAAGATCTCTTTCTTGAGTGGTAACAGCTAATTTAGACCCCATCATTTTGTATGCATAATTAGGATTACTTTTTCTACCATGCATTACATCACGCTTATTAATATTGAATTTCATCAGCTATTTTGTTACCCAGTGAGATATCTTTGTAACTCTTCGTAGTCAGCTCTGGACTTAACTGTCTTGTGTAATTTTGTATCATCTGCAAAGTTGGCCACCTCACTGTTCATCCCCGTTTCCAAATCATTAATGAATATGTTGAACAGCACAGCTCCCAGTACAAATCCTTGGGGGATTCCACTCCTAGCCCATGGCTACTTATTTCCTTAAGAACCTTTGGTGAGGGACCTTGTCAAAAGCTTTCTGAAAGTCCAAATACACTATATCACTGGAATACCCTTGTCCACAGACTTGTAGATACCCTCAGGGAATTCTAATAGATTGGTGAGGCATGACTTACAAAACCATTTTGACTCTGCCCAAATAAATTGTGTTCATCTATGTGCCTGATAATTCTGTTCTTTACTATAGTTTTAACCAATTTGCCTGGTACTGAAGTTAGGTTTACCAGCCTCCAATTGCCGGGATCACCTCTGGAGCCTTTTTTAAAAATCAACTTTACATTAGCTACCCTCCAAGTCATCTGATACAGAGACTGATTTAAGCGACGAGTTACATACCACAGTTAGTAGGTCTGCAATTTCATGTCTGATTTGCCTCAGAACTCTTAGATGAATACCATCTGGTGTTGGTGACTTACTACTGTTTAATTTATCCATTTGTTCCAAAACCTCCTCAGTCGACTCAATCTGGGACAGTTCCTCAGATTTGTCATGTAAAAAGAATGGCTCAGGTCTGGGGATTTCCCCCACATCGTCTGCAGTGAATATCGATGCAAAGAATTCAGTGAACTTCTTCGCAATGGCCTTGTCTTCCTTGAGTGCTCCTTTAGCGCCTCGATTGTCCAGTGGTCCCACTGACTGTTGGGCAGTCTTCCTGGTTCTGCTGTACTTAAAAATTGTTGCTCTTAGTTTGTGTGTCTTTAGCCAGTTGCTCTTCAAATTCTTTTTTTGGCCTCCTTTATTATACTTTCACCCTTGACTTACCAGAGTAGGATTTGACTTCCAGTTTTTAAAGGATGCCTTTTTGCATCTAACTACAAGTTTGATATAATGCGGTTTCACCTATAACATGGTAAGATTTTTTGGCTCCTGAGGACAACGTTATATCGGGGTAGAAGTGTACCTCTTTTACTCTGTTGTTTAGTCATGGTGGCATTTTTTGGTTCTCTTAGGGTTTTTTGTTTTGCTTTTGTTTTTTTATTCAGGGTATACATTTAATTTGGGCCTCTATTATAGTGTTTTGAAATTTTCTTCACGTAGTTTGCAGGCATTTTACCCTTGTAACGATTCCTTTTAATTTCCTTTTAACTAGCTTCCTTGTTTTGTTTAGTTCCCTTTTTGAAGTTAAATGCTACTGTGTGGGGTTTCTTTGACATATTTCCTCTGCAAGGAAGTTAAATTTAATTACACTACAGCCACTATTACTGAGCGGTTCAGCTATATTCACATCTTGGACCAGTGTGCCACTTCGGACTAAATCAAGAATTGCCTCTAAACCTTGTGGACTCCAGGACTAGCTGCTCCAAGAAGCAGTCATTAATGGTGTCTTGAAATTTTTATCTCTTCATCCCTTGCTGAGGTGACATATACCCAGTCAATTAAAGGATAGTTGAAATCCCTCATTATTACTGCATTTTCTGCCTCTCTAATCTCCCTGTGCATTTCACAATCACAATCACCATCCTGGTCAGGTGGTAGATAGTATATTCCGACTGCTATTCTCTTATTGTTCAAACATGGAATTTCTATCCATAGAGATTCTGTGATACAGTTTGATTCATTTAAGATTTTTACTATTTGATTCAATGCTTTCTTTCACACATAGCACCAGTCCTCCACCAGCATGACCTAATCTGTCATTCCTATATATTTTCTACCCTGGAATCCCATTGATTATTCTCTTTATTCTCATTCCATCAAGTTTTTGCTCCTGCGTTTCAGCCCACTGATGGTTAACCAAAGTTTGTTTCAAGTGATTAGTTCCCCCACAACAGTTCAGATGCCTGAATTCATGTTTATTCAGAGCCTCTTCAAATGCGAATTACTTATGCAAAGCCCTGCAGCCCTGAGACTCAATTCGGATTACTTACAATTACCTGCAAATATTGGAACAGAGTAAAGCTGTCTCTTTTCAAGCCTTTTAAGATCAAAGAGTTACTCTTAGCTCTTTGAGGCTTGTCACTTTAAAACCCCACAGTAACAATTAAAGGGCACCCTTTTCCAAATGCTTCTATTATATCCAGGCTTCATAATCATGCTGCAGTGGGAATACATATACAGTATATAGATATTTCCAAAAATCACATTTTATTATACATCCTTAGTGTAACAGCCAAAATTCTACACACACACACACACACAAACCATAGAGAGACAAGGTGAGTGAGGTAATGTTTATTGGACCAACTTCTGTTGGTGAGAGAGACAACAGAAGTTGGTCCAGTAAAAGATATTACTGCACCCACCTTATCTGTCTAATATCCTGGGCTGAATCACACAAAAACAACTAGTCATTTTGGGATGTTTCTGTTTAGGAGCCCAACTTCAGATATTTTAAAAGAGTCTAGTTTTGAGAAAGTGCTGGACACCCTTCCTCTGAAAATCAGGCCCCTTTAAAGTGTCAAGTTTGACAGCTAAAACGGAGGCGCCCCAAATCGCTAGTCAGTTTCAAAAAACTTGGACCTCAATTTTTGAGGTGTGAATAAATGTTTCCTTCCTCTCTTTACAAAGCAGAGAAAGTCCCTGTGTTTCCACTGGAGCAGCACAAACCTCTTTTTACTAATGGCCTGTAGTCATTGTCCTGAGGATTCTTTCCCTTTCCTGCACCGGATGAGCACTTGATCACAGCACTCCCTTTGCCTTCCGTAAATATCACTCTTTAAAGTAAAAGGCCATCTCCAGGCAGCTCTGCTAAGTCTGGCCCCAGTGGTGATTACTGCTGTTTTTGGATTTACAGCTCTATGATAAAAATAGAGACAAATGCCAACTGGCTGAGTAACAAACAAAATGTGAGGCATTGTGTCAGATTTTATAAAAACTATCTACCACTGGGGTTCGAGTTATGATAACAGCCATTTGAACCGTCTAATAGCGCTGATTTTGTAATCTAACTGGTACATTGAGTGATCTATAAGGGGTCAGACAAAACTACTTTAAGAAAAGACAGCAGCTCTGGAGACAGTTAGCAATAACAAGCAGTAGCATCTGCAGCATAATAATCATCATCATAATAAAGAGAGAGCTGGTTCTGTATTTAGGTTCTGCGGTTCCCTTTATAGTTTGTGTCCACCATCTTTAGATCAAAAAGGCTTGGAAGATGTATACGTATATTCATCCAGCACCAGACAGACTTGTGGTATGATCAATGGGATGGCAAACCAAATGACATTCTATCATACTCTATATTACTTTATGCATGTTGTAATAAGTTGAAGAATTTAATTTGCGCATTGGGAGTAAAAATTGTTGCCTAAAAATCATCAGTTACCTCAGATGTGAAAGTTGTAATCCAGATTGCCTTCCAGGCCAGTTGGCCTTGCACCTGCATCTATTAAGCTAGAAGTATTTCCACTCTTTTTAGACTCTACATATATTTCATCTCTGGGAGGATAAATTACTCTGGGGAGAAAAAGCTCCTTTAATGCAATATTAAGATTTCACAGGTAAACACACAAAATTCGGGAAATGCTTGCTGATTGAGGCTGGCTACTCTCTCAGCTTCCCTTCTGTTCACTTGTCCACATACATTACAATTCAGCCTTTAATCATGTGGCCACATTAATTCCTTAATACAATATAATTAACAGCATTTCTTCAGTTTTCAAAGTATAATGTAATAACTTTGCACCTGCATATCAGAGTGCTTTGCAAACATTAAGAACATATCCACCCACTCCGCTGTAAGGTAGGTTAGTAATGGAGTGCTCCATTGCCCTCTACTGGAGAGAATTAGAACTAGTCAAGTATGTGTCCTAGGCCCTATACTGCTAACCATGATATTATTTTAGCTCTAGTGTCAGAGACCTGTGCTTTGGAAGCTGGGCAATTTAAATTCAGTTGCCAAGAAGTTGTAAGTGGCACTGATGTTCAGTGAAAAAACAACTGACATTCCTAAGTGTCTATGATTTTATTAGAATACTGCAGGGGTCGGCAACCTACGGCACGCGTGCCAGGCACGGCACGTGAGCCGATTCTGAGTGAACGCAGCTCCCTGCCGCGGTCCCGGCCCCCAGCCCCACTCAGCCCCCCACCCACTGCTCTCCCCTGCGGGGGCAGAAGGCAGAAGCTTGGTTCTGCGGCAGCCAAGCTTCCCACCTCCCCCGTTTCTTCCCCCAGCGTGGTGCTTTCCTGCCCCTCCCCCTCTCCTTCCGTGCGCCAATCAGCTGATGGCCCTAGCGAGGGGGAGGGGGAAGAGCGGCAGCATGCACACAGCTCCGTAGAGGACGCAGAGAGAGGTAGGGACGGAGCCTGAGGGAAGGGGGTGGAACAGGGCATATCCCTTCCAGCCCCCTGCCATGAGCCGCTCATGAACCCCCCACACACCCCAGCCCTCTGCCCTGAACCCCCCCACCCCAACACACACCCAGACTTCTGCCCTGCACCCCCACAGCTCCATCCCTTTGCCCTGAACCCCCCCACACTCAGCCTTCTGCCCTGCACCCCCCACACACCCCAGCCCTCTGCCCTGATCCCTGAACCCCCCCCACACACACCCCAGCCTTCTGCCCTGAACCCCCTCCCCCAGCCCTCTGCCCTGACCCCTGAAACACCCCCCTCCCCAGGTCTGGGGTCCCAGCCGCAGGCCCTGCTCAGCCTGCTGCTGGCCTAGGTGAACAGAACCCCAGGCCGGCAGCGGGCTGAGCAGGCTAGTGGCGTAAGATCAGCATTTTAATTTAATTTTAAATGACGTTTCTTAAACATTTTGAAAACCTTGTTTACTTTACATACAATAGTTTAGTTATATAATATAGACTTATAGAAAGAGACCTTCTAAAAACGTTAAAATGTATTACCGGCAAGCAAAACTTTAAATTAGAGTGAATAAATGAAGACTCGGCACACCACTTCTGAAAGGTTGCCGACCCCTGGAATACTGTTATCCCCATTTCAGAGGTGGTGGAACTGAGGCACATAATGGCTAAGACCAATATTTTGGGTGCTTAAAGTTAGGAAGCTAAATCCATATTTAGGCAACTAAATAAATGCCCTGATTTTCAGCAACCTCAACTGCACTAAAGTCAATAGGAGCTGTGGGTGCTCAGTAAATCCAACCACTGACTTACAAATCTATAGACATTTAATAGTCATCTCTGTGCTGCTCACCATGGCCACTCAGTACTTCTCAGCAATAGTGAAGATAAAAATCAGCTGCCCTTGCTTTAAAAGGCCCAGGCTTCTACCACCACTTGAGCGAAAAGAACATAGTAGTTTCCTCTTTGGGCTAAACCCTGGCACACCAGTTTGGAAGTGGTGGCCTGTGTGATGTGCCCATGGTCATTCAGACAGAGTTGGGAAGAGAACTCAGGTCTCCTGATTCCCCTAGCGGTACCTTAACCATTAAACCACTGTTCTAATATCGTGCCAATGCGATTTGTGACAAGTAAGGCAAAAAAGAAACGATTCCTTTCATTTACATATAGAGTACAGAGTAAAGCATAATTAGACCATATACTACAGATGCATTACAATAAAAGAGAAATAGTAAAGACAATTATAGGCTGGGGTACTTACTGCTTCACATTTAAATAATAATGTGAACTATTAAGTAAACTAGGGTGTAATCAGCTGTGGTTCATTAACTTATCTTACTGTAGAAATAGTACCACAATTCAGTACAAGTTAGATACACACTACTTGGCGACACAGCGCATTTTCTACATCATGCTGTGCCCACTCTGTCAGGTGCTGAGCTCTTTCATCTCCCACTGACTTCTGGGAGGGCACTCAGCCCCTTGCAGGATGTACCAAGCACCTCCCAGGATCCAGCCCCACGCGAGGAAGGTCTGTGTGCATTAAAAATGTAAATGCACTTCAGTTCTAATGATACTAATCCTTCACATTTGGAATCAGCGGTGTACAGCCGATGGACATGATTCACGGGCACACCGTGGCTGCTTTGCATTGCACTGGTGCTGCTGAGCAGCCAACGAAGCTGTACAGGACAGAACAGGACAAAGCTGCCATTGCGCACCAGCAAATCCGGCCCCACAACTTCAATGGGAGAATAATCTTACTTAAAATGAAAGCAGCTATTTTAACTTCTTTCAAAGAAGACTGTCCAGTTGTGTGTGCACAGGAACTGCTCTGAGGCCAGAGCTGACCCTCTGAACCAATTATCCTCTGCATTTGTGCAGCATGAGGGGCTGTGATAGGGGAGTACAAACCCCTACATGTGTGTAGCAGCCACAAAGGACAGAACAGTTACTTGCCCAGCTGTGATTAAGTGGCTGACGAGCAACAGCTGGGATGAAAGGCTGCTCTCAGGCAGAGAGGGTTGGCTGCCAGAGAGGCTGGGGACTATCTCAAAGAGGTTTCTCAGCAGTAGCCTGACTGCCCAAAGAATGGACCCAGAGGCCTGTCCCGGGGAGTAAGACGGCTGGGCGAAAGTAAAAGAGACATTTCTTTCCCTCCTATTCTACAGGGTGGGGAGGAGAAGGCCAGGACCTGGAGGACCATGTTGTCAGGCGTTGGAGAGATTACTATAGAGGGTCAACATGTAGCTGATGGAGGTCTGGAGATCTAGGGGACTGGGCTCTTACAGGGCCAGGGTATCATGCTAACCTCTTAGATGAGTGAAGGAACAAGACCCTTCAAAAGGGCCAAGATAAAGTGATTGTGCACTTTCATCTCCCACTGACTTCTGTGATTGAGCCCGGTAGTTATGGAGGGAGTCTCTCCACCAGACCTGCATAGGAGATGATTAGGTTGTGGTCTCCTCCTTTTCACCTAGAAGATGCAGTGTCTTTGCTTTCCCAATGATTAGACAAGGCAAGACTTGGATGAGTGTCACCTGGCTGAGACTCAGGGAGAGAATGCTGGTAGATTGGAGTAAGCATCTGGAGAGTATAGTTAGGAAGGTGTTTGAATAGTTTTCCCAGCCTTCATTTAAAGTGCTTCTAAGCATGGGCATGCTTCTGGGTCTCATGAATTCTCTTTGATTTTCAGATAGGTTTGCTAACCTGAAGTTCCTTTTTTCCCTGCATCTGTATCTGGCAAGGAGCCTGCAAAGGCATAACCGATAGCAACCTTGTCACAGGTACCCACGGTGTCACCTCCTTACATATTGTGCATGCAGTCACTTGTACCTGTGCAAAGCCAATGTAATATAATGTTCTGATTGGGAAGAATTTTAAACCCACTTTATATAAGTGAAAGTGACAACATGTAGTGCAAGGGACCGGAAAACCAGACTCTATGTAGGTGCGGAGGGAAAACAATTTCTGAATACAAGCTAAGGCATGTAAATCATCTATATAAATGTCTTATAAAGGTTCCTAGGCCTGTTTGTCTCTTGCTACTTGTTTCCCCTTAAATGCTCCCAGTGATTTGTCCAGGGATACATGGCTCATCCACTAGTTGAGTGTCTGCTACCACCTTTAAGCTAGGGGACCTGGGGAGAGATTGCATGCTGTGTGTAGGGCAGCAGAGAACCTGCCACCCAGGGTGTAATGGCTGTGAGACAGGGAAGAGAAACAAGGCCAAGCACAAATATCTCACCAACAGCTGGAGTAAACAGTTCACAATTGATCCATAAACTGAGATCTGGTTCATTGAAAATATTGGTCAAACAATTGCTAACAGTAAACAGATTTGTGTTTAAAAAAAATCAGTGTGTTTATGTATAATTAGTGATCAGAAAATTAGGTTAAATTAGCTGAATACATTTGTTCATTGCAAATTGTTCACCCAGCTGTATGTGTCCAAGGCATTCTAGTAAGCCCATCACAATCTTTTGTTCAATTTAACTACTCCCAAATAAACAAGCCTACGGGTATGTCCACACTGAAATATATATATGTGTATATATACACTTACCATGGATCAGCAACACCGCATAAACTCACTCAGGGTAAGATGGCAGTGAAGACATGACAACTCTGCTTTTAAATCAGATTTGCAGCTCCAGTTCCAACCCCAGGCTTCCAGGGCCGGCTCCAGGCACCAGCTTCTCAAGCAGGTGCTTGGGGCGGCCGTTCCGGACAGGTGCGGCAGTTCCAGGTATTCGGCGGCAATTCGGCGGACGGTCCCTCACTCCGCCTGGG
>NW_020664448.1:13793114-13904518 GCF_002925995.2 Terrapene triunguis
TTTTTTTTTTTGGTTTTGGCTGCTTGGGGCGGCCAAAACCCTGGAGCCGGCCCTGCAGGCTTCCTTATAGGCTTGAACTCGAGCAGCCAACCTGCATTAGCTAACCTGAATTAGGAACACACCTTTTTTTTTCTTTCAGTGCAGTCATACCCTTTGATGTTTTTAGGCAAGCTCCTGGTAGTGGTCTGCATTCCAGGAAAATGCATAATAATTTTGTGTCTTAACATGTGAAGTCCCAGGCCAAACTTTAAAATCTGGGTAAGTTTCAAGGGAAAAAAAAACGATTCCTATTCTCAGGATTTTTCTCCAGCACTACTTCTGTGATGTGGTGCAAATACTTTTAAGAGGCCTGCACAGTCCCTCAGGTGATTACACTAGTGAAAACTGAGTAGAATTATTATTGCATATGTGTGAAGTCAACTGCTTAATTGTATATAACCTCATAAGTTTAGGACTAAGTTACAGGCAATTTAAAATTGGGCAAAGCCCAACCGCTCCTTTTTATCCACTGCAGTTAGTCATACCTAGAACCAGCCTTAGCATTTTTTACCAGGCCTGCAAAACATTTTCCACCAACCATTCCCTGAAACAACACGCACGCGCGCGCACACACACACACACACACTAAATTTTCATTGTTATACCGATAACAATACCTCCTTTGTAAAATGCTTGGAGATCTACTGAAGAAAAGTCCTATGTAAAAGCTATAAATGTGCTATATAGCAGCTATAAATGTGCTATATAAAAGCTTTTCAGTTCTAAACATAGTCTGTTTCTTATGTTATTAAAATATTATTTGCAACAATTAAAAACATTTGCAACAATTCAAACTTGGACACATCTTTCCACTTCTTTTGGCATGTTAATTAATCCATCAGATTGTTGTAATTAAGGCTTTTGACAGTTCATTTTCTAGTGATATCACCTTCATTATTATTCACTATTTGTTTATGATAGTGACCATAAAATGCTAGGCATTTTCCAAACATCCAGGAAGGGTCAGTCACTGCCCTTAAGAAGCTGACAGTCCAAGGAGGAGCTCATTAATAATCAGTCTTTCTTGACTTACTGAAGACCTCAGCTAGGCCTGTTCAGTATTTGTTTTGAAAGGATACACTCTGGAGAAGCCATAAGTATGGGCTTAGTTAAGAAATCATGCAGAATAACAATGGTGTGAAGATGAATATGCAGCAGTCTACTCTTAGTACTGAGATTTTTTCTAGTGCTAACCAAGGCGTAGCGCATAGCATCTCAGCAAGAAGGTGGTGGTGTTTTCTCAGTTCCAAATCAAAGTCACAATGTTTGGTTGGTTGGCCTGCTAGTATTTCACTGAACTCCAGCATACCCATTTCCAAAGCTATGCTGCTTGCACAGTGCATCTACCCTGAAGGACACAGTTAGGGACAGATCCTGTAACCATGTGGGCAGATCCCAGAGCTATTTGAGTCCATAGGGCTCTGAAAGGGCACAAGGGCCTGCCCTCACAGAGTAACTTGGGAAAGTGAGACCTGAATGAAGTTGTCAACTGTTCATTCAGAACATGCCATATTTAGCTAGTCATAACTTTGTAACAGTTGTTTTTTCAAACACATCAAAAGCACTGTCCCTGACGGAGGGCTATTTGCATGCTAAAGATGAAGTTTTGAAAGTAGAGCCCTTTGTGAATTATTCCTCCAGAAAAAATGAACACAGGAAAAACATACTTTATTTATGCTGTCATAACTCCAAAATGGCTGAAGAGATTTTCCTCAACACTATATTTACCTTAGAAAAACTACCACACATGAACAGTTCCAGCCGACAATGGAGATGAACTACGAACTTTGCGTATATATGGAAACTGAATCACAAATGATATTGGTTGTCAGCTGTAAAGTACCGCTGTAAAGCGGGGGGCGGGAGGGGGGGGAAATAGCTGTAAAGCAGGGGGTTGTTTTCCTTAGGATTGTGTTATTTAACATTTGCAGCGATTTGATTAGTGTGTTTTCATTACCCTGATAATGGCTGGATTGTGACTCGATCCAATGTATGTGGTAACTAGAAAAGGAAACCTTGCTTTTGCACAGTCTTGGGTCCTTTGATGAGGTTATGGCAATTCTCAAGTCAGTGTCCTCTTCTTTCCCCTACCCCCTATTCCTTTCTAGATAAATGCTCATGATGAGAGGCAAACCGATAGGAGAGCAAACTTTGTTTCATCTTTTACATTCGGCTGATACGCATCAGCAGCGCAGTCTCTGAAGCTCCGTTTTCTTGGGCTTTACTTTATTCCACTGATCCAGACACTGTTTTTCTGGCTCGCTATTATCCAACCTGCTACATATGATAATGATAAAAATCCATTTCTTTCAAATAACAGCACATTTCCTAACATAACTATATTAAAAAATTACAGTAAATTAAAAAAATTAGGAACCGTATAATTTTAATCTGTGATTACCGTTCCCCGTGCCCACAACCACCCCACCTGACACAGTTAATTTACCACTCCAAATCACTTCTTCACCTGGCGTATAACACTTTTAGAGGCAATTTGTATTCAGGTACTGAATCTGTTCTGTAGTCTTCCTAATGGGATTTAGAGAGCCGGGCTAGCAGTAAACAAAGCAGCAAATGAAATAAACTCCATTAATTAGGGTGAAACAGTAACACAGCAGTTCTGGTTTTACAGATGGGCAAGATGTCTGATTGAATTTCCCTGGCCATGCAGATGGTGTGGAAAGTGGTCCAGAACTGAGAACTCATATAATCAGAAACACACTTAGAGCCAAACAGGAATGTTTTCCCATGAGGTGCTGTGTAGCCTCCAATCTTATCACAAGCATTTGGTAACTTTTCAAATCAAACCATAACATAAACGTAACACACAATGCAGTGTTCAGTAGGGATGTTCATTAATCGTGCTATTATCAACTGATAATGCAATAACATCGCGGCTCCTCTAGGCAAGTTAATTTGGCCCCAAGTTAGCATTTCCTGTTGAAAACCTGGCTTGCAGTAACATGGCCCAATTGGAGCTCTCCCGGGAAGATCTCTTGCTGAACAGGCAGTTTATGAGTGGCATGTGTTATCATTAAGAAAATTACCCTGAAAGAAGTTAATGCCAGTAAATGTGTCCTGAAGAATTCAGCAAAATATTAACACGTTGTTTATACCTCTGGAGCATCCAAACATCTACGATCCTCAGCTGAACGTTTTGCAAACCTCTTTGATCAGAAGTCAGGCTCTCTCGTGAGACTTTGCTTTTGTTCTGTGTTCCTGGGGTAAAACTACTTGGATAAGGGAACTGTGCAAATATGGCATCTCCTTACTGGATAGCACAGCTTCTGTGTATATTCAGAATATTGTCTGCTAGCTTTAGAGACGAGCATATATTATATTTTATTGCTTTGTTTTCACTCCCGTTAATCCTGCAGAGCCAACATAGCTACGGGAGAGTGAGCTGGACTCTGTTCCTTCTGTCCCTTTCTAAGAATTATTTGCAAAGGCAAACAGAGGCCTTCATTGAAAGTAATGAACCCTCCTTGGATGGCAGGAGAGAGATCACTTGATCATTACCTGTTAGGTTCACTCCCTCTGGGGCACCTGGCATTGGCCACTATCGGTAGACAGGATACTGGGCTAGATGGACCTTTGGTCTGACCCAGTACGGCCGTTCTTATGTTCTTATGTTCTTCCACTTACACTAAAGGCCCCATTACATCATGCTGTCATTGTAAAGGAGCCTTAAAGTGGCAGAAACAGCTCCCTGAGTATGCTCCCTGTGTGGGGGACATCACCAGCTACTGCAGATCTGGCATAGGGGCTCCATGCTCACCCTACTCCCAGTCCCAGTGAAGGAGGTGAATCAGGAGAAGTGTCGAGGGCCTGGCTGGAAAGCATGCATGGGAAGTGAAGTAAAACAATAGAAAGAATAGTCCCAGAACTGCTTTGGCTTGCACTGGAGTCTCTTTTTGTTCCTGTATTAACCCAGCATACAAGACATACTATGGTAGTTTTTCATGCCATCCCACCTTCCAACCATTCTCCGGGTGCAGGAACAGATTAGCTGAATCAGACTCAATGCATCTCTACAAGTGTAACTGAGGGCTTAATTATGCCTCTGATTTTTTTTCCCCACTGACGATAGCTGTGAAGCAATCCCCCTCTCTACCACCCAAAGCAATAACAATAACAAAAGCTTGACTCTGAGGTCCCAGGTTGCATTTGAAGGCAATTATGCAGACTAGCACTTCTGTTTTGGAGTCAGAAGAGACAATAAAACTGGAACCTCACATAACTTTTTGTCCAGAGTCATTTTTCAGTGCAGAACCACACTTTAGATCCAAACAGGATGTGAATAAGGATGATCCAGTCAATATGGCATACTTGAGTTTTCAGAAAGCCTTTGATGAGATCCTTCACCAAATGATCTTAAGGAAACTAAGTAGCCATGGGATAACAGGAAAGGTCCATTCATCAATCAGTAACTGGTTAAAATATATGAAACAAAGGGTAGGAAATTTTCACAATGGAGAGAGGTAAATAGCAGGTTCCCCCAAGGGTCTATTCATGGACCTGTGCTGCTCAACACATTAATTAATGATCTGGAAAAGGGAGGTAACAGTTAAGTAGAAAGTGTGCAGATGATACAAATTTCCTCAAGATAGTTAAGTCCAAAGCTGACTGCAAAGTGTTATGGGGGAATCTCACAAAACTGAGTGACTGAGCAACAAAATGGCAGATGAAATGCAATGTTGATAAGTGCAAAGTAATGCATATTGGAAAATATAAGCCTAGCTGCACATATATAATGATGGGTTCTAAATTAGCTCTTACCACTCAAGAAAGAGATCTTGGAGCCACTGCGGATCAGCTGAGTGAACAGCAGTGGTCAAAAAGGCAAACAGAATGTTAGGAAGTATTAGGAAAGCGATAGAAAATATGACTTTGAATACTGTGTCCAGTTCGGGTCGCCACATCTCAGAAAAGACATAGTGGAACTGGCAAAGGTTCAGAGAAGAGCAATGAAGATGATCAAGGGTATGGAATGGCTTCCATACAAGCAGAGACTAAAAAGATTAGAGCTGTTCAGTTTAGAAAATTAGACGATTCAGAGGTAATATGATAGCGGGCTATCACATCATGAATGGTGTGGAAAAAGTGAATAGAGAAGTGTTATTTACCCTTTCTCACAATACAAAAAACAGGGGTCACCTGATTAAATGAATAGGCAGCAGATCTATGCAAACAAGAGGAAGTACTTTCACACAATTAATCTGTGGAACTCACTGCCATGGGATGTTGTGATGAACAAAAGTACAACTGGGTTTAAAAAGAACTAGATAAGTTCATGGAAGAGATCTCCTTCAAGTATTAGCCAAGATGGTCAGGGATGCTCAGAGTGACCATAACCTCTGACTGCCAGAAGGAGAAGACAGGGGCGGATCTCTCTATAATTGCCCTGTTTTGTAAACTCCCCCTGACGTTCTGGTACTGGCCACTGCTGGTGACAGGATACTGGGGGAGATGGACCACTGGTCTAACCCAGTATGGCAGTTATTATGTTCCTGGTATTCCTCTGGAAGAAAGGAACCTAAGCTATGCCTACACTGCCACTTATATCGCCGAAACTTATGTCACTCAGGTGTGAGAATATTCCACCCCCATGAGCGACATCAGTTTCACTGGCATAAGTGGTAGTGTGCAGAGCGTTATGTCAGTGGGAGAGCTTCTCCAGCTGATAGAGCTACCGACACTCATTGGGGTGGTTTAATTATGTCGACAGGAGCATAGAGCGACTACATCAGCATAGAGCGACTACATGAGAGATCTTATAGCTATGCAGCTGCATTGGTACAGCTGTGCCACTGTACGCTGTCTAGTGTAGACATAGCCTAAGTTAGAATGGAGAGATGAGAATTGGCTTGAGTGAAGAGCATCATAGATACCCTTGGAAAAATAAATGGTCATCAAAGAAATTCCCATCCCTCAGCACACAAAACGGAAATGGACAAAACATGGTTTGACAAAATTGAGAGCAATCTTTCATAGGCAGGGGACGGAGTATTGTGGGCAGGGCCGGCTCTGACTTTTTTGCTGCCCCAAGCAAAAAAACCCAACAGGGCGCAGGGCGGCCGGACCCGGAGGCAAAGTAAAAAAAAACCCCAAACCCTGAGTGCAGGGCGGCCGGACCCGGAGGCAAAGCAAAGAAAAAAAAAATAGGGCAGCCGTGCTGCCCTAAGATTGGACGGAATGCCGCCCCTTAGAATCTGCCACCCCAAGCACAAGCTTGCTTGGCTGGTGCCTGGAGCCGGCCCTGATTGTGGGCTCTACATAGAGGTCTTTTCTAGAGCTGGCCAGAAAATGAAAATCTCTTCCCTTAAATAATTTCATGTTTTTGAAATTTACCATCCCAAATTGAGACAAAAAGTCAAATGCAACATTTTTCACAGGAAGGGAATCTCCAGAAAAATTCCCTTTGGGGAAAGCCCAAATGGAATATTTTGGCTTGGCAGCTGCCTGCTTGAAAAATTCATCTCAATTTTGCTTCCTCCCAGCAGGCAGAAAGACAAGAGCCTTGAGAAGGGCCTTCCAGGTAGGCAGCGGGGGAACTGTCATTTCAATTTTCCTGATGCAAAACTGAAATTTTGGCAAAATTGAAATTTTCCAGCAGAAAAGGGTTTATGTGAGAAAACTATTCCGCTGGACAATTCCCAATCACCTCTAGTCTTTTCTGGTTCTAAAGCCTATAAAATGAGACAGTATTGGAGGTGAGTTACAAGCATCAACAAAAGGCAACTAGTAAGCAAAACAGTCCAGCAGCTCCTAGTCCTGCAGTTGAAACGTGAGAAAATGTGCAAAAACTCGAGCGTTAACTCATTTTAAGCAGAGATGCATCCTTAACCTGCTAATGAGAGCCATGTGCATGAATCATCACACATTAAGAGGAGATTGGAATAATCCCCAAAGACAGAGCTTGCCCGCTAGGTGGGCTTTCCAATACTCCCAGCTCTAATCGCTCTAATTTTCTCACTTGCTGTTAACTCTGAGTTTATCAAGGCTCAAGAGGATTTTCTGAAAATAAAGAAGCTCGCTTGCCAGATTTCTCTTTTCCTTCCCTTTTGGGTTCCCACAGCTTCTTTCACTGGTCTGGATCCAATGTTCCAGTTTGGATCCATCTCTGCTCCTAACCCACAGGCAGGTAAAGAGAGAGATTTAATAACCCTTTTTCTCTATTAAAAAAGAATAGAACCATCATGAAAGGAAGTATGGTGTAGAAGACAGAGCACTGGACTCAGGAGACTTGGCTTCAGGTTCCAACTCAGCCACGCAGACTTCCTTTTTGACCTTGGGTTACTTAATCCAGTGGTTCTCAACCAGGGGTACAGGTATCCCTGGGGGTACTCAGAGGTCTTCCAGGAGGTACTCAACTCATCTAGATCAGTGTTTCTCAACCTGGGGGATGCAGCCCCCAGGGGGGGGGTCACGGGATGGGTTTAGAGAGTCGCACGTGCAGGACAAGCATTAAGAGGTGACAAGCAGGGCAATTGCCCAGGGTTTCAAGCCACAGAGGGCCTTGCGCAGCTAAGTTACATGCTTCAGCCGCGCTGCCTGGGGCTCGAGGTTCAGACAAGGCTCGCAAGTGAAAAACAGGTTCAAGGCTCACACTGAAATGTAAGTACCATATTTATAATCCAATCGATTTATTTTATAATTATATGGTAAAAATGAGAAAAGAAGCAATTTGTCAGTAACAGTGTGCTGGGACACTTTTGTATTTTTATGTCTGATTTTGTAAACAAGTCGTTTTTAAGTGAGGTAAAACTTGGGGTGCGCAAGACAAATCAGACTCCTGAAAAGGGTACAGTAGTCTGGAAAGGTTGAGAACCACTGACTTAATCTACCTTGTGCCTCAGTTCCCCATCTGTAAAATGGGATAATGCTTCCTTATCTCATGTGGGAGTTGCAAGGATAAAATCCAGTAGTGATTGACAGGTTCTCTGATATGACATTGACGAGAACCACATAATGACCTAGATAGACAGAAACAACCCTGAATCATTGAAACAATTCACAGGCAAAAGGGGCAGATATTTAAAGTTACCCAGAGGGCTAGTTAAATAGAAATCACTGAATATTCACCAGCACTCACATCATTTTCAGGCTTTTCATATTGGGGAAAACCACTTTTTTCAAACTATATTTGTCAAAACACTGTATCCTTTCAAATTCCTCACTGTCACATAATAGCATTTGATGTGAATGATATGAACAGTTGCGATCCAGTCATTTTTATGGCACGTCAGTCTAGGAAATATGAAATGATTTGATTGTCTCTAAACAGAGATTTGAACAAAGGTGTGTGCACGGGGGAGGTTTTAAAGGGCGTATGCATTTGATTTTTACTGTATACTTTGATAAGAAGGGCTTTGAGATGAATCTCAAACTGACTGATAGAAACTTCACTTTTTCCAGTACATATTCAAAAACATACTTAAAAGAGAATATACTGAGCTCAAAGCAGAAGTTAAATGTGCTACTGCTGGTCACGACTTGCTTTTCCTTCCTGAGTAAACTAAAGGATCTGTCTGCAAATACAAAGCAGAATTGCCATTTAGGCATGTTCTTACAATGGCTGCATGCAGAATCTCTAGTTTAATTATCTGTATATATCTTAGTTTATGTTCTAGTTCCTCAAATGTAGCAAACTACAAACTGTCTCAGAAAACCTGAGTGAATATTTCCTACCACCCCATCTGGGAGCTAACTCTCTTCCAGTAACTTCATAATTCTCTTGTTATTACTTGTACTGCAGTTCCACCTTAACTGTGGGCTTGTCTTAGGCCTGGTCTACACTGGGGGGGGATCGATCTAAGCTACAGAACTTCAGCTACGAGAATAGCGTAGCTGAAGTCGACATATCTTAGATCGACTTAGAATCACTTACTTTGCGTCCTCGCAGCGCGGGATCGATGGCCGCCGCTCCCCCGTCGACTCCGCTTCCGCCTCTCGCCATTGTGGCGTTCCGGAGTCGACGGCAGAGCGATCGGGGATCGACTTATCCGAGTCTACACTAGAAGTGATAAATCGATCCCCGATAGATCAATCACTACCCGCCAATCCAGCGGGTAGTGTAGACATACCCTTAGTTTAGCTCTGGTGGTCTCATGCTCTGTGACACATATGGAGTATTCCGCACTATGGGGATTTCTAAAGTGCACTTATGTTTTGCATATTAATTGGTACGTGTAGATCCTGCTGATGTGCACTAAAGATTTCCTAGTGTGCTTTAATGTAGTACTGTTTTAAACAGCACTGTGTTAAATGCACCACTAGGGACCACACAGACCAATTAATGTGCAACATATGAGTGTGCTTTAGAAATCCCACCCCCATCATGCGCATTACCCCACCATGAAGACAAGTCCTGAGATGTGAGGCCCTCAGTGGTACACTTACTGCATAAACACACAGTAAGACAGCGCTTGTATGGAAGAGGTTACAGTCCAAATAGACAAAGGGTGGGAGAAAGGAAGAAGGGTTGCAATTTTACAGAAGGGCAAATAATGCACAGAGAGATGAAGGGATGTGCCCAATGACCCACAGGGAATCTGTGGCAGAGCTGGGAATTATACCCAAATCTGAGTCCCGGTCTGGTCCCTTAACCACAAGACCATCCTTCCTCTCTAAAAGAGCTTCTGTTCTAAATGTGCCCAAGGCCTGGTCTATACACAGTGTAATGATGCCAACTAGGGATGTAATTGATTGATTTTTTATATAGTTATACTTCTGCCAGGTGGTCAACAAGCAGCAATAAGGGCTGAGTTCAATATGTCGAGGGTGCCTCTTGAAGAATTAAAAAATCAGATTGAACTCCCACCCAAAATTATGGGAAAAATAAGTAAATCTTCCTCGGTTTACCCTGGATAGGCAAAATGTGCTGCCCCTGCAGGCACTTTGAGTCTATACTCAAAATAGGGGACTAGTTAGGTGGCAGGGGAGATATAGATTCTGGGAAATCTCAGCATTACTCCAGTGTTCCAATAAAGATTAAAGCACGCAGTCAATCTACAGTAGTCTTCAACTCTGCCCCCACAAGTCTGTGTGAATGGCTAACAGGCAAAGATCCCTGGCCACATCACTGCACCCACCGCAAGCGCCACTCACAGTTCAGGTCACAGAATAGTAGTAGTCTGGGCGTGTAAGGGTGCTGCTCTCTGCAGATGTGGCTCTGTTGAAGCTGTTCGCCTAATCCCACCTTGAGTTGTCAAAACCTGACCCAGCATTGTGATTCAGCTCAATTTCAGTGGTGGGTAGAGGGAACCTGGCTGAAGCCACCTCAGTTCTGCTACTGCCCCTCCAGGCTCTGCTAAGAAGGCCTCTCTGTGCTAATCTCTACTGAAGAACCCTCTCTCCCCTGTAGAGTCCTCAGTAGGGGGAAGCCAAGAGCATCTAGGACCCTGGGACAGAGTCCTTGCTACTTGGAGATGAGCTTCTCATGACAAGGAGAAAGCGCTTTCCCCGTCTCTCTTCCGAGTTCAAACATCTCCTCCCTGTCTAAGTCTAGTACAGTTCAGGTGATTTCCAGGTGTGACTGGCAGAATCATGGGTATGTAAAATAAGTAAATGAGACTCCATAGCCGTTCTGCTCCCTTTCCATCAACAGAGGGAGCAGAGACCTCCTCCCACCCTGAAGCTTCTGACTATGACTTTACGTGGCCTCCATTACCATGGCATCTGAGCACCTTGTCACCTTTTGATGTAATTATCCTCACAACACCCTTGTGAGATAGGGAAGTATTAGCATCATCCCCATTTTACACCTGAGGAACTGAGGCACAAAGGTGCTAAGGGATGTGTTCAAGGTCACACAAGAAGGCTGGGACAGAGTAGGGACAGAATACCAAGTCCCAGGCTAGAGCCTTGTCGTTGGACAATCTTTCCTCCCACAATGGGCTCCTGATTTTAGCTGGGACCTCTAGGAACTACTGCAATGTCATTAACACCCAACATCATTACATACTGTTGCACCTACCATGACGCAAAGATAGATGCGTAGGCCCTGACCCTGCAAGTTGATCCCGATGGGCAGAACTGTATGCCTTTGTAGAACCCCACTGACTTCAGTGGGACTCTACACAGGCATGAGGGTCTCCCCACATGACAGATGCTTGTAGGAAGGAGGCATGAGATGGAAATCTATTTAGGGCAAGGACTGTGATGACTTGTACATTCATCCAGCACAGTGGGGCCGTGATCCTGATCCTGTTTAAAGCTTCTGGGCACTAGAGTGAGATACACATAAAAAAAAAATAATTAACAAAGCAATGTTCAGACATGGGATTGGGATTACACCACTGTTCTCTGTCACTCATTTCAACTCACCTTCATTATCTCTCCTCCCCACTACTACTGGTAGGGTACTTTCCTTCCTTCTGGCTGCTGGGAGGAAATGGGAGAATTGTTTCTCTTCTCTGGCAGCTAGGAGGGAGAGAGGTTCTTTTCTTATATAGTTGCTCTTGCTTTCCCTGCCCACTGGCTTCAGGGTGGGTTCAGAGGAGGGTGTGAGGGGATGATTGCAGTATCTGCAATCTCCCCATGCTGCTTCACATATGACAGGCTGCATGAGGGATGCACCTGTGATCTGCGCTCCGCTGGAGACTAGCTGGAGTGAGAGGAGCTCTGACTCAATCCATGTCACCTTGAGAGCCATATATGGCTTTGGAACCACAGTGTTAATTCAGATATTGAATGAGGAAGATTAGAAAGAAAATTCTAGCCTTTCCCTCACAGAAAAGATAGAACACATGGCATCCACTTAACCCAGTTCCTAAAGCTGCCTTTTCTGCTCTAGCACTAATGCCTTGACTGATGGTTGAAAAAAGGTCCGAGTTCACCTTTTCATTCTAAAGAGGCTTAGCCTTTGAGCAAGCTCTTCGCAGTTGAGCTCAAGAGTCCTCATCCTTCTGCAACCTCAACAATATCCTATTAACAAATGGCTTTTTCATGCCAGGGGCACTCAAGACTGAAGCACATTGCACAATATAGCAATTAAAATACCAGGGAAAGCTTACTGTGAGAAATCCTTTAGAGCAGTCAACAATACCTAAAGGGAGGTTAAATCTCAGATCTCTGTTTAAAATCCACCCCACCATCCATGCACTTCAAGCCAACAAAAAGAATCTGTATTACAGCTTAAATTCCTGGAATACCTTACACCTGTGCCTCCACCCAAAAAATACCACCCCACCTCAAGCCAGAGATCACTTTCCCAGTAGAACCAACCCCACATCTAATCACCTTTCTTCTGCTTCCCAAACCATCCTCTGCCTCCCAAACAACTTCCCTGTCCTCCATTGATTATACCTTGCCCCGTCTCCTACCCTGGACACCCAGCCAGAGATCAAATCTCCCCAGCCATAATAGCAGCAGAGAAATTGGGCTGAGAGAGGGGATGTGTGTCAGCTGTGTTTCTGAAGCCAGACAGTCCTCAGAGATTGGGGTATGAAGCACAGATGGAAAGGCACAAGTGAGGACTAGTGGGAAGGGGAAGGAAAAACGGAGGGAAGAAGGGGAGTGGGGAGAGAGCTCGAGAGTGGAAATAGGTTGAATTCTAGCTGCTCAAAAGGAACTTCAGCCCATAGGAACCCACTCTGTACGCAATGCTGAAACACAGGCTGGCTGGCTGACAGGATATTCTCCATAAATGCCCCAGTACTCTGGGACATGGTCTCCTGACACTTGTCCGAAACATTCAAATGTGGAAACTTCAGGACCATTTGCTTTATTGAAGAGACTGAGGGTCAGGCTAATGTATGAGAACATTAGTCTTTACTATGAGCTGCTGCTTGGTAGCCCTGGGGAGCTGATTGAACTATGCTTATGGTTCTGTAATTATAAATCATTGCCAGGGCATTCAGAGCCAGTGGTCAAAATGTGCTCATTAAAAAAAAAAATTCAGCACAAAAAATAGCTTTTTCATCATTTCTGTCAGAAATATACCTTTTTGATAAGATTTTTCAAATATTCATGGAATACCTGCCAGCTAACAATTCGGGGCCCCAAAAAACTGAAAAATGTTGCTTTGTTGACAAAAATCTGAAACCTTTTGAAGGAAAATGTTGACAAAAATGAAAACTTCCGTGTTTCCTTGAAAGCTTTCAGAGGAACAATAACATTTGCTGACTAGCTTTTCTCAGAGCATGTGTATGGGTGCTTTTTAGTTTTTTTTCCTATATAAAAATAAATAAATAATTAATAAAATAATGGCCTGAATTAATCTCTGGTGTAATTCAACTGGCTTCAGTTGGCTTCCACTGGTGTTCCACCAGGGATTATTTTGGTTTTGTGTTTCCCATGGTTGTGAAGCATTTAGTGTGTGTGGCTGCCATAGGATGAAAAGGACGATAGTCACCTGTCATTTTTAAAACAAATATTTTATTATCAAATGTATTGGAATATGAATGTATGGCAAGGGAAAGCAATCAGCACCCAGGGAAATAAACATTTATCCTCAACTTCTGAATCCTTCTTGATACTGGGTATGTCTACAGTGCAATTAAAAACCCACAGCTGGCCTGTGCCAGCTGACTCAGGCTCGGAGGGTTCAATCTGTGGGGCTGTTTAATTGCAGTGTAGACGTGTGGGCTCGGGCTGGAGCCCAGGCTCCAGGATCCTGCGAGGTGGGAGGGTCCCAGCGCTCCGGTTGCAGCCTCGTCCGGAATGTCTACACCGCAATGAAACAGCCCTGCAGCCCGAACCCCTGAGTCAGCTGGCACGGGCCAGCCGCTGGTGTCTAATTGCAGTGTAGACACACCCACTGTGTGCCTGCAGACCACTCCATTTCCACACAAGCCATGGCCCTGAAGGAGGCTAGGGGATTGTCTCTCTAATTATACAGCCCCCGTTACCATCACATCTCATCACCTAACAATCTTTAATGTCCTCATAACACTCCTGTAAGGTAGGGAAATACTAGTACAGATGGGAAACTGAGGCACGGAGAGACCAAGTGACTTACCCAAGGTCACTTAGGTAGTCTGTGGCAAAAAAGAGAATTAAACTCACCTCTCAAGTTAGCATGCTAACCCCTGATCTACCTTCCTCTCTCAATAGCAGCCAGTTCTCCTGGTTCATAATCATTTGCAATAATTTACCAATTTGGTTCTCTCTATCTGACTTCTAATTCTGCAGTCATCACTATAGTATCTGATGACTCCCTTTTCATTGCAAAATGACTCCTTCTTTTCAAAACACCAGTGTCCTTGACTTCTTAATTTGCCTGCCACGTAAGCAACCTTCTTCTGTTGATTTTGCAATTATTTCACCCCCTTCTTTGGAAAATTTCTCTCTAGTTCATATAGAAACTCCTGGATCAGCTATATTATTGCTGGGCAACCTCTGACAAATCATTTAGATGATGGTTTTCATTGATTTCAGCTGCAGATGCTTATCGCTTCTGAAGAGCTAGCTCTTCTATAGCGCTCTCCATAAGCGGTGTTACTCTATGGTATGCCATTTATGTACCACGCAATTTGGAAAAATCATCAAAAATATAACTGTGAAACCTTATTCCTTGGTGTCATTTGAATGACAAAGCTTAATTCTAGCAAATTATTAATAAAATACCAGCCCATTACTGGCCGGTGGGCAGCAAACTTTAGCTCTAGGTTGAAAACATCCCAGGATTCAAATCTCGAATGTAAATTGGATAGGAGAACTCTCCAGAACTCTGCCCATCAGAGAAAATCCAGGAACCTACCACATGCCAGGAGCCAAAAAGAATTACTTGTATTTTGTCTGAATTTTGAGATTTGAGAAGTCCATTGTCCCTAAGCTCCCCACTTGGCAGGCTTTACCTTCTAGTTATTTATTTACTTATTTAAATGAATTTATCTTGCCTCAGCCTGGTTTGTTCCCTCCCCCTGAACCCCCCCCAACACACACACACACACACACACACACACACACACCAAAGCATTCACAGCATACAAATAAAACCCAATTTCCTGATGCAGGTTATGACCAAGTGGTTGTGGAAGTACTGATTCTGAATGTGCTGGGAACACTCTGCAACCTCTGTTTGTACAGGTATAATAATACAGTGTCTTGCCCTCCTTATCTTTTCCATTGCCCTGCCTATGAAAATGTTACACTCTGCCTCTCTCTGCTTTCCTGTCTCCCACACCCTCTTAGTTTTTTTCTTTCCTGTAGACTCTAAATTCTATCATTCTTACCCATTTCCTTTTCTCTGACCAGTGCTCACAAATTGACCTCAGGTCTCTGGTGGGGATTGGTCCTGCTTTGAGCAGGGGGTTGGACTAGATGACCTCCTGAGGTCCCTTCCAACCCTGACATTCTATGATTCTATGATTCTAAGGGTCCAGCTGGAAAAATAAGCTTCCTCTTCAGGCCCATCCTGTTCCTAATCTGCTGCTGTTGCAAGAAACTCCCCCTGGGGAGTTCATTACTTCCTATTGCTTTCCCTCTTCTGCTATAAACCTCACAAATATTAATCTCTTTTGGTCCTGATTTTCCCTTGCCTCCCATCTTTTATTTGTCTAAAATGCCTGCCAGTACTTTTCACACTTCATCATGTCTCCAGCAATACCGGCCCTGGGCCAATGCCAGAGACGGCAACTTGACAAAATATGTTGCAAGGTGGTTTTCCTTCCCCACCGTCTACAGCTGTCAACTTTTTTCAAGGTCCAATACTACAAAGGAGCCAGAGTTGGCAGAGGACCATGAGGGAGTTTTCTGCCTCCCAATATTAGGGTTAAGTACAGGATTGTCATTGACATTCCCTTTCAACTCTACAAAGATGAAGGTAATGTGCATATTGCGTGTGCTGTATTTATACTGAAGTATCACAGTCCTTTCCTTTATTGTCATCTCTTGCTGTATTAGCATGATGCAAAGTTATGTAAACTAGAAAACACAACCTCGTGCTGTAGCATTCAACACTGTGAAATCCATTAGGCTGTGGACTAAGTCTCAGGAGAAATAGTGGAAGCCCCATCAGTTTAAAAGCAGACTGGGCAAAACACTAGAAAATAAAATGTGACAATGCTACATTGGCAGAGAGATAGAATACATTAGTGGTTCTCAACCAGGGGTCCAGGGCCCCCCTGGGGGGCCATGAGCAGGTTTCAGGGGGACACCAAGCAGGGCCAGCATTAGACTTCCTGAGGCCCAGGGCAGAAAGCCGAAGCCCCATCGCCTGGGGCTGAAGTCCAGGGCCCTAAGCCCCATCACCCGGGGCTAAAGCCGAAGCCTGAGCAATGTAGCTTCGCAGGGGTCCCTGTGGCATGGGGCCCCAGGCAATTGCCCTGTTTGCTACCCCCTAACACCAGCCCTGGCTTTTACATGCAGAAAACCAGTTATTGTGGCACAGGTGGGCTGTGGAGTTTTTATAGCATGTTGAGGGGGCCTCAAAAAGAAAAAGATTGAGAGCCCCTGGACTAGATGGTCTTTTCCATCACAGCTTTTTATGAATTTCTCATTTAAACAGCCACTAACAATGATGAGCTGTGCATATTTCAATCTGGAACTCGCCAAAACCTTTCCCCCCCTAACCGTAAATAAACCCCATGTACCAAGGATGCTTTTGCTTGTAGAAATGATGGGTTAGACAGCGCAAAATCTGTTCCTCTGTTTTGCATTTAAGCAAAATCCTTTCTTATGTTCAAAAGGCCAGCAACACCAAAAGGTGCACAAGAATTTTTTTTTTTAATAAGGGAAATAAATCCTCTGGCTTCAGGGCTTGGGTCAATCACTGACTGAGTTGGGAAGAAACTTCCTCTACGGAAGGTTATTCCATAACTGTCCACTATAGGGTTTCTTGCAGCTTCCTCTCAAGCATCTTGCACGGACCATTGTTAGAGAGAGGACGTTGGACTAACACCCTGCAGTTTATACTTTGATCCTGAAACACACTAAGTATATTGCTAGTTAGAAAAGCACCCAACTTGCATAGCCAGAATTCAGGGTGGAGTGAAAATCTTGTTAAGAGGGTTCAAGGGGTCCCTGAGCAATTAAAAATACTCATATTTTGGTGTTAGGTACATTCTGAAGGAAACAAAATTGTTTTTGATAAGTATCTTATGGAATCTAGGAGATAAGTCACATCTGGCAGGGTTGATCTCCCTGTATTCAGCAAGGAGGTGAGCAGTCACTGATAGAAGACTCAACTGGGCGGTTGCTCAAAAACATAACAATGGTCACAAGTTACTTTAGACATTTAAAATACCTCCCCTTTTTGCCCCACCCATTCTGAAAATTATTCATATTAATTCAACTTTTTAATACCTCAGTTCAACAATCATGACAAGAAACTACTAGTTGTATTTGGCCCAGATGCTGAGCTGGTGTAAATCAATGTAACTGTTGACTTCAGTGGAGTTACACTGATTTACACTAGCTGATTATCTGACTTGATTGTCTCTATTTATAACCAATGAAGGCATGAAGTAAGTCCCATATAAAATAATTCTCAGTAGTGTGGCCCAATGGGTAGGGCACAGGAGTGGGAGTTAAAATACGTGTCTTCTGTTCCCAGCTCTGCCACTGATATGCTATGTGATCTTGGACAAATCAATTCGCCTCTCTGTTCTCCCTCCCATCCTTCATCTCTCTTTTCTATTTAGATTGTAGGATCTCTGGGGCAGAGGCTGTCTCTCACTCTGTTTAGCACAATGGGACCTCTAGGTGCTACCATAATACAGATAATTAATAACAATAATTAATAATAATGAGACAAGGTGGATGAGGTAATATCTTGTATTGGACCAACTTTTTTTGATAAGTTGATGATATTGGGTGTCATGTAGTTTCCATGTGCTGGGGCCAGTTGTCATGGTTTCTCCTGGAGATGCAGTTCTGTGGGTTGTGGAGTTGTAGCTGGATCCACTTTTTGTTTTCGTGTTGGATGGCTGTCATCATTTTTTGTACATAGTTGTTTTGGGTTTCTTCCATGATTCTGGGTAGGTTTCCTGATTTGGGGAGTATGTGATAATTTCTTGTTTAAGGTGGTCCCTTTTGGAATAAGAGAGATTCAGGAGATTGCTCCTCATTTTTTTCTGAAGTCCTTCTGCAGAGCTGTTCAGCATACTTGGAGTTGTATGTAGTGGTCAGAGTTATAAATGGTGCGTCTTCCTGGGACCAATATGGCTACAACAACACTGCAAACAATAATAATAATGACAGAATGAAACTCAACATTCACAGCCAATGAGTGAATTTCCTCCAGAATGATATTAAAAATGAATGAAATATTTTATACTTATATTTATTTGAAGAAAACAAAACATACATTTGTGAGGCCATTTCCCACCAGCAGCCTGCTCATGCAGAACTCCCAGTAGCATGTTAGTTATGAAAATTACAGAATAATCTGAAAGGTAAATGCATTTAAGTTTTCAGTCTGATAGATTTGAACATTTTCACCAGCATAAAAGTCTCTCTTTAATGTGGACTTGTGCTGTTTGATATTTTTTTGAGAAAAAAAAAAAGCCTTAATAAGATTGAAACATAAATATTTTAAAAGATGCTATTGTATGGTGCATGTTCAGTGAGCACTTCTCATCCTAATATTTCTTGGCCAGATGGTTAAACTCTAACAATGCGTTGGAATTCAAGTGAGTGCAGTGATGTGGTCCTGTTTCACCTTTTTAACTCCTTTGTGTCAATATCAGTAACACCCAAAATAATCAGCCTTGATGTCCAGACACTGTCACCAACTGCTCACAAGCTAATCAAAAATATAAACTGTGATATGACACCTACAAGCAAACCCATATTTCCGGGTTTCTCTCCATCGACTTTTAAGGATCCCACCACTGAGGCAATAGAGGTTTGCTTGGGGGTAGGGCAGTATATGGTTTCCTTGCCATTTTACTGCATTCCTTAGACCAACTGTCCCTAGGACAAGTCAGCCCAGTATAGCTGACTGTCCAAGTGTCACATTCGGGGGTGCAATCCAGGGAGTAGTTGTGTCACCACCGGGTGCCTTAAATGTTCTGCTGCTTTGGCTCACAATCTAGACACAGACAGCCATCAGAGAAGCATGCACTGAGTGTCTCTGTGTTAAGCAGCTCTGGCTCAGCAATTCTGATTTCCAGCAGCCTCTGGTATCCACTAGCCTTGGTTACTTCTAGCCAAGTGACTCCAACACACTCCCAGTTCTGAATTTTCCCAAAATCATGTGCTCTGCGATGCCCAGTCTTTTTCTGGACCATTCAGAGGAATAATAAGTTTAGTTTGCTCCTTTAAAGAGTCAGTATCCTGCAGCTTGCCACAATAATTGGAATTAGCAATCACTTCAATTCTCACACAGCAGGGGTTGGTTTAGATTAAAATAAAACAAGTTTATTATCAACAGGACATAGATTAAGTGATGCCAAGTAAAAGAAATAAAGGTAGAAATGGTTACAAGCAAATAAAAGTGAAAAACATGCATCTAAAAATCTAAAACGTTATCTAGCAAGATTGTTAAGATGGTTTTCCTCACCAATCACACTTTATCCAGTATGGCTGATGGCCTCTCAGTCAGAAGCTCTCCCCAAAGATAAAGAGCTCAGTTCCTTTGTCTTCCTTGGTGACAAGATAACATGGGGTTCTTTGCCTATCCATTTTATAGTCCAGTGACCCTTTGAAATGGATTCTTCTGAAGGTTACCCCCCCCCCAAATAAAGTTCATTCAAACTGTGAGGAAGGACACATGGGATCTGATGCTGAAGGAAGTTCCATGGTGGTTTCGTCCCATGCTGGTGTGTGCTAAAATGCAAATAGATCTGTTCCTGCCCTTTCCAAGGCAAATGAATGGCCACTTACCATGTGATGCTAATTGATTCTATGACAACTGGCTGGAGGAGTTGGCTTGTCCTTTGTCTGTTTACTCACTCCCCAGACTTGTCTGGTAAACACATTTTAGTTCCATATTTCCTTCATATTTGTATGATCCCTTGCGTGTTTACCATACACACACCCAGGGCCAGCTCCAGGCACCAGACGAGAAAGCACATGCCTGGGGCAGCACATTGTAAGGGGCGGCATTCCGGCCAATCTTGGGGCGGCACATTCCGGCCGCGCTGCCGTGGTTCTTATTTTTTTTTTTTTGCTTTGGCAGCCCGGTCCGCAGCTCCGGAGCCCCCGGCCGGCTCCCCATGCTCCGCCAGTCCCAGCCCAGCCCTGCAGGGGCACGGACCCCCGCCCAGGGAGGCATGAACTAGCGATCCCCGCCGCTCCCCGTGCCGCTTCCCGGGACGCGCCACTCCCCGCTGCCTGCACCGGCCTCCGCCTCCCGCGCCGCTCTGAGCCCGGCCGAGCTGCCTTTAAAGGAACAGCTGAGCCAGCACCTCCTGCAGCCCCCGGGGGCTCTGCCTGCCCAGCCGGGAGATGCACCCCAAGGCCGGAGGGGGGAGCCCCTCTCGCCCGGCTGCAAGCGGGCTGCAGCGCCTGGCTGCCCACAGGTGGAGGGAGCGGGCGGGCGCCGCCCTTCACCCCCCTGCAAGCCGCCTTGACCGCCCTCCACGCGCTCCCTGTGGCTGCCAGGTTTTTTTTTGCTTCAGCAGTCCGGCCACCCCTTTATTTATTTATTTATTTATTTATTTTGCTTGGGGCAGCAAAAAAGCTAGAGCCAGCCCTGCACACACCATGCAAGAATATTAATGATCAGTGTGTTATTACTTTTCCAGTGATACTTTATATGATTCATATCGGATACAGTTTATGACATTAACTAATTGGGGTACACTGAACTGGTCAGGCCAGCTGAAACTTACTACCAGATACCAGTGAGCCCCTTGCCCTCTTGCAGTGGGATGCTGTTATGGCCACACAAGACCAAACCCCATAGTACCATCTAAACCAAGGCCAGGATTGGCCCATTATCTACAGATCTACAGATCACTTTTAATAGTAAAGTTATCAAACTTGCTTTACTAAAAACACTGTGGCTAGAATTTCCAAAGGAGCAAATGCAAGTTGGGTGCCAAAGTCCCTTAGACTCCTTTAAGCACCCCAATCTATATGATTTAAGAATCAAATTGTCGATGCTGGCCTTCTGAAACTGCACTCACAAATAGCCGTGCATGCAAAACATGCTTCAGAATCTTTGTGCACACGTATGCTTAGACAATGCTTTGCACATGCAAAACTCATGCACGCAATATGAGGGAATGGGAGGAATGTTTGTGGATGGCTGGAAAATTACCTAGAAAAGGTCTAATTCAACACACACACACAATTTGATGAAGTTGAGCAAGAGAAGGCTGGAATGGTCATTTGCTCATCACGATGTTTACCATGTATTGTACCAAAGCCCAGATTCAGAAGGTACTTAGGCACCTAAATCTCATTGAAATTATTGGTATTTCCCTGAGTGTGGTACCAGTGAGAATGGTGATGAGAAAAGAGATATTTCAATGTCTTTATTTTTAAGTTCCAGCATCTCCACAATAACAACATTAACGTGTTAACATTTTGGAATTATGAATATTTGTATTGAATATTTCAGGGGGGATACTAGGTTGTTCCTGCTGTGTGTGTGGGTTTTTTCCCCCCTTAAATAATCTGAAAAACGTATTTTGATTAATTGAGCAGTTTCCATAGCAGCTGTGAGCCAGGTGGCTAGAATCAGTTGCTTAGGATGCTAAATTCTGGGTAATTAGTTTATTTTTAATCTTTTAATTCCGTGGGAGGGAAGTTTAGGGTGTTAATGGGAGAGGTTTTGAACAGAAGTGTCTTGACTAATGTGTTATTATCATTCCGTGTTTATTGATGAAGTTGGGTCTTGTAGGAAAAGAAACTGAGTGGAAAAATCTGAAGCTGGACAAGCAGCAACTTTCCTTATGGCTTAAAAGGTGATGAAGAGGTTTTTTATGTTTTGTTTTTATCTGTTTTTTTTTTCCATGCTGGGAACCTGAGGGGTTTTGAAAGGGCAGCTTGTGTTCATGTTTAAGGACTCCTCTGAAGTAGAAAGGCATTGACTGCAGAGTGGCAATGCATGGAAAACGTATTAATGGTGTCATTCTTTTCCCAGCTCTCAGTGCTCGGGGAGGACTGTGTTTGATTATTTTACATTGTGTGCATTTGCTGAGCCAAATTTTTTACTATTTAACAGTCTGATTCCTGGTCCTGCCATTTGTTTTTAAATTCCCTATTAAATCCTTGATTTATGTTTTGAAAGGTAACAACAAGGAGTCCGGTGGCACCTTAAAGACGAACAGATTTATTTGGGCATAAGCTTTCGTGGGTAAAAAACCTCATCCCATCACCTCTTTCTCTGGGTTAAAGTGATCTATTTTTGTCCCGAAACATGAAAACGTATCGGTGTATCCCTTTAGGATTTTCCATGTTCCGTGTAGTCTTTTTCTGTGGATTAAGTCCAATTAGCAGATGGAGATTTGTGAACTGGATAGACTCCAATGGGGGAAGGGCCATTTCCTTTCAACTAGAGGCCCACTGGCTTTACGTCTACTTCCAAATGAATGTTTTATTAGAAAAAAAATCCTTCATGGAGATATTTTTATTGCCAGTTCTCCTCAATATCCTCTAAAGCTAGACAGGTCAAATATATATATACACATTCTGGGGAACAATCTTGCGCTGGGAGGCAATGGACTAGGTGACCTAAGGCAGGCTGCATTCCTTCTGTGCCACCCCGATGGTGCCCAGGGGACAGAGAGCTGCCCCTAAATGGTAGCTGAGGATTCCCCGGCTGTTTCTTGGGGTGACATAGTTTGTCTAACTAGCTCTCTCACTAGCTGCCACAGGCATAGGGGTGGGCTAGGGGTAGGAATGGCTGGAATCCTAAGGTGGCCACATTAGCTGGTGTAATTTAGAGCAGCACTTAGGCTGCTGTAAATTATAGTGAGGACTGGCTTAGCCAATGATCAGGCTCAGGATCAGAGGAGTGTGAAGTGGCTTATAGCTACTGTTTCCCACCTTCAACCCAGGTCTAAGAAAAGATGGGCTGGACCAAGGGTCCAGCCTACATGTCCACAATTCTCTGAATTTAAAAACAATGATATATGCTGGATAACACTGTCTGCCTGATTGTTTCAGATTACCACAACTGAGCCTTGCTAAGATTTTATAGTCACATAGCAGGAGGTCTTTATTAAACACAAGTATCTATTTAGACTGTAAATGCCAGGGGGCAAGGACCACCTCTTCAATTCCTAGAAACTTCCAGTGTCCCCCCAGCCCTGTATTAACAATGACAACGAAGAATAATGATGTTTAATTTCCCTGTGTTTCATTCCATTTTAATATTTTTCTGCTATTTTTTATTCTTCAAATTGTCTGTCAGATGGTCTCTCTCCTCATATCTCCTTCTTCACTCCTCAGATGTAATGAACGAGATGCCCTGAATTTGCCATTCTGTGTAAAGCAGAGTTAAACTCCAACTGTGCAGCTGTGCCCACTGGAACTCCCAATATCTGGCTCCTGGGGACCAAATTCAGTCCTTCTTTTCTGTCTACTCAGTGGGACTGATCCAACAGTCCATACAATTTCCTATTGAAGTCAATGCCAGTTCATAGGCTCAGACCCATTCTGACACAGATTGGTATTTCGTTTTAATCCCTGTCTCTGGCTTTTTTCAAACTGTTAATTACGAGTCTATTAAAATAAAACTTCACTTTCCTAATACTTGTTTTAAGCCATGCACACAAGATCTGCTTTCTTGACCACAATGGAGTATTAAGGTCTATTACCTAAATAATCTAGATACATATTTACAGGATAATTTGTAATTCCCCATATTTTACTATAGGCACTGATTCAGCAAAATACTTATGCACATGGTTAAATCTATCTCTATTCACCAAAGCTCTTTGAATGGAATTTTCAGAAGCTCTCAGTATTGGCCCAACTCTGCTCCCATGTAAGTCAGTGGGTGTTTTATCATTGACCTCAGTGGGAGCAGAATTATAGGCCAATGCTGAGTCCTTTTGAAAAGCCCCCCTGGAAGCACTTGCTTAAGTGCTTCGCTGAAGAGGGACAGACTTAAGCATGCGCTTTAATGCTTTGCTGAATTGGGACCTTATATAGTAGGCCAATGTCTGTGAATGACTTGTTGCAGTGTGAAACACAAGCCATGTTCCCATAATTAGATGCCTAATTTAGCTCCACAAAATTTATATACACCACCCCATCATTTGAACATGCAAAATGTATAAGTGTTCATCACAGTGCCCATTCCCAAATACTCCTTTGGGACTTTGCAAACACAGTTCAGCCTGCCACTCTAAAAAAGGAACACGTGTGAGAACTGATGAAGCAACGCCTGAAGAATAAACAAGTAAAGTTGGAGTATGTATTTCCTAGGTTCCAGAGTTCTGCATTCACCCTGGGCTGTTCTCTTTATTAACTGCCTTTCCGCACCCTCTGTGTTCTGTATTTATGTAACCTGCTTCTCTATTACATTGCACATTTGCAGTGTCCTTAATTGCAAACCATGGCACTCCAGCCACTAACCCACTCGGTTACAACTATGACAACAAAGGGTTGCTGATTTGTCTTTCAAGAAAGCCAAAATAAAATTAATAGTGTTGTAATCTGAACCAAAGAACTTGGACGTTCAGAATTAAAGTTGATACTCCTTCTTTTATAAGGCTCTCTCTTCCACACTTACCTTTTTTGATTTTGTCACGGTGCACTATAACAACCACAAGCTGATGCAGTTTAAGTCTGGTATTATGTGTGCTAATTTTTCTAAGGGTATGTCTACACTACGAGGGTAATTCGATTTTACTTAAATCGAATATGTGGAATCGATATTGCAAAGTCGAACGTGTGTGTCCACACTAAGGACACACTAAGGACAGTAATTCGACTTTGTGAGTCCACACTAACGGGGCGAGCGTCGATATTGGAAGCGGTGCACTGTGGGCAGCTATCCCACAGTTCCCGCAGTCCCCGCTGCCCATCGGAATTCTGGGTCGAGCCGCCAATGCCTTCTGGGTAAAAAAAATTTGTCGTCATCCGTCCGTCACTAACGCCCTCCCTCCCTCCATGAAAGCGCCGGCGGGAAATCAGTTCGCGCACTTTTCTGGTCAGTGACAGCGCGGACGCCACAGCACTGCGATCATGGATCACGCTGCGACCATCGCTGCACTTGTGGCCGTTCTCAACACCTCGCAGCTTATCATACACCTTTCCCTGAGGCAGATGCAGAGAAATCGGGCGAGGAGGCTACGGCACCGCCGTGAGAGCCTGAAGTCGGAGAGTGGCACAGAGCTGTCAGAAACCACGAGCCCCAGCGCCCAGGACATCACGGTGGCAATGGGGCATGTGGATTTTGTTGAACGGCGATTCTGGGCCCGGGAAACAAGCACGGACTGGTGGGACCGTATAGTGCTTCAGGTCTGGGATGAATCCCAGTGGCTGCGAAACTTTCGCATGCGGAAGGGGACTTTCCTCGAACTTTGTGAGTTGCTGTCCCCTGCCCTGAAGCGCAAGGACACCCGCATGCGAGCAGCCCTCACTGTCCAGAAGCGAGTGGCCATAGCCCTCTGGAAGCTTGCAACGCCGGACAGCTACCGGTCAGTCGCGAACCACTTTGGTGTGGGCAAATCTACCGTGGGGGTTGTTGTCATGCAAGTAGCCAAGGCAATCGTCAAGGTACTGCTCCCAAAGGTAGTGACCCTGGGAAACGCGCAGGTCATCATAGATGGCTTTGCCGCGATGGGATTCCCAAACTGCGGTGGGGCTATAGATGGGACTCACATCCCTATCCTGGGACCGGACCACCAGGCCAGCCAGTACATCAATAGAAAGGGCTACTTTTCAATGGTGCTGCAAGCACTGGTGGACCATCGGGGACGGTTTACAAACATCTACGTCGGATGGCCGGGCAAGGTTCATGACGCTCGCGTGTTCAGGAACTCTGGTCTGTTTAGACGGCTGCAGGAAGGTATTTACTTCCCAGACCACAAAATAACTCTTGGGGATGTGGAGATGCCTACAGTCATCCTCGGGGACCCAGCCTACCCGCTAATGCCCTGGCTCATGAAGCCCTATACTGGCGCCCTGGACACAGAAAAAGAACTGTTCAACTACCGTCTGAGCAAGTGCAGAATGGTGGTGGAGTGTGCTTTTGGCCGTCTCAAAGGGAGATGGAGAAGCTTACTCACTCGCTGTGATCTCAGTGAAACCAATATCCCCATCGTTATTGCAGCTTGCTGTGTGCTCCACAATCTGTGTGAGAGCAAGGGGGAGACCTTTATGGCGGGGTGGGAGCTAGAGGCAAATAGCCTGGCTGCTGATTACGTCCAGCCAGACAGCCGGGCCATTAGAAGATCCCAGCGGGACGCCCTGTGCATCCGGGAGGCTTTGAAAGCTAGGTTCCTGAGTGAGCAGGGCAACCAGTGACTTTTCAGTTTGTGGACAGAAAAGCTGAACCTGCCCCCGTTTCTTTACCCAGTCCATTTTGACTATCCTCTCCAGTTACATACAACCTTCACCCCCTTCCCCTTCCCAAAAAATAAAATCATTTCGATTTTTTAATGAACACCGTTGTCTGTATTGCTGTTTTCGCGGGAATATTTTAAACCGGGGACGCAGACTGTGGCGGGGGGCGGGTTTAGTGTTCTGATGCAAATGATACTTCTAAACTCCCGGAATGACAGGCTCCGCACTGGTGGACTGGTTATTTCAATGGAGCCTGCCAGCACTCCTGGGGGGGACTGTGTGTATGTGTCGGCTATGTGACTTTCTGGCAGGGGGGGTAGGGTTACAGATCCCCTGCTGCGTGGATCTGTGAGCCAGGATAAGGACCGCTGCATAAGATCTGTAACTGCCCTCCCCCGCCACAAAGTCACAGAGCAACCCCCCCCCCCCCAAAACATGAAAAGCACCTCCCAGACTGACCAGGGTAACCAGTGACTGCACTGGTTATGTGTCCTGATGCTGGACCTGACACCGCCTCTGTACCCTGCTAAAGGTGACTGTCCTGTCCAATTACCAAGCCCCTTCCCCCCCTCCAGACAGACTCTCCCTCAAAAGAACCTGACTGAAACAGTAATGAACAGAAACAAACATTTTATTGCGAACCAGACATGAAACGTGGGGGGTGAAACTTGGACGGGGGCTTGTGTGAGGTGGGTAGGAAAGGACTTATGAAATTTTGGAGAATGTCAGCCTTCTACTGCTAGAGCAGTCTGCAGGGGTTGATTGAAAGTTTTAACGGCCCTTGCCGCCCCTCCTTCTTTGGACTTTGGGTGAGGGTGGTGTGGGACTTGGTGGCGGGTGAGGGCGGTTACAGATAGACTGCAGCGGGGCTCTGTCCTCCTGCCTCCGGTCTTGCAGAACATCCACAAGGCGCCGGAGCGTGTCCGTTTGCTCCCTCATTAGTCCAAGCAGCTTTTCAGTAGCCTGTTGGTCCTCCTGACGCCACCTCTCCTCCCGTTCCATGACTGCTCGGTGCATTTGTGACAAGTTCTCCCTCCACTGTGTCTGCTGGGCTGCCTGGGCTCGGGAGCAGCCCATTAGTTCTGTGAACATGTCTTCACGCGTCTTCTTCTTCCTCCGCCTAATCTGCGCTAGCCTCTGGGAGTGTGCTGACAGGCTGGGTTGGGAGACAGTCGCAGATGTGTCTGTGTGAATTTTAAAAAGGGAGTGAATTCCTGAGACAGATAAATGAAATTGTATACAAAGAACCTAGTCTTTCTCTGTGAACAAGACCATGCACTGAACCTCTCACATGCGCACTCAGGACAAGGTCGAATTTTCGGCCGTCGCCTTCAGTGCCTGTGGACTTGCGGAGGTCTTGGACTGTTCAGAGAACTGTGGCTGGAGACCTGAACTTCTGGAGCGGGCAATAATGGTAAGCCGCAGACTTGTGGCTGCTTAAAACTCCAGCAGTAGCACTGGCCTCCTTTCACATTGAAAGCAATGCCAGTCTCTGCTGCCAGCAATCAGGACAGCATCAACTCTGCCCCTGTCCCACCCCCTCGCGGCTGTCCCAGGGAAAGATCCCTGTATGCTGCCCCTCTCCCTCCACCGCGTGGCTGTAAAAGTCCCAATACTAACAGTCCCCTCCCTAATTCAAAGCAGGGCGTCATGAGCGACATCACCCTCCTGAGGATCCCGGACACCCAGAGAGAACGCATGCTGCGGGAAAGCATGCAAAAACCGGGGCCGTATGCCGCCATGCTATGTCGGGCCATGATCCCCGAGTACCTGATTGTGGCATGGAGGGGACATGTCTGCTACCACGGAGGGCCCACTAAGATCGCCCTACCCCGGAACCTGATCAACAGGCTTGAGCTCTACCTCCACGAGACCTACGAGGAGTTCTCCTACGAGGATTTCTCGTCGATCCCCGGCCACATTGACCGGATTTTCGCGTAGGTGCACTGAGACTTTGGAGTGGAGCGTCTTGGGCCTGGGAATCATGTAGTAACGGACATTGTGAAATTTTTTTAAAATACTTGGGACTAAATTGAGAAGAGCCTAAGACAGAGAAATCATGCAAAACCCATTTGTTACCTTTGTAAATATTCCTGTTTTGTACCTGATTATTTTTTTACTAGTTTACAGCACTTTTATAAATATACATTGTTAATAGTATAAATATTACCGTTCTGTTTTAAATAAATGTTTACATGTTTACAGCACTTACTGCTTGATCCGTCCCCTGATTCTGTGTCCGGGGTAAGGGATGGGGACGGTTGGTAGGGGATCTCGGTAAGGGTGATGAAGAGCTCCTGGCTGTCGGGGAAATCAGCGGTGCCAGCGCTGTCGACTGCCTCGTCCTCCTCATCTCCTTCTTCATCTTCCCCGTCCGCTGTCATGTCCGACATGATCCCATCCTCGGAGTCCACGGTCAGGGGTGGGGTAGTGGTGGCGGCCGCTCCCAGGATGGAATGCAGTGCCTCGTAGAAACGGGATGTGTGGGGCTGGGATCCGGAGCGTCCGTTAGCCTCTTTGGTTTTTTGGTAGCCTTGTCTCAGCTCCTTGATTTTCACGCGGCACTGCGTTGCATCCCGGCTGTAGCCTCTCTCTGCCATGGCTTTGGAGATCTTCTCGTAGATCTTAGCATTCCTTCTTTTGGAGCGCAGCTCTGAAAGCACGGACTCATCGCCCCACACTGCGATGAGATCCAAGACTTCCCGATCAGTCCATGCTGGGGCCCTCTTTCTATTGGATTGCACGGCCATCTCTGCTGGAGAGCTCTGCATAGTTGCCACTGCTGCTGAGCTCCCCTCGATGTCCAAAGAGGAACTGAGATTCAAACTGCCCTGACAGGAAAATGAAAATGAATTCAAATTTTCCCGGGGGTGTGGCTGGTCAGAGCATCCGAGCTCGGACTGCTGTCCAGAGCGTCAACAGAGTGGTGCACTGTGGGATAGCTCCCGGAGCTATTACCGTCGATTTCCATCCACACCTAGCCTAATTCGATATGGCCATGTCGAATTTAGCGCTACTCCTCTCGTTGGGGAGGATTACAGAAATCGATTTAAAGAGAGCTTTCTGTCGAACTAAATGGCTTCCTGGTGTGGACGGGTGCAGGGTTAATTCGATATAACGGCGCTAAAGTCGACATAAAAGCCTAGTGTAGACCAGGCCTAACTGAGGAACCCTGCTCTGCATGCAGACACAGGGTGAATCATTGGAAGGTCATAAGTCTCATTATTATTCAGCTCGGAATGATTGAGCCAGAATCCCATCCAGTTGTGCTAATTTTCTTGCTTTGTATCTTTCAACACCATTAAAGATCACAACAGTTCATCTCTGCATATGCTGCATTTCGCTTGATGTTCCATCATTCTGCTTTCCCACCACTCAGTGTATTTTCATATTGCATCTTCAGTGAATATTTGCTGTATCTGGTTCACACTGCAAAGTGTGAAGAGTGTTAATGGAACTTTTTAAAAATGTTAGCAAATCTGTGAACATTAATTTAACTTGTCTGTTGCAATGATTCTTTAACAAGATCAGCATTTATATTCTGTCAAGTGCAAAAGTTTTAAATACTATTTCTGAAAATAACATATTTGCTATTAAGTTTGCAAGGGTGGAACTATTCCTGTTGCAAATGTTTGATTTAGAAACAGGAGTGGGGCTTAGACTGAAAAATGTGTGGGGTTACTTAGTTCTGAAAACTCTGAACACAATAGGCCAGATCCTTAGCTGGTATCAATTGGCCTCTTCTTCCAATCCTATTTACCTCTCCCATCACTTATCCCCACTGTAGCTGAGCACCTCCCACAAGTTGAAAAATGATAATGCTCTCGCTTGTTTTCTTGGGAACATGGGAGCTGAGAGTGAGGCTATTAGGTGCTGTGTGCACTAGCTTGGTCTATGTTGGTTTTTGTTTTGTTATTTGCTGTTTCTTTGTTTTAGGGGTGTTGGTGGTTCTTCCCCCCCCTTCCCTTGGGGTGGGTGGGGTGTTTTCTCCATGAGGTCCACTTCTGTTGGGCTTAGCAGTTTGACCCACAAGCATGGGGTTCGGGGCATGCCTGCTGTCTCCCTCACTGTGGAGGATGTGTTACTGAGTGTAGGGGTACGTCCAGACTACCTGCTGTATCGGCGGGTAGCGATCGATTTATCGGGGATCCCCATCAACTCCGGAACTCCACCAGAGCGAGCAGCGGTAGCGGAGTCGACGGGGGAGCCGCGGCCCTCGATCCCACACCATGAGGATGGGAGGTGAGTCGGAATAAGTATGTCGGCTTCAGCTACAGTATTCCCGTAGCTGAAGTTGTGTATCTTACATCGACACCCCCCGCCCCCGAGTGTAGACCAGACCTAGGTAAGGTTATTGGCTGTGCTAATATAAAATCTGCCTCTCAAGCAAATCTGTAGTGATTTTCCTGGCCCAGGAGCAATTTGGGAATTGTTTGGTACAGGAGGGACTCTGGGTCAAGGAGTCTTTTTTCTTCAAGTTTTTTCCCATGTCCCCCCCACCCCCACACATTTCCTTCACAATGAGACACTAATGTCTGATCTCTCCCACTAGGATGATTCTGTTAGGCTGCAAGAACCCAGATATGAGGCACGTTATGTCGTTCCGGCACCAGGTTTATGTGGTTCTAAGTAACCCTCAACAGCCCTTGAACCTGATTTTCAAGCACCACATAGATGGGGCGGATTACACAGTGTTTGCTATCCGTGAAATCATGAAATGTTTTCTTCTATGGTGTCGCTGGTCATTTGAGGAGATCCTGCCCAGGTACTGCTGGCTCGGGGGTCCTCGTAAGAATGTGGGACATCAAGGGACCAGCAGGAGGCAGAGCCTGCCTCTGCACTGCCAGATTCTATCTTCCTCCCTCACCAAATGTGGTTTTCTGTAGTCCAGGGAGCAGCCCCTCAGAGGAACCCTCTGTTGTGACCCCATCACTTGTGCCTGGACAGAAGTGAGTCCTGGAGATTGAGGAACACCTCCCTGCAGAAGAAGCAGAGACAGGTTCTAGAGATGGGGGTGAAGAACAGACTGATGAGACACACTTATGCAGGACTATTTCTAAAAGGACTTTAGAGGCCCTTGAGCTGCTGTCCGTGTCTGAGGATGGATCTTTGCACCCTGAGGAGAATAACATTGCGTTGGGTGGTAGTGCCAGGCCTGGAGCTCCCAGCGGGGTACTATCTTCCCCTACATGGTGATTCCTCAAGATCCTGATCCTGCATGCTCCAGTGATGACACTGGGTCCCAGCCTGGGGCTGCACTGCCTACCCCTCTGGGGAAAATAGATAGCCTAGGGATTGAAGTGGGCATCAAGGCCCAAGGGCTAGGGTCAGAGCCGGAGTCAGGAGCCAAAGATCAAAGCAGAGGGCAGGAACTGGAGCAAGCAGGGTATCAGGCAAGGAGGGGGTTCAAGGCCCAGGCAGGACAGAGGCAAGGCAGGGGCAGCAGGAGCAAGGTAACGCAGGAGTAGGCACAGTGGTGAGCAGGAGCAGTGAGAAGCCAGCGAGTTGCTGCTGGCTTCAGAGCCCGCCAGCTGGAATCTGCAGCTAACCAGGTGGCGTGGCTAATCAGGGATCCTGCCACATGCCAGCTGTATTGATAAGCATGCCTGAAGACTAGCTCCACTGCAGGCCCTGATTCCTGACAGTGAGCCCCTACTCTGGGGCGACATCAGGTCTACTTTCTGCAGACGCTTGCCTGTGCTATGCTTGGCTGTGACCCGAATACTCTTATTGTTCTGATAGGGGATTTCAGCTGCAGTGCAGATTATGTTTTAAACAGGAACCACCTCCAAAGTCAGCCAGGGAACTGCATTGTCTCCTGCAGACCTTTGGGCTAGTAGATGTCTGGAGATTCTCTCACCCCACTGTTAGGCAGTACTCTTGGCTGAAGGCTACTCCCAACCAGGTCTCAGGGCTAGACTGGATCGCTTGGATACCTTGAAGGCCAGTGTGAATATGTTTGTTTGAGTCTTCCATGTCTCCCACTCACTTGTCTGATTATTATTATATCTCTGTTAGTGTGTCTCTCCCTCTTCCTGCCTGTGCTTCCCACTGCGGCTCTAACACCAAATTATTACAGGACTTGAATTTCACCCAGAGGTTTGCGGTGTTTTGGGAGCATTGGCGACAGCATGAGCCCCTGTATGAGACCTTGAGGCAATGGTGGGATGTCGGGAAGGTCCAGAGCCAACTGTTCTTCCAGCAGGATACCCAGGCTGCCACGTGGTCCTTGCATCAGGACATGAGTGCCCTGCAACAAGACATCCTGGGCCTTTATGGCAACCTTGATGTGGGAATCCCGGTGCAGATTCACTAAACCTTAATCGAGAAGTACCAGCTCCTGAGAGGCTTGTTGGAAGAGAAGGTGACTAGTTCAGGGCCGTTTTACTCTGCTCCATGAAACTGACTCTCCCACAAGGTTTTTTTTGAGGTTGAAAAAGATTCAGCAGATTTTTTGCCTACAGCTGCCAGATGGTCGTCTGATGCCTGACCCTGCTGAGATCCGGAAAGCAGCTGTTTCTTTTTACAGTACTGTGTACTCACCTGAGACCCGTGGTGTGCTGGCAATGGAGGAGCCGCACCTGGGGTTACCCCGTCTGACTGGTGAGGAACAGCAGTGTCTGGACGCCCCGCTGTCACTGCAGGAGCTCTCTGTTACAGTTCAGCAGCTCCCTTCAAGCCAAGCCTCAGGCACTGATGAGCTGCAATCTGAATTTTACAAGTGTTTCTGGCATCTGATCGGTCCTGACTTTTTCTAGTGGTGCTGGAGTGCATCCAGGAGACAGCGCTGCCCCTCAGTTGCTGCAGGGCAGTGATCACCCCACTGCACAGAAAAGGGGACCTCTGTGACTTACGGTACTAGACCCCTATTTCTCTTCTCTGTTCTGGCTATAAGATTTTATCCAGGGCTTTAGCCAACTGACTGAAGGACTGTCTGGATTCTTTGATACACCCTGATCAAACATATTGGATTCCTAACCTCTGTATTTTAATCATTTGTTTTTATTTCATGATGTTTTTACTGTTAGCAAACTTTGTAATCTGGATGTGCGGATTGTTTCAATGGACCAGGAGAAGGCCTTTGATAGAGTTAACTATAGCTATCTTATAACATTTTAGAAGCTTTCAGGATTGGGCCTGTGTTCTCTTCATAGATTTCTTTATTGTACCAGAGCATTTTTAGTTTCCTAAAGATTAATGGGGTTCTTTGCCACTGCTTCCTGGTTCAGAGGCATTCATCAGGGGTGTCCTCTGTCTGGGGTGCTGCAGGCTCTTAGTTTGGAGCCATTCCTGCACCTCTCACAAGCCTTTCCATGCCAGGGGTTCCAGAGGCTTTCCTGGTTCCTCTGTCGGCCTATGCTGATGATATCTTAGTTTTCATCACATCTGACAGTGACACGCAGGCACTTTGTGCTGGTTTACAAGTGTATGGACAGGCACCTTCTGCCTGCATTAACTGGGCTGAGAACTATTTGATCTTACTGGGCTAGCGGCGGTTTAGCAGTCCCACTTTGTTGCCCCAATACTTGCAACTGGGCACCTCTGGGATTAAGGTTTTGGGGGTCTTTTTCTGATCTGAACATATGTTAAGGAGCTGAGATGGGGCTGATGAGAAGATGCAAGTGTAACCCACACACCTTCTGGGTGTGGTGCTCTGTCCCATCTAGTGGCACCGAGACCACTTACAGAGAGAATTAAAATGAGTTTGCTCTACAGCCTGAGCTAACAGCCAGGTGGCTTTTAGCTCGTGCGATATCGGCTCATGCACTAAGCTCCAGAGGTCCCAGGTTTGATCCTGCCCGCCAGCGAGCGGGATCTGTCGGTGTCACACAAGGCCACCTACAGAAACAGTGCTGGCTCCTTCCTAGGTTCTCTTGTCAGGGACCGGTTTTGATTGGCGTCAATGTTGTGGCACTGGCTAGTGTATCTGGACCCTCCCTCAGGCCTTTTGGACCAGATTCAGAGGCATATTAACTATTTTTTAAATAGTTAACACTGGCTGCATCCTTCTTTGCTGTTCCTGGCGTTTCGTGAAGGGTGCCAGGGGCTCATTGATTTAGTTGACAGGGTGCGGCCTTTCACTTGCGGTCTATTCAGCGGTTGCTATACTCTGACTCCCCATGGGCCTGGAATTCCCTTGCTTTGTCTCTCCTCCGTCATGCTGGGGCGATGGGCTTTGACTCTCTCCTATTTTTGGTGTTGTTGTTGTTGGCACCCGGTCAGTTACAGAGTCTAGATTCACCTTCATTCTATCATGGTCTTTTTAATGCCTAACGACTTCTGCGAAGTGTGCTATCAGACAAAGCATTTTCCAGTTTATGGCTCTTGGAAGACTCACTGGTTTTTAAACCCCTTTTCCCTGCTGAATCTCTCTCCTCAGGACCCTGTTTTCTGCCTTTACTCAGGCTGGGTTGACCCAGCTGTCCCACTAGATCGTTCCTAGTTGGTCAAGCTGGAAGTTGGCAGCTGCTCTCGCTGTTCAGACCAGAATCTTTGCATTTCTTAGATAAGATCCTCTCCAAATTCCAGGTGGTGCTTCCTCAGCAGGCTGCTCAGTATTTGTAGAAAGTTTTGCAGGGATTGTTTTTCCAGGGGAGTTGGGGAGGGGAAATCCTGTGTTCCCCTCAGTAGTTCCCTCCCTTTCTGTGGGTGAAATCCTTGTGCAGGTTGTTGTCCTGGAAGGGTTTGGTGAATGTTCCTTTTGCAACCATGACCAAGAAGTAGCTCTATGGCCTGTGTGTCAAGGTGCAGCATTATGCCACCCTCTCTGATCCAGCTTGGAGGATGCCCCATCACTGGGTGACTCTATGTCCCTGGTTTTGGAGGACATTGTACAAACCTCCTTTTCCTAAGTGCTCCAGTGACTTGCAGTGGAGGGTCCTGCATAGCATCATAGCATCCAGTTGTTCTGTGCACCGTATTACCCTGGAGCCGTGGAGTCTGTGCCGTGCCCCTTCTGTCTGGCTTCAGATATGGTGTTTCATTTTTTCCTACTTTGCTCCTGACTGATTCCTCTTTGTGTTTTTTTGCAGCAGCTTTTCAGCAGTTTGAGTCTGCTTTTCTCCAAGCCCCTGTTTGTTCTTGGAGTGAGATACAGTGCTCACTTTAGACCGGTTTTCTTCCTGGCTTACTTTTGGCTGGGTCAGGCAAAACTAGCCATTTTGAAAGCCCAGGCTGGGATGATTTAGTTGGTGTTGGTCCTGCTTTGAGCAGGGGGTTGGACTAGATGACCTCCTGAGGTCTCTTCCAAACCTAATATTCTATGAAACCTCACCAGAACAGAATGGCTAGAGTAGAGCAATGTGGGGCTGGTTCGTGCACTGATTGTGGCCTGGCTGCAGATTGATTACACCTTTTACTAATTGATTTGTAACCTGGACATTTTTCAGTTGAATTGGTGTGTTAACAATATTTTGAGCAAACTTGGCAACAGTGATGCTTTAGTGATCCATGTTTCATGTTCACTTAAGAAGGGTTTTGCTTTATTTTATTCATATTTTTTGTATATATTGTAATTTCATAACCTTTTTAATAGTTTTTTATGTGATTTTATGTGAATAAAGGTGTTTTTCGTGTCATCTCTCTCCCTCTCTCTCTCCTTCCCTGCAACTGAGAAACTGAGTTGGGAGGTTTTATGTACTGTCCTCTTTTATCATGACTCTATAAAGATAATGGTACTATTATGGCAAAGCTTGCACTGGCATTGAAGTCAATGGAGCTACGATCCTTTACATTAGGTGAAGATCTGGTTATTGAGGATATTTTGAAAGCCACCATATTGTGTAGTTTGCTATTAACTCCTCTCCCATATCATCTCTACTACCAACTATGTTTCCTAGATCATTTCTCAAATCCCGCCCTGGAATAATAGTGCAGCATGCTGGTGGCTTACCATCCCCAGTTCTATGGACAAGTATTCCTGAGTGAATCTGTGTGTGTGTGCATGTGTACGTGTGTATATGTATGTGTGTACACGTGTGTATGTGTATGTGTGTATGTGTATATGTGTGTGTATAGATAGATCCCTTTTGCCTATAATGGGTCATTTCTATCCTGTATTAACTAAATCTTTTATCTTCTCCCCTGGGGAAAAACAGCTTTGTCGAGATATTGGTTTTTGGAGTTCAAAATTAATGTGATTTAGTTTAAATTTTCATCGGGTGCAATATGTTTCACCATTTACTGCTTTGGTATTGGAAATGATCTAACTGAATAATAAAGACGATGAAAAAATAAAATAAAATCTTATTAATAAAATGTAATAATCCCACTGTAGGTTGTGAATGCCACGCCACTATTAATTCACACAGCAACTCTCCATCCTAATATGATCATGTAAACAGAGGCAACTGTCTGCAAGTTTGAGAAATCTGAAGACTGCCATTCACTTGTACTGGATTCAAAGCACATGTAAGCCAATCTATATCCCTTTGATGGCTGGAATTTAGCAAAAGTAGGTCTGGCAGATGCTAATTTTTTCAGAAGAATAAATTAGCAATGCTGTTCAGTGAAGTTGTATTAATGAGGCAACAATGTTTGAGCAGTAGGTATCACATTTTTTTTCACATTTCAGCTCTTGTAGATTCTGACAGTTTTCAAGCTGAGGTGTATATTATAGGGAGTAGGAGCCTTATGATGTGGGCATATTGTGCTATATAAATAACTTCTGTATAACTCATCTTTCTAGTGTCACATTCTTATGTTTAAGTGTTGCTGAAGACAAAAAGACATGCATTTATAAAACAGGACTGATTTGTCAGACTGTCAATATCTAAAACGTAATAATCTGTTGTCATTATTTTGGATTGTAATATCATTTAGAGAGAAGGTTTGTTACATCAAAAAATACATACGGGACTAAATCCCAAGGCCCTTTCTCAGTTCATACTCAGACATTATTCAGAAGAAAACCTATTGAAAGGAGTGAACTGGTCCCCGAAGTAGTTACAGTGGGTCAAATCTTTTTTTTTTTTTTTTTTTAACCAAGTTCTTATTGCAGTTGGAGTTTGCATATTTGATGACTGAATACAAGCTGAGTAAAAACAAGGACCTTAAGATCTGAACCAAAAATATAGAGAGGGACAGGAGGGGTCAATTCATAGCCTTCGCTTAAGGGTAATACCTCAGAGGAAATCACATTCTGTCTGCAGACAATCCATAGGCAGAAAAACAGGTTAGAGTCATCTGAATAAATTTTTCATTCCAAATTATTTGCCCAGCTGCAGCATTCATTTATAACATCTCTGGCTGATATTTTCAAAGGGCTTTCTGCATTTTTGAAACAAAAAATTGTTTCATTTTGATCCAAATGTCATTTTGCTTTAGTTTTTGAAAACCAAAAATTTTAGTTTTCCATTTTGGTTTGGGGATTTTTTTCATATTTTTCCCTCCCTTTTTTTTACTTTTCTACTGGAAAGAAGAAGGAAGATTTTTTTTATTTTACTTTTTCACTTTTCTAGTTCATAAAAGCAAAGCAAATGTGGAAAATTGTGTTCTCACTCCGTTCCTCTTCCTTCTTTCCCCCCTTTCTAACTTTTAAAATAAGAATAAGTTAAAAGAGTGTGAGGTATAGTGGGCTTCCTCTCACTTTTGCCCATTTTTTAACTTCCCCTCCACACCCACAGCATTCCAGTGTGGGGGGGAGGGAAAGATGGAAAAAATAAAAGCAGGAGAAAGCCCTGATCATTCCCAAACCAAAGTGGAAAACTGAAATTTTTCAGTTTCCACAAAAACTGAACTGGTATTTTAAGTCAAAACAAAACAACAATTTTCATTTTGTTTGGAACTGACATTCTGAAACAGAACAAAAAAAATCCTGTCATTTAGTTTCATATTCACATGTCTAAATGAAACATTTTTTTTTTCCATTTCAAAATGCCCAGCAGAAAAATAATATTTTCTGATAGGAAAATGTCAAAGGGGATTTTTTTTCCCCCTCTGGAAAATTCCATGGGAAAAATTCTGGTTTCCCCAACCAGCCCTACAGGGGGTTTTGGAAAATCTTGCCACATGCCTATAGCCTCATTCATGGACAAGGCATCACAGCGATCCTTTCCCCTACTGCTCTTTAACCTCACTTGAACATAAAATATCTCATGACACTCAGGGCTATTGCATCACCTCTGGATAGAATGTCTGTTTCCCTTTCCCATACCTCTGAGAGCAGCAAGCAACACCCTATATGTGTTGTACATTCCCAGCAAAAGTGCCAGGAGTCGGGTGCTATCAACAGCATCCACACTGATAGATAATACAGATGTTAAAATACAGCTATTCCCTGCCTTTCGCCAAATATGGATATAATGTCTCTTTCAGTAAGACCCACTGAGTGATATAATAGTGATGTTTCGTCATATTTAAATCTTTATATTGCCTACTGAGAAGGAAGATTTGGGGATTACTGTAGAAAGAGCTTTGCACTCATAAGTATAGTAAAAGAAAGCAAGCAAGGCAGTAGATTGCAAAAGCAGAGGAATGTAAAATAAACTCAATTATGTGATTTTATGATATACTATAAAGAACCGGTGAAGCAAATTCCATCTGGAAGGTATCACTAGCTCAGAACCAGTGCAAATAGGACAACCAAGAGAAGTTTCCAAAGTTTAGGATCTAAGTCTTGCGGAAAGATTGAACTGATCCTCTTAGGGTGAAAAGGGAAATAATTTGAGGTTGTAGTTTTCTGTGTCTCTGAAGGGGACTGACAGAGCTGTGCTAAAAATATTGATGAATGTAGTAAAAAATAACATTAAGTAGTACTCTTAGGATATCTCTAGTACATTTTTGTAAACTGTAGGGGGCAGGAAATAATATAATGCCTATAGAGTTTTATAGAAACTCTGTTGCAAACCTTGCCATCCTTGTCGAGTGAAAATGACCATTCAGGACACTGGGCGGCAAGACAGCAGGATTTGGCTCCCTATAAATAGCTGTATGGAGATGAATAGAAAATGTCTCTCTAATTAAAACATCTTTAGATAATATCAGTAGGATATTTATAGACAGACGTTCTGTCTATAGCCATTCCATAGAAGACGGTTGCAATGGTTTCCCCTAAAAGGCATTCTTCAACAATAGACTTGCTGTGGAGAGAAATTCCCCTCTCCCCTAAAAAAAAGCAGCCCTCCTGTTAGAGAAATAAGGTTATTATTGTTCTGTGGGCTGGCCAGTACCACACATTCAAAGAAGATATCTACGCTCATGTATTCTACTGTACTTATAAAAATCACCAGCATCACGTCTAAAGAAACCGAACCATTCTTGAAGCAATACCTTGGCTGTTGTGTGCGATGTATTCAGTCCATTTCCTGGAGGTTTTCAGTTTCAGGGCAATTTCCTGAAGGCTTCAAGTTTTAGCACTTTTCAGCTACAGTTTCTGTTAGAAAAAAAGAAGGGAACAAAAAGTGTAGAAAGCAAAGACAAATGGTATTTGCCCCCTCCCCCCACCCACACGCACAAGGGCCGGTGGGAATGATCAGTTACAACAGAATGGTCTGTCGTGAAAGAATACTACATGATTGCATCACTATCTATTTTCGTATGATGTATGTGTTGTTGGGCTACTTGATACGGTGCTGTACGCAAAATAATGTGTTGTTCCCAGGCAAAATACTGCAGTTAAGGCTGAAAGAATCTAAACCCAAGGATCCCTTTAGAGAATGCTGTGGGTTTCTCAAAAGAACATGCATTTTAGCCTGGAATTTCAAAACTAAGGTTCCATTTTACAAAAAAAATCCAAAATACTGGAGATTGTGTCATCCAAACAACCTAAATTCAGCTTTTGTAGCTTCCCCTTGGGCTTCATCCTGCAACTATTCAAGTCAATGAAAAAGTTCCCATTGACTTGAATGATGCTGGAGCAAGCCCCTTGAAAACATCCAGAAACGTTTCACTCATCCATCATGCAGGTTCATCCCATCATTGAGCTTATAAACTAGAACAGCTTATTCAACATATAGTGGTTCTGCAGACGCCCCAGCTCCCAATGTGTTCCTTCCTTTCTTAGAAACTGCCCGGGAGCGTTATAATGCATGTATCTTTGAAAGTGTGAACAGGCAATGTGGATTTTATTGTGTGCCTGTAAACTACTGCTAACATTCAATACCCATCCCTAGCAAAACCTCAGTCTCCACTGGGCCCAATACAATAAAATGAATTTGGAGTTTCCAGACCAAGCCATTTTGTAGCAATAAAAAAACAAAAAAAGGATTTGAACATTTTTCATAATGTCTCATTTGTGATGTCCTCTGTCCCGCATCCAAATTACCCCAATCTTTCACAATAACAATCTACCATGCACTGAGGTCTGGCATTAGAAATTTCCAATTGTTTAGATAAAGTTATGAGGTAATCTAATGGGAACCTATCTTCAACCTTAAGGTATAGCAAGACTGGCATCTCTTCACAATGCAAGCTTTCACTGTCTCCTGTATCACCTTTTTTGGTACAAGTGACTTCTCAGCAAAATGGAGTAGTTCAATTACTTTAGTGAGAATGCATTATTTATTGACAACAAGGTCAAAAGGGGCCATGTGATGCAGGGACTGTTGAGGATGAATGATGATCATTTGTCAAGCAAAACAAAATGTATAGTGATGTGTGAGCCTCTTAGGCTCCTCCTGATCACAGTTTGACCTTTCACTCACTACTACCATATATCAAGCAGAAGAACTGCGAAGCAGAATAAAACAATACAACAGACAATTTAAGATTATTGTATTATTAAAGGAGCTGAAAAACTATGACCTTCTTCCTTTCCCTCACCCCTCCGCCCCCCCCAAAAAACTTTTTAGCGGTCAGGTGAAGAGTGCAGGCACCTATCAGAGTGTTTTCAGTGTTAGAAAATTATGTTTTAAACAGTAGAAATCGATAGAATTACTTTCACATGTTTGGGGTTCTTTTAATATAATATATGGAGATATACCTATCTCATAGAACTGGAAGAGACCATCAAGTCCAGCCCCCACTAGCAGGACCAAGTGGTGTTTTTTTTTTTTCCCACCCCAGATCCCTAAATGGCCCCCTTAAGGATTGAACTCATAACCCTGGATTTAGCAGGCCAAAGCTCAAACCACTGAGCTATCCCTTGTATAACAGTCATAGTGAGAGTACCCAAATAACCTTAACTCTTCCTCCTTAGCAAGCCCAGCCTCCCATCTCACTTACATTGTTCATAGAGTCATAGATTCTAAGGCCAGAAAGGACCATTATGAGCATCTAGTCTGACTTCCTGTATAACACAGCCCATAGAACTTCCCCAAAATAATTCCTGGAGCTTATCTTTATAGCTACTTTGTGAGGTGTGTTATTTATTGGTCCAGGGGTTTAAAAGAAAGCCACAGACTATGGTTCAGGACAACTTAAATTTGAATATATATTATTTATGCACCTTGCAATTGGAGCTTTGACAGTACACACCTCAGAGAAATGGTTTATAATGGCATCCATGTCTCCCTTGGAGGCGTGCTGACTCTGTCTCCAGTGAAACTCAATTAATCGGTTGTCACATAAAATAATCTCTGAGGTGCCTTTAATGGGGAATGTGTTTTTAATGCCTTCAGTATACTTTTGGTGTATTCTTTTTCCCAATGGTTTTTGTATGATAGTAAAGTCAAAGCTGGCACAGCCACTATATACCACAACCAGTGTGAACTTCCAAAGCTTCAAACTGAGTTCTGTGTCTTCATCTGTAATACTGTATTGGGCCAAAGCCCTTTCTTGTTTTTTTACTTAGTCTTCTTTACTCAGGCAAAACTAATTGACTTCAGTAGGAATTTGGCCCAAGTAACACAATTCAGAAGGGAAGGATCATTGCAGAATTGCTGGGTGAAATTCTATGGCCTGCATTATGCATAAAATCAGACCAGATCATCATAAATGGTCCTTTGAGGTCTTAACATCTATACATTTACAAACCGAGTCTTATAAATCTAAGACTAATGTTGAAATGCTCAAAAGGAGTTAGGATACTACCTTCTCCTTTTATGGAAGTTAAGCTCCCCAACAGAAATTTGGAGCCCAGCTCCTTTCGCGCATTCCACCTTACAAACCTTGGATTTAGACTTTAATTATTACAAAAGCCATCCAGACATTGTTGAACTTATAATTGCTTTATCTCGGAGGTGTATTCTGTACTCAGTGCTGCCAAGCCTATAAAAGTTAATAAAAAAATACATGACTTTTCTATAGGGTTTGGGGCTTTTTTGTTGTTGTTGGGTTTTTTTTGAGTTTGGTTTGTTTGTTTGACTATCCTGTACAATGAGAGAGAAAATCATATCCCTGCAACAGAACTGATAGGCTGGCATAAAATCTTTATAGAAATAGTTCACTATTAAATCTTTAATCTCACTCTATATGCATCCGAAGAAGTGGGTTGTAGCCCACGAAAGCTTATGCTCTAATAAATTTGTTAGTCTCTAAGGTGCCACAAGTACTCCTGTTCTTTTTGCGGATACAGACTAACACGGCTGCTACTCTGAAACCTATTAAATCTTTAGAGGTGAAATCCTGGCCCCTTGGAAGTCAAGTGGAGTTTTGCCACTGACTTCAATGAGATTAGGATTTTTAGAGTATTTTCTATAGACTCCTAAATTTCCATAGAACCCTATTTCATCTTGTCACTGGGTACCTGGTTCCTGTGAGCAGACCAGGCCCAGTTCCCCTGTGTCAGAGCAGATAGGCCCAACTGAGCCAAATAAAGGGCTATTCTTGAGGCTAGCAGGGATAGCTAGTCCCTGCTCCCTGGACCAGAGCAGGTGAGCCCAATCCATTTTATTAAAGAGGGCTGGGCTACACCTGGGCCTCTCAAAGGCTGCTAGTGGGCCGTTGGAGGCAATTGACTGAGATAGGCTGTACCCTGAGAAGAGAAAGCCACGCCGGAGTGGAGTTAGCTCCTGTGGTGGGTCCCTGGCACAAGGGGCTCACAGAAGCAGCCTTGGGGCTGTTGCTCCAAGAAGGGAGCAGAACTGACTGAGACTGGGAAACTGCAGAAGCAGGAGTGCCACAGACCCTTGGGAAGGGTGGCCCTGAAGCCTGAGGCTAAGGAATGAGTTAAAGCTCTTTTTCTGTTTGTTTGCTAACCTCTGTTAAGGAAATAAACCTCCTGTCAGAAGAGGAGGAGTAATTGGGGTAGGCAGGGCTGGGGGAGAAGAATTATACAGGAATGGAGCTAACTCTGGTGGTGGGTTCTGGATCAAGGGCCCAGGTGCTTAGGGAGGTAGCCCTCGGACTGGTGTTCCAGAAGGGGAACAGAACTAGCTGTGAGAAGGTTGCTGGCTGGGACTGGGAAGCTGCAAGTGGGATTATTGGAGACCCCTGGGAGGAGAGGCCATGAAACCCTAGGACAAAAGGTGAGCTGAAGAATGGTTTTTTGCCTGTTATGTGCTTACATTTGGACAAATAAACCTACTTTCAGACAACTGGTCATGAGAGTGAGTGCTTGTTACACTGGGGAGAAGCCCAGCCTTGTTACTTATGGTGGAGAATGAATGCACTTCAATTGGCCCCTGTCCCAAGGGGAGAGTGAGGTATATCTTTGCTTCCCAGTGAAGAGAGGGAAAACAGAGGCAGGGTGCCACAGAGTGACCTTTGGCCACAAGGGGGTACTTGGGTGGCACCCACCATATTATATGTCTCTACTAAATTCAGTAGGTCTTTGCCTTGAGGATTTGGCCTGAAGAAGGAACTTCTCCCTCCATGTTTACTAAGAAATAGGCTGTCTCATGCTTACAGTGGTCACAGTCAAATCCATTAGGAAGTTTCTTCTGTGCTGCTGACCTACTCTCTTACATTGACATAATAGGCAGCAGGTTTAAAACAAACCAAAGGAAGTTCAATGGCTAATAGCCAGGATGGGCAGGGATGGTGTCCCTAGCCTCTGTTTGCCAGAAGCTGGGAATGGGTGATGGGGTGGATCACTTGATGATTACCTGTTCTGTTCATTCCCTCTGGGGCACCTGGCATTGGCCACTGTCAGAAGACAGGATACTGGGCTAGATGGACCTTTGGTCAGACCCAATATGGCAACTCTTGTGTTCTTAACATCATGCTGGAATGGGTTTGGGAAGCAAGCAGGGGTCTTCCCACCAACTCCTCCTCTGCTTAGCTAAAACATTAGGCAGCCTGGAGGTGATAACCTGTCCAGACCTGATATTGAGCAGCTGGCAACTGTCAAGTGCTTGGGAAGTATCATACACTTTGCTGGAGGATATTTAAAAAGATGTCTGCTCATATAGCTGCAGCTGCTGCCATGCTCCACACCCTTCAGCAGCCTCTGTGGAGATGTTGGGACATCAGGCTTGCTACAGAGCTGCAGATCGGCAGAGCTATGGTGATACCACTTCTATTGTATGGGAGTGAAATGTGGGCATGGAGGAAGGCTGCAGAGTCGCAGATTGTTTTTTATTCTTGTTGTCTTTGTCAGCTGCTCCATATAAAGTGGCGGGACAAGATCAGCAATAAGGATATTCATACAGCCAAACCCAGCAATTGCCTCCATCATCACTGGTTTGATTTCCATGGCTTTCTTGGTACAAACATACTATTAGGATGGAAGACCAACTAATTATGAAGCATGTTTATCCAGGAATGAGATTTCATGTCCAGTGATCATGAGGAAGCCAAAAGCTTTAGTGGCATAAGATTGCCAGTGATGGACATAGACTGAATATCCAGCCAGACCATCTTAAGGACCTAACTAGAAATCAATCAAGGTAGCACTTGATCTGCAAGGAGGCTACATCCCTTTGGGATTTGCCTTGATGATGATGGAAGTGATAAATATTTAATAACTCTCCCTGTCCACAGACATGAAAATTAGAAGGGTTTGCCCCATCTCCTGGAGGAAAAACATCTCTTGCTAAAGAATTTTGAACCTCTGGCATTTCTTTATTTCTAAGCACCTGTTACAGACATCTTCCATTATTATTTCACCTGCCTAATTATCAGGATCACTATAAAAGTGACATAAAAGATGCCAAGTGATGCTAAAATCAACATTCAAAAGCAAACAGTGTGAATGTAGCACTCCGGGAAGGTACCAAGCACTAGACACCGATGTTCTCTCTGTGTCTGCAGAACAAGTACAACAAAAGCATGTGTAGTGAAGCTTCCTCACACACAGATATACATGCACTTCAACCACCAGCTGAAGGAGGAGGGAATAGTTCAGTCTCCATATCATTTCTGTTGAGACTGTGAATGATGGCGCCAGCGTTGTGAATGTGTATCCACCAGGAAATGAAATGAGACCACATAAAAGCCCCAGATTGTAATGGTTTTGGTTATTATTGGTCTGGACTGGATATTTCAATTGGTAACCCACTGGTGCCTGGTATTCCACCTTCCCTGAGCCGTCCAATCCCACAGAACTAGGTTTTAGGAGCCTTGTAGTTATTTCTCTGCACCAGAAAACTCCGTTGATATTGGTGGGGTCAGGATTGCCATTTCAGATCCCTTCCTGTTTCGAGACACAACATTCATTTAATGGAATATAGAAAAGGAATAACGTAGGCCTTTCACTTCCACTCCTGCCCCAAAACATGCAGAGAGTGAGAAAGCAGCTTTTAAATCACCACGGCTTTTCTACAGCAGCTGTAAAGACTCCTCCTCCCCCCTGCACTGCCGGTCTAGCAGCAAATAATTAGGGGTAGGGCATGTGGCCTGAGAAGATAGATCCTTAGGAAACCCTGGCCCACATCCCAGCTCTCCAGCCTCATCCTGTCCCTTCTCCACTTCCCCCTCCCACCACCACTGGCAACCCACTCAGCTGGGTCACTCTTGTGCCACAGCTACAGTCTGTGACCTCTCAGATGGGATTCACAGGACAAGCTTGGGGAGTTAATGATGCTCTAAGATCAATGCCTGCCTTAGATGGAGTGAGTATTTGAGAAGTAAATTCATAGGACAGGCAGAATCAGGCCATAAATGAATAGATAACAATTGCAGCAGTATTTTGCTGCTATTTTATAGCCTATGCCTATCTGTGCCGCTCTCCTGTTCTTTTTATCAGCTGTATAGAGACCGTAAGATTACCTGGTTGGGAGATAGTTTGACTATAATGCAGGTGAGGCCCCAGCAGCTGGTTTTCAGTGGTTCCCTTTGCGTTGAATATTTCAAGATTCCATTTCAAAAGAGCAACAGCTTTTGGTTGTACATTTTTATATTACTGCTTTTTCCAGCTGAATCCGGCATGTGGGTTACCCTCTGAGAAGAAGTTAGGCCAATAAATAGAAACAAAAGAACAGCACAGGACTTAAATTTGCTGCAAAGAACATTCTGTGCACAGCAGTCATTCAGTTTAGATATAATGATTGTGCATCCAGAATATGCCTCATTCTTTACAAAAAAAATCGAAGCCTATCCACCGTACCCAAGCAGTGCCACCACCAATCACCAGCTTCCCGAACCCAGTCATTCATCCAGCGGCACAGCCCTTTAACCCTCTGCTCACATCCAAAACCCCTCACCGCTCCACAATGCCCTGAGCCCTCCCATTGCTGCTTCCTTACCTGCCATACTCCTTGGCAGCTACAAAGGATTCTGGGATAGGGTAGGTCATGGGATGATTGTTGTGTTTTTTTGGCCACTTCACAGGCCACAAACCCCAAGAGAGCGGGAGCCACTAGGATAGGCTACTCTTTTTTAAAAAAGCAGTTGTAGAATCAAAAGCAACAATGGTGAGGAAATCTCACCCTCCCCTCAGGAATCATGACATAAAGGGATGATGAAAACCGTAGTTTTGTAAAGGGAGAAGATTTTTGCCAGTTGAGTTATCAGTCAGAAAGTTAGTCCCATTTTACAACCCACATTATTTTTAGTTATTCACAGTCACTCATACAGACTGTGACAGACTGCCTAAGGGGGTAAGGGCGGCGAAGTAAGGAAAGGGGATGGGATCATGCTGTACTGAAAATGTAAGAGAAGAGTAGACATGCAAGGGAGGGAGAGAGAGAAGTGAGGCATTGTGTTACCTTAATCTAGGGAATGATAAAAAAACAGATTTACTCACTGCTGACTTAAACATCAAATGCTGCAGGACATCTGGAGAGACCAAGATTTTGTTGCCTTTAGAAAACATGTAAATCCCATGAAACAATGAAAACCCAATTTCCAAACAACAGAGAGGCTGCCCCACAACCAGTTTGACTACAGGAAACAGAAAAGGTCATGTCCTGCTTTCCTTGGACACCCCCAATTCCCTCTGAGCATTCATGGTGTGTGCTGAATGTAGGATCAGGTATAAAGTGGGTCACATTTTCTTACAAAAATAAGAAAAAGGATCACGTTAAAAGAGAGGGGTTAAAAGAAGGCATTTAAGCAAAGAGGTCCAATGTTGTGTGAGGAGCAGAAGGCCACCAGTTTTGGTCTCCTATTGCAGAGCTTCTGAAATGACTTTATTATCCTTTCTTGGGAGAGGATGTTGGCGGCATCATTTAGCAGCATCTCCTATTATCTGTCCTTAAGAAACAAGCTTCCATGCGTGGGATCTCTCTCTGCCAATATGGGAGAAAAGGGAGTGCTACCTCTCTTTCGTAACAACGTCACCACCTCTTCACCTCAGGAACGCTGCAGATGCTCCTCTGCTCTTGGGATGCGTCTCCATGGAGCTTCGGAACAGGGTTGGCACCAACTGGGTAGGGAGTTAACTGAACTCTGCTGTACTCCCTCCACAGAGCCTGCCAATGTCTGAGTGGGTGTTAATGCTGCTTCCTGCTAGGCCCCTCCCCAGCAGCTGCAACAGGCCCCATTAGGTGGCAGCAAGGCTCCTGCTGGAGCCATCCTGACAGGCGTAGTGGGGGACAAGAGGACTAATAATGAGGTTATTAGTGCAGGAGTCTCCTGTCGCTATAGACACTTTCCCACAGAGTATCATAATCCATGGGGTTGAAGGACCTCATTCTCTACTAACCCTCTTAGCCCCCTTCCCCTATGCCAGTTAGGAAGCTCAGTAAGGTTCGTGTCGCTGGGTTTGCCTGCCCCTATATTTGCCTGCCCCCTTGTAGATGTCACCAGGCAAAAGGGTAATCTGGCCAAGTCCTTCTTTTAGTCACAGCAAGAGCAGAAACCACCCAGTCTATCCCCCAGTTACAGCAAAGGGGAGCCAAGAATGAACACAAAATTAGCAATAAATTGAAAATAAAAAAATACGACATTGCCGCCAGCTGTCCTTCTATTGAATGTTTGTTGCCCTGCCGTTAATGTGCTGTAATTTTCTAACTCATCACTTTACATAATAGCAAGGTAGGGAACTAATACACGTGTGTATGAGAATAGAGTATGAAAAGGTGTATATTATTGTATCTCCTTGACCCAAGACTTGAGTTGGGCTCTATTAAAACAGCTCTCTTCTGATGACTATTAAGTATTCACTCTTAAATGCTTCAAGCAGTGGAAGCCAGACTTGCTGCTGCAAAGCTGGTAAATAATATGAGATAAACCTTGTCAACAATATTACAGGAGGATAAATAAACCTTATACTTTTTTTACCAGTTGTTCTCAGCCTAACCTAAGGGCTCCCCTTATATCAACTTTAAGCTTGAAAATGATACACTGTGCTTGCAGTAATAAAGAAGATAGGAGAGGAAGCTATTTTTTCATTCTTTGTATTCTCCAGGGTAATTGTGAATGCAACAGAACAAAGGAAAATGGACTGGAAAGCCATCCATCTTTGGGACTCAAATTAATGGCCTTACACATACAACACAAAGGCTATGTCCCTTTATTAGTCACTTACCTGCTACATCTTGAGAGAGGGGGAAACAGGAAAGCCAGGAAAAAATGAAATAAATTCCAAAGTAGCTCCTGCACTGACCCTCTCGGAGGAATATGTTTTGTAGGATTGAAGAATTCTAATTGTAGAAAGAGAGGAACAATAAAACTGATCTGCAGTGTTGCTCTAATGAGGTAGAGAGGTCACTCACTAGTTTCAGCAAGGCAGTCAGTCTTTGGGAGAACACACGTTTCATGCCAGTCCTTCTGGAGTTTATAATTCCAGCTCATCGGAAATTGGAACAGTCACAGACAAAAATTAAGTAGAAACAGTATGGGTGAAATCCTAGCCCCTTTTGAAGTTAATGGCAAAACTTCCATTGACTTCAGTGAGGCCAGGATTTGGCCCTGAGAGAGATTTGTTTGTCCCTCAAATAGGGTCACCTAACATAGTGAATTGTGGGATTCTTTCCCATTGTTCCAGGAATATCACATGCAGTAAAACATAAAATTCAGTCCATGGGGTCTCCTTGCAGTTCTACTGTACAAGAGTATGTGTGTGTACCCCTCTACTCAGCACAGAGCTCAGCTTTCTCCTGCCCCCCTCCCCCCGCCCAAATGCAATTAAGCCTTGGTTATGGGTATTCACCTGCCAAGATGTGTGGGGGAGAGGGGAATGAAGTAGGGTCAGTTTCATATAGTAACGCCACGCTGCATTTGTGAGCTGAGTTTCACAAATTCACCCTTCGATTCAGCGTGAGAAGGTGCAGTTTGTTGTAGAGACCTTTGCCACCGATAGCCCTACTGCTTGCTCAGCAAAAGGTACTGCTGCCTAGAGGAACTATGGTAGAGGAGGGGGCTGGATTTGCCCTTTGGTGAATTGATACCTGTTGCAGTTTTGTCATTCCTACGCGTACAAAAATCCTGAGATTGTCTTAAAAATATGGGATTTTAATTCAATGCTTTTGCAGTGATTTTTAACTGCCTTGTGTTTTTCTTAAATCTTGGGTCATGTTTCCAATTTCTTCTGTGCAAACAAGAGGGCTAGAAATGTATTTTTTTCCCTTCTTATTTTTTCCCCCCTAATGAAAGCTGAGATTCTCATGTAATCACATGATTCTGGGAGCTGGGACTTTAATAAAAATATGCATGGTAAAATCACAAGAGTTGGCCATACTGCATCAAGTGTTCTGTGTCAACCGTCCGTCAAAAAACTTGGCCTGGCAGCATGCAGGGCCAGGAGGGATCAGGGATGGGAAGCCCAGGGAAGAGGTGTAAATACCTTATTGAGTAACTGTGTTATTTTCTTGACACCCTTCTCTTTCTTCTCCCTGCCTGCAACCCCTTTTGTCCACTTGGGACCCTTAATTCTTCTACTTTGTTACATTTAGTTTGTATGCTCCTATGTTGCCAACTCTCGTGATTTTGTCATGAGTCTCATGATATCTGGTATTTTACTTAAAGCCTCAGCTCCTGTCAAGAATGATTATGTGAGAATCTCAGCTTCCATTTAAAAAAAAAATCCTGTGAACATTCTAGCCTTTTTCGCAGAGAAAAGCTTGAAACTGTGACCCAAATGTGCCCTGGATGCTCAAAAGCCATAAGGCAATAAAAAGAACCCCTACATGTATAATTTTTAAAAAATATATCATGATTTTTAAGTCAGTCTCATGATTATTTGCAGGCTGATGTATGATATTTGAATTTTTGGGTTGGGCAACACTGATGCTTTTCAAAGCAGGGACCATCACTTGTTTTAAGAGATGCTTACCAAATTTGAGTGCTGGAATAATAAGAAAAACTATAAATGTAGGGCAAATCCTATTAGGGTGACCAGATGTCCCGATTTTATAGGGACAGTCCCAATTTTGGGGTCTTTTTCTTATATAGGCTCCTATTATCCCCCAACCCCATGCCAATTTTTCACATTTGCGGTCTGGTCACCCTAAATCCTACTCACATAAATAGTCCCACTGAAGTCAAAGAGTTTATTCTTGTGAGCATAGTCTTGCCATTGCAGAGGATGAATTAGTTGATGAGCACGAGCTGTGATTTCTTCATTAAATGTATCAGCTCTTGCTTTGGCGGATAATTTTCTGAGTCGAATATATAATTCCTAAAAAATAATGGCATTCAAGAGAAACCTATGGAATTATCCGGTATCTTCTAACACCAGGGTCCTCATTACACCATCGTGTAAAGGAAATGGACTATATGACACTGCACCCCATATTCTTCATAGTGATATTATTATGATATGAGTATATCATAATTATGATTAATTTTATGCAAGATGGGTCATGTGAGGTATCATTAGAAAAGTTATGATTTGCTGAATATGATTATCCTAATGGAATGCATGTATCATTTTTGTATCTGAAGTTATGAATATTGACTATGTATCTGTATTTCAAATGTAGTTTACACCTGGGTGACACCCACTAGGCAAGATACTTTCAGTTTAGATTGTGGGTGGGGAAGGGCCTATTCAGGGTAATGAGCCATTAGGGAAAACAATAGGTCTTAGGAGAAGCTTATCTCCCACCAGGTGAACCTTCCTGAGAATGCTTCAGACAGCCTGTAAGTAATGGCTGCTATGACTCAGCAAGGTATGCAAGGGCCTGTGACCAGGCCACATAACTCTGGACTCCATCTTGGGATGTCAGTGGTTTCTAACAAATTGAGGTTTGGGACAAAGGGTTCCCACCATATGCAAAAGCTATATAAGACAGGGAGTGACATCATCAGCTGTTCTTCACTCCCCACACAAAAAGACTCCTGGAAACACCTGAGGAACAAAGACTGAACTGGGGGAAGTGCTGGACCCAGGCTAAAGGGATGTCTAGCCTGTGTATGAAAACCTGGGGATTCCAAGCTGTAAAGCAAGTGCAGCTTGTCCTTTAAGAATCTGCAGCCTGCTTGAATCATCTCTCAGGTTGAGAGATTGGATATGAATTATCAGTTTATCTAGTATGTTAAGCTTAGTTTGCGTTTTTGTTTATTTACTAGGTAATCTGCTGTGATCTGTTTGCTATCACTTATCATTAAGGTTTTATCACGGATATTTTTAGTAAAAGTCACGGACAGCTCACGGGGAATAATGAAAAATTCACGGAAGCCCCTGACTTGTCCCAGATTGTTACTAAAAATATCCATGATAAAATGAGGAGCCTGGGCAGCTGCAGGTGGGCAGGGAGCTCCAGTGTCCCACTCCACTGGTGGCTCTGAACTCCGGGGGTTCCCCTTGCCACTACAGAGGCTGGGAGCTCCTGGGGTCCCTCCTGCCACTGGCAGAGGCGGAGAGCTGTGGGGGTCCCTGTGCCGCACAGGGTGGGGTCCCCATGCTGCCTGGGGCGGTGGGGAGTAGCAAGGGGCCCCAGGGATCTCCCCTGCTACCCGCGGAGGCAGAGAGCTGCAGGGATCATTCCTGCCGCCCACAGCAGTGGGGAGGTCTGGGGGTCCCCTCGCTGCCCGTGGAGGTGGTGAGCTGCGAGGGTCCCCCCTGCTGCCTGTGGTGACAGAGAACCCTGCAGCTCCCAGCCGGGGCTGGCTGAAGTCACGGAGTTCTTCTTCCGTGACTAAATCGCAGCCTTACTTATATTCATTTAAAATCTATCTTTTATATTTAATGAACCTGTTTTATATTTTAAATTATACCCAGTGTGCCTTTAAGTGAAATGTCTGAGGAAAAATCTCAGCTTCATTTAACACAGGCTCATTGTATTTCCTCTTCACCTTGAGGGAGGGGCGAACTCCGAGCTTACGTTGTACAGGTCCCTGTGCAGCGCAAGATGGTATAATTTTGGGTTTATGCTCCACTGAGGGTGCATGCCTGGGGAGCTGGGAGTTACCTTGGCTGTAGCCTTTCTATTGTTGGTTCATGCAGTGGCTGGTCAGCCTGCATGTAACTGCAGCTCAGTGTGTCCCTGCCTGTGCGAATGCTGGTGGGAGTGTATGACTGGTTGTGGTCTGCAGCTTGTCACAGCAGCATAGTGTGAGAGGGAGCCCAGGTTGGTGGGTCAGAGGGCTCAGTGGTACCCCAGTTCCAGGTGGCACCCCTGGGGGAACCCGTCACAGAACATTCTTACATCACTCAGACATGCATATGTTATAAATTGGCTGTCTCTTAGCTTTGGAAACAAATACGTTTTCAGTATGTCTTTTTATTATTAATTATTATTTATAAATTGAACATGGCAAAGTTAGCCAAACAGATGGGGAAGGCTTTTAAGGAGGTACATGACAATGGAAGGTCCAGGGGTTCTTCCCCCAGATAGTGTTGACCCATCACACACACTCACACTCTCTCATTCTCTTCCCATCACACACACATTCTCCCTCTCTCCCCAGCCAACTCACACGTGTTCACACTTTCTCTCCTTCCACATCAGACACATACACACACATGCTCTCTCTGCCCCCCAACACACAAGTGTGCTCTCTCCATTCACTCATATCTGTATTCCATCACACACACACATTTTTAGGCTCTCCTTCTATCATTCATACATGCAGACATTCTCGCTGTTAGAAGCAGGTTGACTGAGCAGTTAAGGCAGTCCCTGAGACCCTCATTGCACTGAACAGCTGCCAGTTCACCAGGGCTATGAGGAGTTGGTGGGAAACAGTTGGCTAGGAAGTGCCTTCAGACACTTCCCTGTAGCCACAGACCTCATTAGATGTGTGGATGAATTTAGTGCTTGTGAAATGACTGAAGACCTGTTCTGTGTATACAGAGAGATGAAGCATAGGCAACAGCAGCGTACACTTCCTCCAAATTGTGCTCCTACCTTGACCTGGGAAAATGTCTCTCTCCATATCCCATTCCATTCATAGCCTCTGCTATGTGACGGCCAACAGGGCTGCCTCTCAGTGCCAATTGTTGCAATGTTTTGTGGTTGGTTTGTGTTGTTGTTGTTTTTTTGTGATGTGGAAACTTGTCTGCCTGGAAGTAGAATGACAGACCATCAAACTCATTTCACATAGGCCACCAAACAGCGATCACGTTTGCAGGATAGTTCTTGGAAATTAAAATTGCAACAAATAAATACCAAAGGTGGGGAGCAAGAAGTGTGTGATTTATGCTTTGTGATTCTATGCATGCAAAGCTTGCATAGCTGAGAAATAACCATTTCAATGCTGGGCTTTATTATTCTCCTGAGACCAACACCACACATTTCCAATGAACGGTTTCTATTTTTCCTCTTCTTTTCTGTTGACAAGGTCCCAGTTATTAGCTATGAAAGATAAGCTATGAGCAATAGAGCAATTATGCAAAACAAAATGATTCCAGCATCTGACTGGACATATTCGGACCACTATTCATTGGACTTGACTGTAGTCAAGGGGACAGAACATGATTTTCTGTTAGTAATTTTTTGTGCAAAGACGGATGGATGCATCCATCCAGCTGGGAAGCTAATAAACTCCCCCTTTAATCTTCCCAGCAAGAACATGGCTATATCTCTGAAGATAACCTATTATAATCTGTGCAATGGCATGTCACTACAGGCAAAAATCCCACTGAAGCCAAAGAGTCGCATTAGAAATATGGGTCAGGACTGGTGGGCTGTTTGAATTCCCCTTTATTAAACATGCATTACCATATATATTTAGAGACCATCAAAAAGTTAAATACAGGAGTGGAGTCCAGCAATGCACTGTACTTACGGCATTTACTAATATTTAAGAAGCCTGAAGGAATCAGGGAATTGTCATAGCAAATGCACAGGGTCTTTGCTAATATAAATTAATTACAACTGATCACTCCAAGGAAGTGTCAAGGGGAAGAGGCAGAAATATCTAATGTGGTCATGTAAAACAACAGGAGAGCTGCATGCAAACAACCAGCTGTACTTTTCAATGACAGCACAAACTAACCAGTCTGGACAGGCCAACAGAGCTCAATTTGTCTATTTTCTTTTCCCCCTAGATCGTGCAGGCTGCCAATTTCACACATATCAGATACCTCTCAATCATGTCTGGTATGCATGTCCATACCTGAGATAACAAGTCTTAGGAGATCCTCCTAAGGCACTAGCTTGTGTGTGTGTGTGGAAAAGAGCTTGGAAAAGAGGAGACTAAGGGGGGATATGCTAGAGGTATATATAAAATTATGAGTGATGTGGAGAAAGTGGATAAGGAAAAGTTATTTACTTATTCCCATAATACAAGAACTAGGGGTCACCAAATGAAATTAATAGGCAGCAGGTTTAAAACAAATAAAAGGAAGTTCTTCTTCACACAGCGCACAGTCAACTTGTGGAACTCCTTACCTGAGGAGGTTGTGAAGGCTAGGACTATAACAGCGTTTAAAAGAGAACTGGATAAATTCATGGAGGTTAAGTCCATTAATGGCTATTAGCCATGATGGGTAAGGAATGGTGTCCCTAGCCTCTGTTTGTCAGAGGATGGAGATGGATGGCAGGAGAGAGATCACTTGATCATTACCTGTTAGGTTCACTCCCTCTGGGGCACCTGGCATGGCCACTGTCGGTAGACAGGATACTGGGCTAGATGGACCTTTGGTCTGACCCAGTACGGCAGTTCTTGTGTTCTTATGTGTGCGCGCGCATGTGCCATTGTTCTCAATTGGATGGTATGCCTGTGTATTCTGTCGGCATCAGCTGTAATCTCTGCTGTACATATAGGATTTTCTGGTAGCATATCTATGCTACTCACATCTCTAACTCATCCCTTATTAAATAAGGTAGGCTGTTTCTTTATTCCACCCACTCCATTCAAAGAATTCTGCCCAAATGCTGTAAATCCATTTGCCAGCGGCCCTGTCAAAGTGTTCCAGAAGAAAAACAAATTTATCCCAAGCCCTTGTTCTAGAAGTTCCCCTTCACAACTATCTCAGTGCTGCTCTGATTATAAACATGGTTATTTCTATTATGGGTATGCACATTTCACTAGCTGCCATCAATCTGTCGCCTACTTAACTTTATTTAAGTTACTCCATTACCTTAAAATGTACTCAGCCTTGGGCAGGTATTTCAAACTTCCCTGGCAGACGGGAATTGCAGGTAATGTATTTGTGTCAATCTAAAAAGTACTTGTATGGCCCCCATCACTGTAGTATCTGAGCATCTCTCCATCTTGAAGGTAGGGCAGTTCTGCTTTACTATCCCCATTTTACATAAGGGAAACTGAGGCACAGAGCGCCTAAGTGACCTGCCCAAGGCCACACACAGTCTGTAGTGGAGCAGAAAAATGAACCCAGCCACCCAAGTCCCAGACTAACAACAGCTAGACCATCCCTGCTCCATCAGAGGGGCAGATTTTGTGCTACACCTCCTGAGAGGCAATGCACAGAAGGCACAGCCAGGTGTATAGGCATAAAGGTGGCGTTAAACCACCTTTGTGCCCTAGGATTCTGGGATGTTGCATGGAATGAGATAAATGCCAATACATGGTGCAGTGTTGGTGTAGCCGGGTTGGTACCAAGATATTAGCGAGACAAGGTGGGTGAGGTACTATGTTTTATTGAACCAGCTTCTGTTGGTGTGAGACACAAGCTTTCGAGCTTACAGAGCTCTGCTACCAGACTCGAAGAAGAGCTCTGTGTAAGCTCGAAAGCTTGTCTCTCTCACCAGCAGAAGTTGGTCCAATAAAACACATTACCACACCCACCTTGTCTCTCTCTAATATATGTTAGAACAGCCCTGGGGCTGCTCTGACTTAAAACCACCTTTCCACAACTGCCTATGGCCTGCACTATAGCCAAGAATCACCACACGACTGAGTGCTAGGACCATACCCTGTCACCCCCCGCATGCTTCCTAGGCCAAGGCTTGTAGTGATTGTAGGGAGGTAACACAGGCTACTTAAGTTAGTCCTACATGAGGGATGGCCAACTAGTCCGACACCAGGGAGCTACAGGTGCCAACTTTCCAATGTGCCAGGGGTGCTCGCTGCTCAACCCCTGGCTCTGCCACAGGCCCTGCCCCCACTCCACCCCTTCCCACCCCCTCCCCTGAGTCTGCCGTGCCCTCAGTCCTTCGCTCCTGATCGGGAGGTGTGGAGAGGGAGGGGGAGCTGATGGGGGGCTGCTGACGTATTACTGTGGCTCTTTGGCAATGTACATTGGTAAATTCTGGCTCCTTCTCAGGCTCAGGTTGGCCACCCCTGTCCTACACTGCTCCTACACTAGAGGAATTCTCTTCCAGTCTGTTTACTGACACTTTATGGTCTTTATATTCTGCTGGAGCAGCTTAGGAGGCAGGGGCCAGAATGAGCTCCTAAATCTCAAGAAGGGATCAACCCTTACAGCCCCAGTCCTGTAAGTCACTGAGTATTCTCTTCTCCCATTAAAATCAAAGCAAATTAAGAGATTGTAAAATAAGTATTGCTATCAGTATATAACATTTGATGTCTATTTCCAGCTCTATGCACTACACAGGAATTCAGTTTTGGTTTCTAACAATACTGAAAAATGTTATGCTTGAGTCTGCAGCCTTGATGATTGATGGTACCTCGGCCCTTCCTAAAGTACCTGGATGTGTTGTTCTCTTATAGAAATAAGACATGAAGCATAGTTTTCTCTTGCAGTTCTGATAGTCTTGTGGAGATAGGGCCAGCAAGTTGTTTAATAAATGCACAAGCAGTGCTGCTAGAGGATAATTTTTCTTTTATTAATATCTCAAGATCTTTCAGAGGATCAAGAGGACAGTTTAATAGAGCAAGGCAAGAGCTGTTAAGCAAAACTAAAAAATGCAGACTTTGTTTGCAAATCTGAGGTTTAGTGGCATTTTCTGTCAACACACTTTAAATAATACAAAGCTCACTCTAAAGAAAAAAATACACTTAAGGCACTCACACAAGCAAGCCCAGAGGTCTTAATTTGTCATAAATCAGCACTAATATGAGATGAATCTGAGCTGGAAGAGGATAAAACTGTTTTCAATGACAACAGAAGCCTGAGGAATCACTTACAGAATTGGAAAATTGGTTGTTTCTCTGAAACCGAACTGCGCTGTTCAGTGTCTGAGCAAACTGGCTAGTCTGGAAAAGACATAAAGGAAAGAATGTATACTTGGGGAGGTAGTACGTCATGGGAGATGTAGTCTGGCCAGGGAGCCTGGCCCATAGAGGAGAATGCAAACATGAAGAAACCAATATATATCTCCATAAGACACCCCAGAAGCATTTCCAAAAGAATTTTTTTTTAATTCCTGGAAGGCATAGACCTTTTGTGAAAAATTTTGCTAAGTCAAAACCCAAACTTCTGTCAGCAATGAAAAACATTTTCACCAGCCCTATGTCTGTGGAAATCAGTAAACCTTTGTCTTCGGTGTACAGTATTTTTTAAGTTATTGACGCATGTGCTTAGCCTTAAGCACAAGAGCAGTTGGTGGCACTATGGGACTACTCACCAAGTTAACAATGTACTTGTGCTCTGTTACATCAGGCCCTAACAACCTGTTTAACTAAAGCAGTATGTGTTACTTTTTATCAAGGAGATTTGTGTTTCATTTCATTTATATCAAATTCAAACAGAACTAGGTGCTTCCAGGATATTAATGAGTGAACTGAAAGAAGAAAGGGAATTTTCTTTAGTACTGTTTAATGGCTCCAATGGGTCCCCTTCTAGCCTTAGATGTGTGCACCTATCAGCATCAAATGGAGCCACATGTCTGTATCTTAGAGCAAAATTTGGCCTTTGTCTCTGAACTACTCTGGAAAGTAAAAGATGTGATGGCTAGAGAAATGTACTAGAATACTCTAACCACGTTTATGGTAATAATTAAACTATAAAGGTAAGTATAGTAACCTCCAGATAACTCTGAGGACTCTAACAAGAGAAACAGACTATGGAGAGTGACCAAGTGGAAGAATGCCTGTTAAATATGTTTATGAACTGCTCACTCTAAGCTGATTCTAAGCATTAACAAAGAAAGGGAATTGCCAAGGTGAAATATCATTCCCTTGAAGGGAAGTCATTTATCATTGTAGTTAAGAACTTGGATTGTCAGCCTTGATAAATGAAATGGTCCATTGATATAACTCCAATCACTGATGCATGGCTTCAATATATAATGCTTAATTAGGTGTAGTAGATTAACTTATTTCTATATAAAGTGTTTGTGTTTTATGGAACGAGTGGTTTAATTAAAAAGGCTCATGCAGAATCTTGTCTCACATCATATCCCTGCCTTTCCACCGCCAGCAAAATTTCCAAACTTGAAATCATCAGACATAGAAAACCTCAGCAAAATTCATTTTATCCACTGGAAAATGATGTTAAATGTATTGTCTCCCTTGATATACACGTTATATCTGATTGTTTTAATCTTTTGAAAAAGACTTTAGGATATAAAAATTTTCTCTCTCTGAAATCAGTGCAGGCTTTGAAGCTAGGATCCAATTAGAACTCTATTAATTAAACAATAACTTCCTTAGGCTCTAGTTAAGGTTGAACATGTGTACCAGTGAAGTCTACCTACCACCTAGAAAATACATTAAAACTTACCTACCATAACAGTTCTTCCTTACTTGCCTTGGCTGGTAGTAAGAGACACAGCAATATAGAGCATGAAGAAAATGGTTACATCCTTTAAGTATTCTTGTTCAGTCTTTCTAATTTTTTAATGGGTTAGTTTGAGGTTGGCGGGGGGGATTAGTGGGAAAAGTATCCAATGTGTCTTTTTTGATATATTTATTGTCAACGAGTTTTATAACATAGAAACAACTAGGAACATAGGAATTGCCATACTTCTTCAGACCCACAGCCCTTCTGGTCCAGGATCCTGTCTCCAAAACTGACCAGAACCAGGGGCTCATCCTGTGCTCATTGCAGTCCATGGCAAAGCATCAGGCCCTAGATGCCCAAAGGAAGGAATAAGAAACCCAAAGTAGGCAGTTGTGGGATAATCTATCCCCCATATTAGGTGGTTGTGGAATAATCTGTCCCTCGGGGAGATCTAATCCTGATCCCTAACAGTTTGAGACTGGAAGCATGAGGTTTTAGATCCCTTCCAATTTTTGACCATTAGTAGTTAAACAAAATTATATATATAACTAATAAAGGAACTGAGAAGACAGACTGAGAAGCTATATTTTCTGACTGAAACAGTAAACATATGTAGTACGTTATATTGATAAATATTAAAGTTTCTCAAGAAGTGTTATACCCATATTCGTTCTGTCATAATAAAATTAATGAATTCCTGAGGAAGGCAAAAGACACGTATAAAGAAAAACAACATACTTATTTTCCATTTGTGGTCTCTCATATCTACAAGGCTACAAAGTAGCAGCCAAATTTTCTATTCTAAGAGTCCAAAGTCATTAATTTCCATGTGTGTATTTAATTATGTTTTTATTTTTTTTAAATGAAACAGGAACATTGCAGTCAGAAAACCTTCACTGTAGCTGCTGGAAATTCAAGAACACAGAACTTTCACTAAAACGTGAAAAATAATCCATCCAGATGCAAACAAATATTCACAATACTTAAGGGCTATTTACATAACACTGTCAGCAGGAAGAAAGTGAGGGGGCACCTATATATATGCACTTACTCAGTCGTTAGTAGGGTGACAGATATCCCATTTTATAGGGACAATCCCAATATTTGGTGCCTTGTCTTATACAGGTGCCTATTACCTACCACACCCTGTTCCCAAAGGAACAGGCTCACCTGTGCAGGAACACGCGGGGCCTGTATAAAGCCAGGTAGCTGGCTGCAGACAGGTACTGCAGTCACTCCCTGAGTGGAGGGAGTTGGCAGGCTATCAAACCTAGAAAGGAGGGAAGCCAGTTAGGTAGGAAAAAGCCCAGGGAAACAGCAGCAAAGGGTAGGACAGTACAGAGACCTTGGCTGCTTGTTACAGGGTCCCTGGGCTGGAATCCAGTGAAGAGGGTGGCCTTGGGTTCCCCTACCAGCCACTGGAGAAGTGGCTAGGGCATTAGAGATGCCAGCCAATCAGCAGGTCTGGAAAGACTGTGAATTCCTCAGAAGGGGAGGACCTTAGTGACCTGGCTTAAGGGCCACACCACGAAGCGGAGACTGCAGTTTCTGGAGTGAGAGGGGCTGCACATTGATATAGGATGGGGCAAGACACCACCAGAGGGGGAGCACAAGCCTGACAGAACTAATTCCCAGGATGGCCAGCAAGAGGTGCCACTAGGGATGAGTGGACCCCAGGACAGGCCCTGATCCAGTAAAATATGCAAAGCACAGACATAACTTTAACCATATGAGTATTCCCACTGATATCAATGTTTTACTAAGGCTTCTATTGTGTAATTCATTCATGTGTTTGGAGCCTCAGTGGTGTTCTCTGCAGAAGCAGAGATCCATCCCCATGAAGCAAATTGTAGGATCAGGATCTAGGTCTTTGGGTTTTTTTTCAAAATGAGATCTCCTAATTAACAAAAATATAATTCAGTATAATCTTATTTTTGTAAATAATTATTTTTATTAAGTTTTACAGACTACCAAAGTCATAGAAAGGACTAATGAAGGTAATTGCTAACAATTCCCCCCCCACCCCCCAATATTATCTTTATTTCTTTAGCAGCGCAAATTGTATCATCACTGCTTATTTTTCACCTTGGAACATACTGGCCTGTGATCATACATTGTCCTTTAGTGAACTCAGTTCATTTAGCTGTACGTCTATGTGTGGAAACTCAGTGTGATTAGAATTTAGTTACTGCAGAATGCATGTTTTGCAATTGATTATTGGAAGAACAAATGAGCAAAGCCTTCTCTATTGTCCACAATGAGAGAAGGGGAGTGTGAATTAGAGAATTCCAATATCACACATCACTAAAAAAAAAGTTCAGCTTAATAAGGCTTGAAAATTAATGCTACCTACATCAGGAAAGTGTTTAAAAAATATCTACCGTTCAGCATTAGAATTCCTGCTTCTTGCTAAGAATGAACACATGCTATAAAACATACCTCACACAGCACATACATTCAAAACTCACCCATTCTAGAGGATTGGCTTTATTAAATAAAGAAATTAACAACAATCAAACCTTTTCCCCACCGTTAACTTTTCTACTTCAGCACTGCTGGTCCCACACCCATGATTTTCTTAACCTCTAATGAGCTACTCCCACTTCCCTAATATTCAGATAACAAGAGGTAGGTTACAGGCTACCTATACTAGTAAGCAGAGCTGGGCAAATAACCAATTTTTCAATTTGGAAACTAAACCAAAAAAAGAAAATAAAAATTGTTTTGGATTGAACCAAACAAAAAAAGTTCAAATTTCTTGGACAAACAAAAATTCTGAAAAATTAGTTTTGGGTTGAATACAATATTTCAGCCTGACATGAAATGTTTATGTTCTGGGTTGGCTTTTTTTTTAAATTGGTTTTAAACTAAAATTCAGGGAAATTCCAAAACAAAATGTTTAATTTCAGAAACAACAAAACAAACAATTTTAACATTTATGAATTTGTTTAACTGAAACTATTTGCCAGTTGACCCAAATTCATGAACAGTTTTGGTCACCCCAAATCTTCAGTTTTTTGGCAAAAAAAATCTATTTGCATATCCAGCTCTATTAGTAAGTCAACACTAAACATCTCCTGGCAGGATCACCACCACCTACTAACAGGATGGATTCACGAGAGGATGTTGCCACACCTTTACACTAAGGCTTCCAGTCAGTTTCCCACTGCCATGCAATCCTTCACTGTCACCCCACCTGATCTGCACCACCCACGCATCCAGCACACTTTCTATAATAAGCCTCGGGTATTTGTTTTTCTGATTTGGGTCAATTATAGAGATAGGACTGAGATATGAAGTTCAGATCTAGGTTTGAGTGTTCCTAAGTTTCAAGTATGGTATAAAGGAATTTCAGATCTGCTTTCCATTTTGGGTCTTTTATCAATTTTCAGCTGATAACCTCTATATCTTTTAGGATCGTTTCCATTGTTTTGAGATTGCTCACTACCACATAAAGATGTTTCCTCTAGGAACATAATTTAAACAAGTATGTTTTATGGACACCATGCATTCGTACTTGTACATGGACCATTTGATTTAAATCCTAATGGAATAAATTAGGAATCATTATCTGGGCTGTTATTTAAAATGGATTTTTATGTATGATTGAGACCCATAACATACTGTGCAGAATAAGCCAAACACAAATGCTTGGTTTCATGTCAGCAAAATGCATTGGTTCAGGCCAAAGAGAATGTACTGCACATCATGTTTTTTTCTATAAACTGATTATTTAAACCACAGCTATTGCCCCAGTTCACATGTTAAGCTAGCATCTAAACACCATGGGATACCTTTTCAGTGCAGCGTGTGGTTTTGATGTTGACTGGAATTGTGCTGCTAAATCCCCATGCATCATGCCAAATCAGTTATTTAATACTAGTATGTTAATTAGAAGCACAAATAAGAAGAGGCTCAGCTTTCTGAAAGCAAAAGGGTTTTGTTTTAATCCCTTTTTTCTAGCAGCCCTAGTGAGAAGTGGGATTATTGCATAACTGCTTATATCCCTCTCCTCCTATATGATTAAAATATCACACAGTAGCTAAAGTGACCATTACATTTAATTAAAACATTTATTGGAGTCTATCAGATTGAAAAAGCACATGAACCATTTATCAGAGCTTGGTAGACCCAAGTCTATTATTCTTAGGGAGGCAACATAGATCAGTAGACAGGGCACTAAAATGGGTTTCTATTCCTTTCACCGACCTACTGTGTGTCCTTTTGCAAGTCACTTCCACCTGTCTATGCATCCATACCTAAAATGGGCTAATGATACTTATTTCTCTTTGAAAAGCACACTGAGATCCATGAATGAAAAGGTCGATATAGGCACTGGTGTACTGCAGTGGTGAATCAGGGTTCAAATCAGTGGAAACTGTAGGTTGATCAGATTTATGATTTAGGAGCCTAAAACAAGGAATTAGGAGTCTAGCTTTAGGCAGCTCTTTTTTAAAAAAACCTTGGCCAGGCCCTGTAACTGAATTATTCCTGTGGCCTTCATTTCCATTGTACCTAAATGCCTCTCAGTATTTAGTGTATTTATCCTTAAAACACCTCTGTGAGGTAAGGCAGTTTTACAGAAGAGAAACAGAAGCACAGAAAGGCTAATTGATTAATCTCACATCACATTGGTGGCAGTGCAAAAACCTAAACAGGACTCTCAAGTCCTAGGCTTGTGCCCTAACCACTGGAGAATCCTTCCTATAATTTCTTCTTCCTCTTTCCTCCAGATCCATCTATCTTTTCAGTTCATCAGAGTTTTCTTCTGTGTGTCCTGTAGTTCATTTTTGTAATGTGAAGAAAGAGTGAGTGAGTGAGAGAGAGAGAGAGTGTGTGTGTGTGTGTGTTGCAAGGGGGATGTTGGGGGGTATTCCCTTTTAAATCACATAACACCTTTTAACGCCCACTGATACACGGGAAGTTTTCAGCACCTTAAGTACGCACCTCTCTTCTAGGAGCTAGGCTGAGACACTGATATCACAGAGATCTCCAAACAGCTATCAGATGGCAACAGCTTTCTGGCATTACCTTCCTGGGCTGCATACAAAACACAGACAGAGATCCTGGTTCACTGATGGACTGCACCTTGCGTAATCATGTACACCAGTGAAAAGTGGGTGTAAAACTCCACTGTTCTGATTTATATCCACTTTGCACTGGTGTAAACGAATACACAAGGTGCAGGACAATAGAGAATCAGGCTTTTCCTACTATATAGCTTATTACTAATAGGCCCTGTGCCCTATTACCTATCCTCTAAGCCAGCCAGTCTCCCTAACTATCAGCACTTTAATATTCAGTTAGCACTTCAGTACTTCCTGCCTCTTATCCTGCAGTAGACATCTCTTTGTTTGGATCTGTAGCCTTTGGAGGATAGTCTTTGGGCCAGATTCTGCTCTTACTTTCACTGGTGTGAATCCTAAACAATTCCACTGACGGCACAGGAACTCAGCACAGTTACTCACTGAGCTCCGAATCCACCCCTTTATCTCTACGACGTCTTCTGATATTTTCTCCAGTTGTATCTTTAAAACCGTGTTTTGTATAATTATTCTCACATGTGTCCTCATCATTACCTGCCTTGTTCTGCCTGGCGGGAGGTGGTGTCTTGCAGCTGTTCATAGCAGATCCCCGTGGAGTCGAAAATAAAGGCAGCCTGGTTGCCATTCAAGATATTTTATAACCAGCTTCAAAGATTTAGTAATATACAACCCACTGTCTCTGCCTTTCAGGCAAGTTTTTTAGCGGTTCCCTCCCTGATATTCAGTGACAGGCAATGTCTCTCTCTTTTTCCATTCACTCCAGGGCACTAAGTGGCTCCATTTTACCAATTATTTAACATGTATAAAGTTTTTAATTGCTTTTAAAATCAAATTGGTCACTTACCTGACTTGAATTTACTCTTTGTAAGAAACAGCAGCTCTTAAATAGCATCTAATGCAACATGTGGAATTCGACCTCAATCGTGCAAACACTTACTCATGTGCTTAATTTTTAGGATGTGAGTAGTCTAATTGACTACAGTTGACATTGTCGTGTGTTTAAAGTGAAACACAGGCTTTAAATATTTACAGACTCAATCAGGCCTTCATGTGCTTGAGATTTTAAATTCATAGATTCCAAGGCCGCAAGGAACCATTATGACCATGTATCCTGACCTCCTGAACAACACTGGCCATAGAACTTTCCCAACACAATTCCTAGACTTTATTTTTTAGAAAAATATCTAATCTTGATTCAAAAATTGCCCATGATAGAGCATCCACCATGACCCTTGGCAAGTTGTTCCAATGGTTAACTAATCCTTACTGTTAAATGTACCAAACCACAACATTCCCGGTTGTGTTTTGTTTTTTAATCACAACTTGGCCCACTGGAAAGCCACTCCAAGCCTACAGTCCCCTTCTTGACCCTGTCTGTGATTACCACCCACAAACACACACTCTTCTTCTTCAAGTTGTTTTTTAAAGGACTATAAGCCTACAATGGAGGGCTAATGAATAGATCAAAGTCAAAATTATGAAGGAATGTTGAAAATTATGAAATTGAGATATTAATTAAAACTGTCCATCAAAATACCAACATTTGACAAAGAAATTTCTGGAGCTGGGGTGGGGGGATGTCAGCTAAAGGGTAGTGAATGTTTTTCCTGTTTTTTAACAGCTCAAAAATTATTTAAAAAGTAAAAATTATACCCCAGTTGTGGGACTATGATAATAGGACAATGGGACCCCGATCTTAGTTGTGCCCTCCAGGCATTACTATAATACAAGTAATTAATAATGATCCTGATGATTAATAATAAACTCCATATTAAATCCCTTTGCTTTTTAAGGCACCCATAATCCCATCCCTCATCAGTATGGCACCTCTTTACATTGTAAGCTCTTTGAGTCATCGTCCTGGTCTTTAGACTCCTCTCCAAAGCACCTAGCAAATTTGGCAGGATAAGGAAAAAATTGCAACATTTATAATGTTTCCATTACTGTATATAGTACAATACACTTGACTTAGCTGGGATACCCATTTAATCAAGCGTACAAGAAGCCTCAAGCAGAAGCAATGCCCTAGGGAAGCAGGGAGCACACTTGCACTGATGCCTTTCTAAAAGGGGCACTATGCAATACCCTCTGTGTGGGGCCTGCACCCGGAACTGCAGCCCACTTTGGAGGAGATTAGAACTTGTCTCGTTGTTTACTTGTGCTCCCCGTCTGTACCCGCCAGTTGTCTCTTGACTGACACTTAAATTGTAAGCTCTTTAGGCCAGAGACCACCTCTTTATTCTGTGTTTGTACAACACACAGACAATCTGTGGAACTCATTGCCAGGGGATTTTGTGAAGGCCAAAGCTATACTGGAGTTCAAAAAAGAACTAGATAAGTTCATGGAGGATAGGTCATCAATGGCTATTAGCCAGGATGGGCAGGGATTCAACCCCATGCTCTGGATGTCCCTAGCCTCTGATTGCTAGAAGCAGGGAATGGATGACAGGGGATGGATCACTTGATCATTGCCTATTCTGTTCATTACCACAGAAGCACCTGGCATTGAGTACTATTGGAAGACAGGATACTGGGCAGGAAGACCATTTGTCTGCCCCAGTTTGGCCATTCTTATGTTCTAACACAGCAGAATCGGGTTGATGGCCCAAGTCTGGGGCTTCTAAGCATTACCATAATACAAACAATTAAGAATTATTGACTTTATATAATATCTTTCAGTTTTAAAGATCACAAAGCATTTTACAACACAACTGAAATGTGGCCATCTCCGGAATGGTATCTACTAATTTTCTATTATCTATATTATATTGTCACCTAAAATGTGCTAGGCACGGGACAGACATGTACCAGTGGGAACACACAGCCACTGCTCAGGAGATCTTACAATCTATAAAGACAAAGACAGCAATGGGTTGTGGATCGCGGGAAAGGGATACACTAAACAAGATAAGTATTCAGGGTGATGGTAGACTGGTGGTTTGGTTTTTAGTTAACATTTACATTGTGATAGCACATAAAGGCCATCACCAGGTTGAGCTCCAATGTACTAGACACTACAGGCTTGACCTCCACATTCATTGAAGCCAATGGCAAAGCTCCCATTGACGTTAGTGGTGCAGAATCAGGACCTAGGCAAATGCATAATAAATGAAGTCCCTGCCCTGTGGTGCTTAAACCACTAATCTCTTTCCTCTGGCTCTACAGCAAGGAAGTCAGCGAGAGTCGAGGATGCTCAGCAGCTCACTGAACAGGGATGTTAAGTCCTCAAATGGGCATCTAGATGGCCAGATACCAGTTTAAAGTGCCTGGCTGTCAATTTGAACCCCCAAATGCAAGCCATATTTTAACAATCAGTTCTTGTAATTGTAAAGCATTTTTCAGTGGATTTTGAAACATTCATGGCCAAAGCTGGAGCCCTGAATCTTGTGGTAGTTGTGATTTTGGGGCAGCACTCTTTGTGAGGGTCACCCAGAGTACTTCCTCAAGGTAACTTTTCAAACCTAGGACTGAGCAGCTATCACTACAAAACAGAGGGATACGGCTTATTGACCTAGAATTCTGCATTCCCTCATGTCCCCCTTCCTCCAGCCCCTCTCTTCCATTGGCATTTCCCAACTTTGAAATGTCTCCGTAAGAGTCATTTTGACCAGCCTTGTTGCAAAGACCAGGAATACAAATGTGGTTCTCCTGCTGAGCCACAACCTGGGAAGTGAAAACTATCTGAAGGGTAACTGGTTATCTAAGTTAAAATACACAATCGCAGAGCCTAAAATGGTATAACAACTATTCAGAGGATATTCAAAAATTGCCTAGGGGGCACCAAAAGTTGTCAGACAGGCAGCCAGTACACAACTTATTTCTGACTAGAATGGAGTGTAAGGGCAATACAAAAGAAGAGAGGCAAAAGTCCATTGAGAGAAAGAGATTGTTCCACAAATGGGTAATCAAGTCTGGCATGGTAGGCCAAGAGCTCCCCATGCTGTTTCAATCTATTTTATCCCCAACCTTACTCTGCAAACAGTTGTTGGTTTCAGTGGGGCTACTCCCAAAGCATCCAGAATTGAACTCTATATGCAACTGGCCCAAGCTCACCTGGGGAAGCTATGGCAGAATTGGGAGCTAAATCCAGGTCTCCTGAGTCCCACATCACAGCCTTACACAATGCCTTATTAGGGAAAAGAAAAAGTACCCCTTGAGAAGAAAGGAAGGGCTACACCGAGTCCATGCCAGAGCCTTAGCAAAATACCATTGAAGCAAAGACAAAAGGGAGAATTCATTGTTGCTGGCAGCCAAAAGCTCACCAATTATATCCCTGTAGGATACCCTGTTTCTATATAACCAGCAATATTAGTATAACATATGAAGCTAGTATCAAGGAAGGACACGCATATCTGTGAAAATCATTCTCTCGGCCCTGAGCTTTCTCTGTCAGAAATTGGGATGCTTTTTCTGGTGCTTGTTCCTTTCTGGCTTGGTGACATTGCAGGTGAGTGGAGCACTGTCAATCCAGTCCCTGTATGATTCTCTCTTTGAGGCCCTTTAATTTCTCTTTTTAAATTATTTTGCAGCCCCGCCTCTAACCCAAATCAAGGCTTATAATTCAAGGGTGAGCTTAGCTGCCATGTAAATTGTTCAAAAAGTGCACCCCCAGCACTTATTGTAACAAGTAATAAGTCTAGTGGCCCCAAATCAATATCATTCTTCTGCCATCCTCCTTGGCTGGAACATACAGTGCTGTGGGACTTCTGCCAGGGAATACAATAATATATAGGCAAAGGAATAAATTAAATGCAATTCACCAACCTCTTCCCTATGTCAGCACTCAATTATGACGCACCATTATGACACAATTATGACTTCTCCCATTCACATTCAGCAAAGTTGGCTAGCAAGTGTGGGGATTGGAGTCAAGGCTCTGCCCAGTAAGTGAATTCTCCTGTGTGCTCAGACCCAAAGTCTGGGTAGGCCATATAGTGGTGTAAAGGAGGGGGGATTAATACTTTGTGTAGTTCAAGCCATAATCTACCTAAACAACCAATTGCTGCCTGAGAAAAGATCACCCACAAATAGCTTTGGGGGGAAGTAGCATGAACCATCACTGTCTGTTACCTTCATCCCCATGCAATGCATTTGACCTGCACATGAGTGGGTGATCAGGTGATGTAGGTGTGGGGTGCTAAGCAAAAGCTTCCTGCCACACAGGGCCAAGACCGACCATACAAAGGATTGATCTCATCAGGCAAGGCTCAGACACATTGTGTCAAGGACCTTTGATGTTCTGATGGCCTGAAATTCTATGTGGCTAGACGATCTAGAAAGGCTGGAATAATGTTTTGAAACCCAATGTCATTTCTCTTGTTTAAAATGAAAAAGGCACCATGCTGGGCGATCAGCAAAAAATACTGCATTAGAAGTTAGACATATAGTAATAATTCACTTCTTGGTCCTCCTCCCCCATGAATTAATAATTTGTTTCTTGGTGTGCAAAGATGGGCAGCTAATTTGAAGCCATGGTTACAATTACACAAATGATCAATGGATCGCATTTCTAGCTCTGCTTTTTCAGGTGACAAAAGTATGAGTTGTAAGAAATCCAGTTGTACAGACAAAGGAGAAGTAGCAACATAGGTGCTGGAACTAGGAGTGCGGGGGGTGCTGCTGCACCCCCAGACTTGAAGAGGTTTCCATTATATACAGGGCTTACAGTTTGGTTCAATGTCTCTCAGTACTATAAAAATTGTTCCAGCACCCTGTAGTAAATATGTACATGAGTAATAAATACATTACATTATAAGCCATCTAGTTAACACCACAACACAGGCAAGCAGAGCATGGGACTGGGAATCGGGTGATCCTGGGCAACAATCCCTTTTCTCCCAAACTCTGTCTGCCCTGGCAAAACTTTAAGAATCCTAGTTCTCTACTGGTGCTGGAATGGCAGCGACTGTTCTGTAGACAAGGTTGGGGCATTTAATAACTGTGTTGTCTAAATGTACTCTGCACAGGGAAAGCAGAGTGTGGGAATGAGTTTTGCTTTTAGTTCTGAACACAGAAGTCCGTGGTCTTTGTTACCTCTTCTGGGTGTGAGTTCCACAGTTTAGGTCTATTCCCCATGTTGTATGCCAATGGGCTCTTCATAGTGATCGACAGCTTCATAGTTCCAGTAGAATGCAGCTGTTGGAATACTATGCAGAAGGTCATAGTTGCAGCGGGAGAAGCGTGAAATGTCAGGTAGCTAAGACTGGCTCTGAGTATCAGGACAAAGACCTTGAACTAGATTCTATATTAAACAGAGAGGCACTACACAGAGTGGAACAGCAGGGTGATGTGTTCATGGCAGCCTGGGTTGCTGCATTTGTACAAGGTGAAGCTTTTTCAGGGTATGTGGCTTCAGGCTTCATTATGAGTTGCAATAATCAATCTGGAAGGTCATGAATATGTGAGTCAACATAGACAGGTTTGTCTGCAAGGATGGGACACAATCTTCTGGCCAGTTGCAGGTGGAAGTCAGCATTTTTCCCGAGCATGGTTATCTAGCAACCATTAGAACTGAGGACCCAATGGGACCCAAAGTCAGAGGAACGACTCAACAATCAAGTTGACCTCAATAGTAGGGATATTATAGAAAGAGACAGTTCTTCATAGTTCTTCCCCCCTCCCACTGGAATTACCACAGTCTTGCCTGGCTTCAAATGCAGCCAGCTGCCCTTCATTCAGGTACTGATTTCAGCTAATTATTGAAACAAATGGATACCCTCCTACAATTTAATCTAATTCCGTTCATGAAAATCTGATTACTAAACCATATCAACAATGGCAGCTGGTGCCTCTCCAGTTCCCTAATCACAAGGCCATACTTCTCCTTTTGCTCTTTCCTATTACTCTTTGTTTCTGTTAGCATGCAAAGCCAGCAAAATTGTAGTAGAAAGGGGTTAGTGGGGAAACATGGTCTTGTGGTTAGGGCAATAGAGCAGTACCCTGGGGATCCAATTTTTGTCTCTGCTATGGACTTCTTGGGTGACCTTGGGCAAGTCATCCAAGTTGTGCCTCATCTGTACAATGAGTATAACAATATATCACAGGAGTGTTGTGAATGTAAAGAGTTGGGAGACACTCGGATGTTGCAGCGATGAGGTCCATATTAAGCAGCTGGGCCACTGTTTTGGCTAGCATACCATACCATCAACAGAATTGTTAACTAAATTTGTACATCAGAGTCTTCACTGTGAGTGAAATGCGAGTTAGAACTCCAGCTTCCAGGGCGGGTCTGTATGATTGGCTGTTAGACAAACAAATCTCTGAACTTTTAAATTGAGCAGAATTGATCTGGAGTCACGGAGAGACAAAACAAACATGGAGGCGCACTGTGCCATTTTAAAGAGCTGGTTTTCAGCATAGATGCACAAAGGGGTTTTAAAACATTGTAGGCACCATTTTTACAAAGCTTACTCCAAGAGTTAGACGGTGCCGTCGACAAGATGGAGGCAAGGGCATAAGCCTCTGAGCAAGGGCTGGGTACAATGCTGTTAGCTGTACAGCATGGAATATATAGAAGTTGCCTAGATACCATGGTGATGGGAGGCAAATAAATGCGTGTAAGAATAAACTGATATGTACTTGCAACTACACCATCTTTTTACAAAAAAGTAGATCTTGACTGTCACAGAACATAACAGACGTAGTGAATTGGGGAGCTATAATCACAGGACTGTTCTGAATATAAAGAGTTGGGAGGCACTCGGATGTTGCAGTGATGAGGTCCATATTAAGCATGCAGGAGTACTGGCAAGAAATTGAACTGTATCACCTTCCTTCAGATACATAAGGGATGGGTTAAGATCCACTGTATCCAATGGTTACTGTTACAGTAGCTACATTTTCTCCCAACTTCCGTCCACTAGCTCCCAGATGTAAACTAAGAGTAAAAGCCTGATGCCCCCAGTTGTTTTTGCCATTATTATTGGATTATGAATTGTTTGGGGATTTGTTATTTAGACAGTGGGTATCAGACAAGAACAAACATCCACAAATCTCAGATACTGTAAAATATCTACAGTAAGAAACATTATCTTCACGTTGTCAAATATACAAAATGTGTGTTTCTTCCCTCTTCCGTATGGTTTTATGAACTCTTAGCTATGTTGCAGTTGTCACTATGGTAACATCATAATTATTTACAAGCAATCAGAATGTCATTTATTACCTCTCTTTTCAGGAAGAGAAATGTATTCAAATGCATTTCAAGTAGGACATCATCACTGTGCTGTTGATCTTGGATCTCTAGATAATCCACCTACCTTGCAGACTAGATTGTGATTTGGTCTAGGCACCTGTGCAAGGAAATAAGTAGGAGTAAGAACTCAACTTCCCAGCCTATGTGCCCCCACCTCCTGCAAAGGGAGAGTCTAGACTAGAGACAAATCATGCTCCGATTAATTCAATGGCTAAGCTCCCACTGATTTTAACAGGAGCAGGAATAGAGCCCAACAGAAGAAGGATCAGGTTCTGATCTCATTCACATGGATGTGAATCTAAAAGTAATTTCATTTACCTTGATGTCACTCCAGATTCTCCCTGATGTAAATCTATTCTGAATTTGGCTTTCAGACTCTCTCTGAGTATTTGAAAGGTACCAGCACATTTATTACAGTTATTTGTGTAAATCATGATTCCTAAGGAAAAAGTGTGGGTCACCAGGAACATTTGTCTTCATCTAAAAATCCATGGGCCTAATTACAATCTCACTTGTGCCAGTGCGAATCAGGGAAGTTACGCCAGTGTAAACCAGATCAGAGTCAATCACAACTTGTGCTCAAATTGTGAGGTCCTTACAGCTCTCTTCCTCAGGCCTCATGAGGCCTACAATACATATGTCTCACCCAGTCTAATTTATTACCCCTTTGATTTTCTAACTTAGTCTCTCCTGATGGTATAAAGTAGCTGCTGGAGAGAATGATCTGAGTAAACTCTTACTAACTCCCTTCTCGTTAACCTGGGTTAAAATGCAGCGACAACTCCAGGAGCAAATTGTTTGAGATCTCTGCAAGTCAGAACATCTATATCTCCAAGTACCAGTACACATGAATTTCCAAAACAATTATTACCATCACACCATCTAACCTGTTATTCTGACTTTGGCAGTGTCTGGTACCTGATGCTTCTGAGGAAGGTGGAAAAGCCCCATAATGCATCTAAACAATTGTGCAATGTAGTAGATGGGAAATATGATTCATTCCTGAACCACTCAGGTTAATATCTTGTGCCCCAAAACATGAGTTTGTTTAGTCTTAGGACTGAATAGCACCTTACTCCATGAGTAGTCCATGGAAATTGATGGGGCTAGTCAAGAACTAATGTATGGCTCAATGTAAGGCAGTAGTGTAGTTGAGGGTAAACATGGGTAAATGCAGTTTACCAACTTCTCATTTGGGGAATATGGAGTTTAGTTTACCCACTTCTATTTTTATCCACTTCTTTTTTTTTTTTTTTTTTACCACTACAGCACTGAGGTAAAGGTATCATAGTGCCTGTGCTGTTTGAGGTTCTATCCAGTCATTCAGGAAGGCACTGTCCCTGCTCAGGAGAGCTCAGGTGCTAACACAAACAGAAGTAGATAGAAACTAGGGGAAGAGGAACAATACATTTTAGCTTCAGGTATTCAATGTCCTGAAATTATGCAGTGCTTTTAAAAAATAAAACTACAGTATTTCATTTCATCTCCTGCACCAGGGTTTTACACTGCATAAAGCAACCTGTTTTAAATGTACAACCGACCATTTAATGATTATTTCACTGTACTACCGTAGCACGAAAGGGACCAACCAAGATTAGGGCTTTGTTGTGCCAGGAACTGTACAAACATATAATGAGATGCAGTTCCTGCTCCAAGGAGCTTTCAGTCTAAACGTGAACTCTGTCCATGAGGACAGGCAAAGCGAAAACAAAGACAAGGTGAAGTGACTTGCCTATAGGGTATGTCTACACTGCAAGTAAAAACCCGTGGCTGGCCTGTGCCAGCTGACTCAGGTTCACGGGGCTCGGGCTGTTTAATTGCGGTGTAGATGTTCTAGCTCGGGCTGCAGCCTGAGTTTTGGGATCCTTCCACCTCACAGGATCCGAGAGCCTGGGCTCCAGCCTGAGCCTGAATGTCCACACTGTAATTTAACAGCCCCTTAGCCCAAATCAGCTGGCACCGGCCAGCCGCAGGTTTTTAATTGCAATGTAGACATACCCATATAGACTTGGAAGGATTAGATTTTTAATCACTAAATGTCAATTTCACCATATACAAAAATCAACAACAAATATTGCAATCAATAATTGAAATTTACAGATAGGCAAAGAAAGAAAAATGCTGCTTGAGAACATATTAGAGTTTGATCTAAGGATATTTACTGTGTATATTTTGACATGTGCTGCTGACAACGTGTGCTTTAATGGCTACAGCTTTAACTGTTTGAATCTCAGCATCTACTGTCATTATATAATTATTGTCTGACTCCATCCCATTATCTGACCACTCCATACGTACCCACAACTGTGAACATTTAAATTGATAAAAACTGAAAAAACACTTGAGAGTAAACATCAATATTATCTATCAAAATTATTTAAATAAATGAAAATCAAATTCTGCTACGCCTAGTCATGGAACAGGTCACAGGTAGAAGCACCTAGGTCTTCTTACTCCCAGTCCAGTGCCTCCTCATTAAACATTCAAGTGTTCCTTTGTTCTTTTATGATAGGATATTGTACCGTTCAGGGGTGATTTTTAAAATTCCTTGTGAATTTAGTGTTCTTGAATAATGACAGCATAACCATCCTGGAGACTGAAGCCTCATCAACAGTTTAATAAGGAGAAAGCGAATGCAAGTTCACTTGTCAGATCAATGCCTGCTGCTGTATTTTTGGGGCTAGTTGAGCCTCTGTGGGCTGTTTTTGAGCAGCACTGGGCTGATCCAGCAAAACACATAAGCACATGCTTAAATCCATTCAGCAGCCAGGGCCCTGGAAAGCATGTCAGGTGGAGAGGTGCCAGAGATGTAGGGGAGAGAAATACACCCACAATATTACATTTGGGCAGTAATTCAACTTGTTCGCTTCCAAAGAATGGAAAGATTATCCTACCTCCATGCATTAGCAGGCTGACTTGGGCAGGGACAGTGGAGATGATGCTGAATATTCTCCCCTCAGCCTGACCCCTAAAGGGGCCATGACAGAGCTTTCTATTCAGCCATTTCTACAATATTTTATTAATGAAGAGAAAAGCGGTGGAGTCTCCGCTGGCCAAAGTTCAGTGATTCTCCTCAGCAATCATTCATTTCGTAAGAAAACAGTATGTTTACAAAATGTAGATACCGCACAGAGATGCACAATTCGTATCATCTTGCGCCAGAAAGGGCAGCTTTAAAGTACAGCCAAAGCTCCATAGGACCCCTGCTGCTGAGAGGTTCCACTGAATATCCAAGGTACTTACACGGTCCCCCACTTCCATAGTTTCTGAACCCCTCCTAATCTTTAAGGAATTTGTCTGCCTAACACTTCTGAGGTAGGGAAATATTGTTAAACCCATCCTGCAGCTGAGGAAACGTTGGCACAAAGGGAGCGGCTTACCTACAGTCACCCATGAAGTCTGTGGTAGAGCTGGGAATTAAACCTACATCTGCCAGCTCCCAGGCTAGTACCCTAACCAACACCAACATGACTATGCAGGGCCGTAGCAACAAAGAACGTGGCCCCCTCCGAACGGTGGCCCCCTCCGAACATATGTCCGGGCGGGGCCCCTTACAATGCAGAAACTGGAATGCGGTATTTATTTTGCCACTTTTAGGGGCCCCCTTCCTTGCGGGGCCCCCTCCGGTCGGAGGGTACGGAGGGCGCTCGCTACGCCTCTGTGACTATGTACCGATTCAGCACCACTCCTGAATGCACTACCTGGCTCGAAGCCCTACACTATTACAGTTCCTCTTCCCAGCAGACTATGGGAGCCCATAGCTCAGGTTTTGCCAACAAAAACAAGGAAACTGCTCATAACAAAGCAGCTAAGAGATGGTGAGTTAATAACTAATCTACATCTCTGTTCATATCTTGTTCTTCTTACAGCTGAATGATAGGTAAGAGACAATAGAAACAAAATGAGAATTATTTGCAACTTTCCCTTTCCTTCTCCACAGTTGTCTGTACAGCAAACAAGTTCTTAAAAGACTTTTACAAGAAGCTTTATAGTTTTTACTTTTCCCCTCTTTAAACTGAGGTACAAAACGGTGCTTTGGTTCACAACAACAGTCACATAACTACAAAAATATATTAACAGCACTCAGCTAATGTAATACCATATGGTTATCAATCCTTCATGTGAAGCACTACTATAGGACTGTGAGCATACTGGCCTTGAAACTTCAGTCTCCACAGACCCATTTATTCTGAATGTAGCATTGCTTTAGCATATGTACAGAGTTACTCCTTTAAAATGATACCTGATGCATTTTAATTTCCTTTTAGTTTTCTGTTTGTCCCATGGAAAGCTGCAGAAATGGAATTTATAATAATAGTCTGCACATATTGCCTTTCTTCTAAGGATCTCAAAAGTTCATTGCAAAATATCCATTTTACACTGAAGGCACAGGTCAGTTCAACCACTGAGTTGCCAAAGGTCACACAACAAGTCAGTGGCCAAACTGGAAATAATAATTAAAAAAAAAAAATCAATCTCCTTACCCCAAAATCCACTACCTAGACTCCATTTTCTCCCTTTTCAGACCAAAATTAGCACACATTTGTTTTTAACTGTCAAAAAACAAACAAACAAAAAAGGCACAACGGCAATTAGATTTTGTCAGTTCCAAAGCAGGCACTGCAGAAAAAAAATCTGATGCTAAGCGATATCATGTCTCCAGAAAAATCACAAGCCTCTCCAAAGTTCCTGTTACTGCATTTGCTTTTCTAGGTTATTTTTATGGCACCTGGCTCCCAACATAGAACTTAATGATTCTCCAAGAGGAAAAACAAAATTGCCACAGTTAGAAAGCAGCTGAAAACCTGTTCTGAAGACTGCAAAATGTAATTCTCCTCTCTTAGGGTCTGATCCTGTAAACACTGGGGCATGTGCTTAGCTTCAGCTTCAGTGGGACTTCTTGCACAATAAAAGTTAAGCACCTACATGTTTGCAAGATCAGGGCCTAAGGGTGAAATTCACCCCTGTTTTAGAGGGCCAGTACAAAGCCTATATCCGTTTAAGTCCCATGTAAGTAGAGTTGGACAGGCATTTTCCCATCCCATGAAAATTGAGATTTCAGTTTTTTCCCCCATTTTGCAGCAGGACAACACTGAGACCCTTTTACAATTTTCACATAAACTGAGAGAGCAGCTCACCCCAGAATAATCAATCACCTGGTTAGTCACCTTGGGTGTGGGAGACCCCTGTTCAAGAACATGCTCTAATTCAGGCAGAGTGGGGCTGTGAACCTAGATCATCCATATGCTTGGGTGAGTAGCCTAGCTCCCAGGCTATTGATTATTCTAGGGTGTGGTACTTTGGGTTTGATCAGAAATTTCATTCTGGACCCGAGGGCCCCCTCCCCATCCCCCAATGAAAGTTTTGTTGAAATCGACCCTTTTCCATTAAGTTTTGTTTTTACTGAAAAACTCCCAAAGAGCTATTTTGAGGGCTGCAATGGGCCTTGTGGGGGCTCTCGGTACAGGGTTGAATTTCTCCCTTGTAGTTTTCAACAGCTGATTGCTGGGATCAGTCCCATCAGTGTTGGTTTAAAAAAAAATTAACTTTTTAGGAGACTTTCAGTTCCCAGTGGGGAGGTCTAATCTATAGCCACCAGGAAGGACTAGGAACCAATACCCATGTTTGAAACTAAAGAATTTGCTAACTAGTTGGGGAGGGGAAGTAGTAATTATAGCTCTGTGGGAGTAAGACAGAGGCAGGACTCTTAGCTATGAAAGTGACTTAGTGTGTGACCCTGAGCAGGTCATTTAACCTCTGTGCCTCAGTTTCCCCATCTATAAAATGTATATTATTGCAAGAAAACGGTCTCTCCCCAGTTAAGGTGGTGCAGGGGTTTCTATTATAAGCCTGAGTTCATCCATTCTTCCTCATTCTTAAAGTTATTGTAAGTGTCCCAATTGTGGTCTTCTGGCAAAGGCTATGGTAAGTATTCCAACACCTTTTCAAATGTTGAAATGATCAGCAATGAACAAATAACAAATGTCAGCTCCCTTTAATTGAATATACACCCCAACTAGTGCTTTTCATCTGTGCACCTCAAAGCACCTTGTAAAGTTGGATGATGATCTGTAGCCCCATTTCACAGATGATGAAGTGAAGCACAGAGAGATCAGTTGACTAGTTCATGGTCACTCAATGGCACATCTGGGAACAGAACCCAGGTTTCTATATTCCCAACCAAGTGAGGCCATTAGCCTGTCTTTGAAAATGACGTACCTTAGGGTGTGCAGCTAGTATCTGCAGATGGGGATAAATGGCGTTGTGTGGGCAGACCAAATCAGAAGGGTAAATAAGGTGAGTACATGGGTATTTATTACAGCCTTTATAGTGAAGGTGGAGAGGGTATGTCTGATAGTCTCATCTACCACTAGTTCCACTATTTGTGAATAGAATGTAAAGGGTATGATGTGAAAGTGTCTCTTTTATAATGCGAAAATGGGGTGAAGTCTTTGGTCTGGAATGTCGATGGGGGGAAAGGATTTAGGCGATGATGTAGCAGTCTCCCTAGTCAAACTCCCATTGAAGTCAGACAGACAGACTCCAATTGACTTCAACTGAATCATCAGCACAGGAAGGGTAAATTCAGCGTGTTGAGAGCTTAATTGATTTAGGCATGTAAGATACATTATGATCTTCAGATGAAAGGCACTGTACATTCAAAGTTCTATTACAATGAACTAGCTGAATACAAGGAAAGTGTCATAGTAATTTTGTTAAAATTAATCATAATAATCAGTTGCTGAGAGACAGCAGTTTCCAATCTATTGAGCGCCTGCAAGAAAAACTAGAAAAAAGGAATTTGCAGAATGAATGTATAAATATGTTAAGTTAGTACATAAAATTCCACAAACCAATTAAAAACAAAACACTGGCATGTTTAAATCACACATTCTCCCTAGGTTTCAGGGTCTAATGAAAGTGATCATTTATACGGACTTTGAAAGAGAGTGAACATAGAGAATTTATAGATGTTTATTGGATAATACTAATACAAGCTAAATATTTTTAATGGTCATTCATCAGCCCTGCATTTAACCTACTCATCAACAAAGATATATTTAAATGAATGATATATCTCAGGATGTAACAGCTGTCTTGGGTGGAAGATGTGGATAAAGCTATTTCATTTGCTGAACACATAATGATGGCTTGAACCCTAAGGAATTTTAATCTTATGGAATAAAAAGGCATAACCGGAATGTTTGGTTTATATAGTGCCACAAATACACATGATGCTCTAAAGGACTTGAAAGGAAAGACAAGGTCCCTGCCTCAAACTTGTCTGTTAGACAAATTTGTTACATGGGACAAGAAGTTAGGCAGGAGGTGCACTGGGCCACATAGCAAGGCTTGGAAAAGAGGAGGTTTTGAGAAGGAATCGGGGGTGCGGAGGGGAAGGAGAGCACTTGGTGCATGGGAAATGAGTTCAAGTATAGAGAGTAAAGGTAGCATGAAGCCAATGCAGGATTATACAGAGTGAGAGGGGTCGAGAAAGGTGATGAGCTATAATTAGTGACAATATTAGACTTAGGCTACATAACCAATCACCAAGGGTATCTGATTTTAAAGAGATGCTTCAACATCAGGTGAGACCCACAGTAATATGGTTCTGGCCCCTTTGGATATGTCTACACAGCAATTAAACACCTGTGGCTGGCTTGCCTTTGTCAGCTGACCCAGGCCAGTGCAGATGTTTAATTGCTGTGTAGACATACCCTTTGAGATATCTCCCCATTGCACCACAACAAGAGCAGCCACACCAAGACAGATTCACATTGGCCGCTCCCCCATCACAGTTTTTGGGTATTCTGTCCCTTTAAGGGTACGTCTACACTACCCGCCGGATCGTCGGGTAGTGATCGATCTATTGGGGATTGATTTATCATGTCTCGTCTAGACAAGATAAATCGATCCCCGAATGCGCTCCCCGTCGACTCCGGAACTCCACCGCTGCGAGTGGCAGAAGCGGAGTCAACAGGGGAGCAGTGGCCATCGATCCTGCGCCGCGAGGACGCAAAGTAAGTCAATCTAAGTCGATCTAAGATACGTCAACTTAAGCTACGCTATTCTTGTAGCTGAAGTTGCGTATCTTAGATCAATCCTCCCCCCTCCCCAACTGTAGACCAGGCCTAAGTGTTTCCCGCTGTCCCCGTGCCACCCATTGACAGTCAACACCCAGGAGCAGCTTTGTGGGAGGTGAGAAGACTGGCTGAGATAGGAAGGCAAGAGCAAATTTGTGCAGGGCCTGGAACATGAGGGGAATAAGCTGTAAATTAGGTGGAAGGAGAGGCCGAGGAACTCAGAAATGAGATCAGAGAAGGATATTAGTAAGAGCCTGTCTGATCAAATGGAAGGGGTTACAGAAGAGACAGGGAGGAATAAGCTGGAGAAATCAAGGAGAGAGATGACAAAGGCACAGGAGCAATGTAGAAGGGTGGTGGCAGGCTGAAGAAACCAGCCACCTCTGCAACAGTCTCCTTTATTACATCTTATTACACATCATGTGGCAAGCTCCTCCAGTGATTGTGCAGAGCTGGGGAAGTGCAAAAGGCTGCTGATGTATGGCATCCTCTCCTGCACTGACCAGAGTTTCCCCTGGGAAGCTAATATGTTCCACTCTCTTCCCACTCCACACCCCTGAGTTAATTGGGGATCCCCCTGTGATGTGGTGTTCAGCCCACGCTCTGGCTCAGAAAGGATAAGTTACCTGATAGGCTTGACAGACAAGCTCCTATTGAGGATGGGCCCAGCTGGGCAGGGGCAGGTGGGGCTGGTATAAGGCCAGGAAGCAAGGGCAGAAGGAGGCTGCACTGTGAATGCCTACAATCACCCTCCAGGCTTAGAGAGGGGAAAGGAAGGAACCCAGAGTGGGAGACTTCCTGGGATCCTGGCCCTGAAGGAAGGGTTTACCTAGAGGGATGGTGAAATAGGAAGCAGCCCAGGGAAATGGCAGCAGAGTTTGGGGATGGAGCAGACGTTAGCTGTTGACAATAGGGTCCATGAGTTGGAACCCGGAGTAGTAAGCGGGCCCGGGGTTCCCCTATCAGCCACTGATGAAGTGGCATAGCCTTGAATTGGAGGACTGTTGGGTATGATACCTGGACAGCTAGTCCAGTGAAACTTTGATACTCCAAAAGCGGGAAACCACATAGTGACCAGGCCAGAGGGTTGTGTCATAAAAAGAAAAACACTGCAATTCTTGGAGTGCGAGAGGTGCCACAGCGTGAACAAGAGACAGAAAGAGGCATCAAACTGAGCAGAGCTATTCCCCAGATGCAGCCACAAGAGGGCACCCCAGTGGCAAGTAGGACTTCGAGACTCTTTCTTTAAGGCAAGCGAGGGAGAGGGAGTGCCACCAAGCCCTGCTATGCCCCAAGCTCTGCTCTGGCACCACCCCCAGCCCCAGCCATAGCTCAGGCCCAGGCCACGGCTCCGCTCCTGGCCCCGAGTTCCCGGCCCCAACCCGAGCTCCAACATTGGTTCTCTGACCCCAGTCCACGCTCCCGGGTGGGGAAGTGCAGACAGGTTCCATTATGGGTAAAAGGGGGCATGATGGAAAAAGTTTGGGGACCACTGCTTTAAGGAGGTGTCTGGAACAACCACATAGAGAGAGCTGGCTGCTTGAGGAAGGATAGCTCGATGCTTAGAGTGCTACCCTACAATGACTCAGAAAACCCAGGTTTCATTCTCTGCTGGGCCTCAGATTTCCTGTGTGACCTTGAGCCAGTCACATAGCCTCTCTGTGCCTCAGTTCCCATCTGTAAAATGGGTTGTTTTGGGGATAACTATAATAGACTGTGAACTGTTCAGATACTATAGTAATGGGGGGAAATATAAGTACCTGGAATATTTATTCATCCACAAATACTATTTGATTCTCTGGAGGCATTGGGCCAGTATTAGGGTCTGAGTAGGGGCAAACCCCAGCCTACCCTCACTCACAACAGAACAAGTGGGGACAAAACTCTGAGGTTTTCCCAAAAGAATGGCCATCGGGACCAGCATTAGCCCCCATCTTGTTCCTACATAACAAGTGTTACATTCATTTTAATCTCATGTCGCTCCTTATAGTAACACAGTAACCAGTGCCATTATTGCTGAGCTGTGTAATTACACAGTGGATCTCTCAGTAGCACTAAATGTATAATTATGAAGTTCTCCAAAGTATAAGGACAAAACAACCATTCAGTGTTTGTAGCCAATGGAGTTTTACTGTATGTGCTTTCCATACCACTTAGTTCACTGCCTACTTAACTTTCCATAAAGTGTAATTAGGTTCTGGGTAGGGTTGGAAGACACATGGTGTATAATATATTAACTGTACTTCTTATTCATAAAGTAACAAAGACTCTGCACCAAATTAATGCCAACAGTTTCCTTTGGAACTAATACAAATAATTTGTCACTGCTCATTGCACTCCTACTATTATACCATGCCTGGCTTTTGAAAATAAGTTTCTAAAAATATCCAGAAGAGCTGATTCTTTGAACCAACACAATTAAAGAACTATGCATCTAAACCAAGTAAATGGAAGTGTTTTTTTCCTGATTTTTGTCTCGCTGATTATGGCACATATAAACTATTTTGTTCCTTTTTAAGGGGCAAAGACTACCCCGTGGAGTATAAGTAGCAGGGAGCCAGTACTGGCCGATCCAAACATGGTGCATAGACCATGCACCAGTTTTCTGCGGGGGAGGGGACCTCGCCGGAGCCCTGGACTGAGAGAGAGATTACTTTTTGTAATACAGTAGAGACCCTGACTGAGATCAGGCCCCATTGGGCTAGACACAATACAAACACCTTCAGTGCCCTGGTAGAGTTTACCGTCTAACGAGGTAAGACAGACAAAAAGTGGGAGGGGATATAGTAGCACAGTGAAATAAAGAGACTTGCCCAGCATCACACAGCAGGTCAGTAGCAGAACCAGGAATAGAATCCAGGTCTCAGTCCACTTCAGCAACTGCTTCCCTAAGACACATACATTGGTATCATGTCTTTAGTTACAAAACGAAGCTTGTTACCACCATCCTAGCCCTGGTCATACATCACTGCACAACCTGTAGCTTCCTTTCTGAGAGAGACACGGGGCTCTCCAAACAGTTTCTGCACTTGCATTGACAGGGCTCTAGGAAGAGGGTTGCACAGCCCTTGTTCATATGCCAACTGGCTCTTGATAATCCTATTCATCGCTCACTTGCAGGAAGATCAGATCCACACAAATGTATTTCAAGTGGAGATACCCCTCCAATCTGAATAATACTTAGAACAGAGTTCATGGCAGCTTTCCCCTCTAGGAAAGCGTACCTGTGAGGTGCTGGCTCTGAATGCCTCCCTCCCCCTTGGGCTAGATGGTCACCTTACAAGCCACACTGTGTAAGGGGCCACATGTTACTGAGCCAATCCCAGGACCAGACCAGAGACTGAATTGTAATGCCGAATTCCAGTTCCTTCCCTGCATACTGGAGAAGGAGCAAATTGTTTCACCCCCTTTCATGCAACCGCTTACTCCCCATGTGCTCCTGTACAGCAGTCTCCCTGTCAGCTGGAGCAGGATAGAGCCATGGTCCCCTCTGCTCCCTGCCCCACTCTGCCTCCTACTGCCCTCTTGCTCGCAGTGGGGAATATTAGATGAGTAGCCTCTGTCTCTTCCCCAAGGTTGGAGCCACAATCGCAACAGGGGAGATGAAGAGGGTCCTTACATCCCTGCACAGCCACATAAGGGCTGTGATGTCCAGGGGAATTGATGGCACTCAGCACCTCAAAGGAAGGGTACACCATACCTCACAGCTCTAGGACCTCTGTCTCCAATTCCAACCCAGCCCAGGCTGGAAGGTCATTTCCATCCACTAACTGTGCCAATATAAAAAGAACTGGCGGCTTTAGTCCAATGTCACAGCACAAAAGCATGGCTCTGTTGATAGCAGTCTCAATGGCAAGGCCAAGCATTAAGTGGGAACTGAATTCTTAGAGGGGGTCTCTTTGGGTGTGGGTGGAAGCACATTGTTATGCCAGCCTGGGGAAGCATGCACAGCTTCTGCCTGTGCTCTAAATAATGGACTTCAGTTCACAAAGCTGTCAGCCTACCATATGTCATAAGCAATAAACTCACCCACATAAAAGAAATCAATGCAGCACGGCATTATGGGATAAGCAAAGAGCCTGTAGCTCCTTCTTACTGGTACTTAGCGCTTTGAGCCTGGAGTGCTCCAATGCCAGCATTCTGTCCCCAACACACTCCCACTCCCTTCCTTGCTTTTTTCCTTCCCCTTTTTAAAATCTCTTCAGTTAGGGACAGCAGTACCTACTGATCCCCCACTCTTCTGCTGTTGCCTGTCCTTACACTGTCCCAATGTTCTGACCCCCAGAAAGTTAACTGAGCTCCTGGTGTTGTCAGTCACAGTTAATGCACCCTTCTTTGAAGAGTTAAGTTACAGGCAGAAGGAGACTGGCTGTTGACACAGTAGGAAGGTTCACTCTGCTTATATGGTAATGCCCCCAAAGCTACAGGAAATTCAGAAAACAGACAGCTTCTCATTTCAAAAATAAATATTCTCAGAATAATCATTTCTGATACTGGCAAAGAGAAGAGGACCCTTAATTAACTCCCCCTCTTTATCCCTCTTTCATCATCTTTGAACATATTGTGTGTAAGACACCACAGCTTTATAAACTGCAGTCCTGTCTCATCAACATCTATAGTTCCCCTTTTGTCTTCAGTATCCTTGTTGGACGGCAGATCTGAAACACAGTAAAAATTTAACGGCTATCCGCACTGGCATGTATGGACAAAAGAACAGCAAGAAAGCATTAAGTAAGTTTCAACAGCGCAACATACTTCTCAACTGTGTGGAACAACGGTATGGAGCCTGTAAAAAACACAGCCTAGAATGCCGAATAATAGTCTTCCCACACACACACACACAGAGGAACCTAAAACTCAAGCCATTGTCATTTCAACAGCTTCTGATTAGGGTTGCTTGAATGCTTTCCATTGAAACTGTTAGTCAGAAAACTAGGTTTTCACGAAAACAAAGTTTTTTGCAGTGTTTGTTTTCTGCAGCAAATTTTAATGTTCTAGGGCCAGAGTCACAAAGGGGTTAGGCACCTAACACCCACGTTAGGCACCATTGGCATTCACAAAACCACCATTCATATGCCACCTAAGTCCCCTAGCACTTACATTTTCACTGTAAAAGGCCCCTAAATTTCTGCCACTGGTAGGGTTGCCAACTTTCTAATAGCAGAAAACCAAACACTCTTGCCCCACCCCCTGCCCCACCCCTTCCCTGAGGCCCCACCCCCACTCCCTCCATCCCCACTCCCTCCCTCCCTTGCTCTCCCCCACCCTCGCTCACTCACTTATTTTTCACTGGGCTGGGGCAGGGGGTTGAGGTGCGGGAGGGGGTGAGGGCTCCGGCTGAGGATGCAGGCTCTGGGGTGGGGGCAGAAATGAGGAGTTCAGGGTGCGGGAGGGGACCCCAGGCTGGGGCAGGGGTTTGGGGGTGCAGGAGTGGGTGAGAGCTCTGGCTGGGGTGCAGGCTCTGGGGTGGGGCAGGGGCCGAGGCAGAGAGTTGGTTTGTGTGTGTTGGGGGGGGGGAGTATGGGCTGTGGGCTGGGGCCAGAAATGAGGGGTTCAGGCTGTGGGAGGGGGCTCCTGGCTGAGGCAGGGATGTGGGAGGGGGTGAGGGATTTGGCTGGGGGTGTGGATTCTGGGTTGGGGCCGGGATGAGGGGTTTGGGGTGCAGGGGGGGCTCTGAGCTGGAGCATGGGGTTGGGGTACAGGAGGGGGTGAGGGATCCAGGAAGGAGTTTGGGTGCTGGAGGGGGCTCAGGGCTGGGGCAGGGGGTTGGGGCGTGGGAGAGGGCTCAGGGTGCGGGTTCTGGGTGGCATTTACCTCAGGCAGTTCTTGGGAAGCAGCCGGAATGTCCGGCTCCTAGACGGAGGGGTGGCCAGGTGACTCCGTTCGTTGCCCCCGCCCTTAGGTGCCGCCCCCCACTCCCATTAGCCATGGTTCCCGGCCAACAGGAGCTGCAGAGCTGGAGTTCAGGGCGGGGACAGCATGCGTACCCCCTGGTCGACCCTCCACCTAGGATCCAGACATGCCAGCTGCTTCTGGGGAGCTGTGCGGAGCCAGATAGGGAGCCTGCCTGCGCCACCAACCAGACTTTTAACAGCCCAGTCAGTGGTGTTGACTGGAGCTACCAGGGTCCCTTTTCAACCGGGTATTCCGGTTGAAAACTGGACACCTGGCAACTTTAGCCACTGGACATGTGCACTACTGTCTCAGAGAGGCACTGTACACCTCTATCTCACCTAAACTCAAGGGGGATTATCTTGCTAGGCATTGCCCTGGCTGTCTTCCCTGTGGGGCCCAATCTGGTAGTGTGCTCTGAGCACACAAAACAGCTGGGGAAGGACTTTAGCCTAGTAGTTAGGGCAGTGCGACAGGATGGGGAAAGACCCTAGGCCAATTCTCCATTATATGGAGAAGGAATTTGAACAGGGATGACCCACCACCTCTCAGATGAGTGCTCTAACCACTAGGCCATAGGATACTCCGATATGGGTTTTTCTCAGTTTCTCCAGTTGAAGCTGTTCCAGTGTGTTTAAAGAATTACATGCACTGGGCCAGAGAGAAAGTGAGAATGACTCTATAGTCTTGATGCATCTGCTTAGTTATAGGAACTGTGAGTAGTCCCATTTTCCATCACATAAAGCACATAAGTCTCAGCCAGCAAAGATTTAACTAAGAGATTTTGGCTTTGGCCCACCTCTAAGACAAGCCAGTTATGATATCCCAAATGTTGGGAGGGTTTCTGGGAGAGAATAAGCAGAAGCAAAAAAAGAAATCTTCCAGAACAATGCTCTAGGGCAGGGGTCGGCAACCTACGGCACATGTGCCAAACACGGCACACAAGCCGATTTTGAGTGACACGCTGCTGCCTGCCGCAGTCCCGGCCCCCAGCCCCGCTCAGCCCCCCAGCCCACCGCTCTCCCCTGCGGGGGCAGGAGACAGAAGCTTGGTCCTGTGGCAGCCAAGCTCCCCCCACCCCCACTTCTTCCCCCAGCCAGCGTGCTGCTTTCCTGCCCCTCCTCCTCTCCTTCCCTGCGCCGATCAGCTGATGGCCCTTGCGATGGGGAGGGGGAGAAGTGGCAGCGTGCTCGCTGCTCCATGGAGGAGGCAGAGAAGAGGTAGGACGGGGCCTTGGGGAAGGGGGTAGGATGGGGCATATCCCTTCCAGCCCCCTGCCTTGAGCCGCTCAGGGCAGGGGGCTGGGAGCACCCCCACAAGCCGAGCACCCCAGCCTTCTGCCCTGCACCCCTGAACCCCCCCACACACCCAGCCTTCTGCCCTACACCCCCCACACCCCAGCCCTCTGCCCTGACCCCTGAACTCCCCCACACCCCCACTGCCCTCTGCCCTGACCCCTGAATGCCCCCCACACACACACCCAGCCTTCTACCCTGCACCCCCATAGCTCCCAGCCCTCTGCCCTGACCCCTGAACCCCCCCACACACCCAGCCTTCTGCTCTACACACCCCACACACCCCAGGCCTCTGCCCTGACCCCTGAACTCCCCCACACCCCCACTGCCCTCTGCCCTGACCCCTGAACCCCCCACACACACACACCCAGCCTTCTGCCCTGCACCCCCACAGCCCCCAGCCCTGACCCCTGAACACACACACCCCAGGTCTGGGGTCCCGGCTGCCGGCCGCTTGCCAGCCGGCGTCCCACCCACAGGCCCCGCTCAGCCCGCTGCCGGCCTAGGTGAACAGAACCCCAGGCTGGCAGCGAGCTGAACAGGCTGGCAGTGTAAGATCAGCATTTTAAAATGAAGCTTCTTAAACATTTTGATAACCTTGTTTACTTTACATACAACAATAGTTTAGTTATATATTATAGACTTATAGAGAAATGCCTTCTAAAAACGTTAAAATGTATTACCGGCATGCGAAACCTTAAATTAGAGTGAATAAATGAAGACTCAGCACACCACTTCTGAAAGATTGCCTACCCCTGCTCTAGGGTTTTCGTTTTTGAATACAAGAGTCTCTTGTGGCTAAGAAAGAAAGATTTTTTTCAAAAAGATTAGATACGTATTGAACAAACGGGATCTCAAGTCACACCAGCTAGCTTAAATGGTACAAGGGGGATTCTTCTTCAGGCTTCCTGGCACAAACTGATCACCACCAGCAATCAGGAAAGAAAGTCTCCTCACTTCACTTTGAGAATACACCAGATGTGTCCAGGTGCATTGCTGAATACAACATGTTTGTTGAAGGACCTGCTTTTCTCCTTAGCACCAGGTATAGGCTGCTATCGCTCCATGAGAAAAAGGGAAGGTAATTGCTGGCCTGGCAAACCCCTATGAAATGCAGGATTGTTTCTAAAATTGAACAACATTCTATCTTTTCCATCAGGGCTCAGTTTAATATCGCAAATAATTTATAAGTAGCAAATATGGTTGCAAATGTGGTTGCAGCAACTGACACTGGGCCCCTATTATGCTAGCGGCTGTTCAAACTTATAGTAAGAAACAGCCTCAGAAGAGCTTAAGGCCTAAACAGACCAAGGGGGAATTAGTACTGTTCCAATGCACAGATGAAGAGCTGAGGCACAGAGGAGTTAAATGACTTGCCCAAGGTCAGGAAGTCTGTGGCAAAGCTGCAAAACAAACCTAGAGCTCAATAGACCCAGTCTACTGCCATATACCAGAGACCTTCCTTCTTCTCAAAAGTCTACCAGAAAGTCTACGTTGTAGAGAGCTGAGGGATCCATTTAGGACTCTATTAGTAATCCAGTGACAAGCTAACTTGTGTCACCAACCTTAGCGAGAATGAAAGTCTGCTCCTACATATAGATGCTATAGACCAAGTCAGACATGAGACACTGGAATATTTCAATTTTTATGTGCTGGTTAATGACTGACAGCACTGGAGGTGCATTTCTTCATCTTCAATAATAAACAGCAGCAGTGCGAGCTTCCTCATGCTTATCCCACATCTGTCTCCATGGCCTAAAAAAAGTAGCTTTGGTAATTTGGTCTCCAGGCCGCATTCAGTCCTAGGTATAAAAATAATCCAAGAGCATAACATTTAGGAAACACGCCTAAGCTCTGAGGTCCTCTCCCCTCAGCCATCCAGGCAAGAAGAAAGTCTGTGCAGACAGAAACAGAGTAGCTAGAGTACCTTCGCTATCACCGACTAGGCAGATACAATGGTTCACTGGCCGGTTAAAGCTTTGACTGCTTCAGCACATTTCCAGTGCCATCTACAACATGTATTATCCCCAGTTTGCATTCCAAGCACCTCCATTGTAGCTTCCTAGGTCAAGTCAACAGAAATGACTGAAGAGCGAGCTGTGACCATTGATCACAGTGAGAGCAGATAATGTGATTACAGAAAGACATTTGGCCATTTGTGTATTTTACCCACACACACGCCACTCCGTGTCTCCCCAATTTGCCTTCCTTCTGGCCCTGGAGTATTTGCCTTTTCCTGTTTCAAATTTGGTTTGTGTGTGTGTGTTTACGCTCTCACAGTGAGTGACACGTGCTCAGTGCTGTACAAAACAGAAGGACACTCTTCCTGCCCCAAGGAACTTATTCTCCTACTCTCACTGAAGTGAGTGGCAAAACTTCCACTGACTTAATAGGAGCAGGAGCAGGCATAAGACATACAAATAGTAGAGACCAAGGTGTACATCCCCAGTCACAGTCTGCTCGCTGCACTTGTGGAAATGTGAAACCATCTTTAAACAATCCTCAGGCTCTGGGGGCTGTTTTGACCTCTGGTGCAAGCCTCAGGGTTGCTCTAAGGTATACCCAACTGACCACAAATGAAAGGTGCTGCTCCATATACAGTCCCTTCACCCCTTGCCCTTATGCTGGCATCCAGGAGGAGAGGTGTCAACGCAGAGCCTTTATACTGGCTCTGCATGACCTTAGGGAGCTGTGTAAGTCAGCTTCTGATCTGGTGATTCAAAGAACTGGGGATTGGGCTCTCAGATCCAGATCCTTAAAGGTATGTAGGCACCTAGCTTCCATTGAGTTCAGTCAATCAGCTGATGGTCTTTCTCTTACAAAAATGTTGCAACCCCCTCTCCTCCCCTTGTAATAAAAAGGCCTTCAAAGGCTATATCAAGGAAGATTCCATTTTGAGACTCCTAAAGAAGCCTGACAGACCTCCTTCTATACCACTTTTAGCAGCTTCCCCCTCCCGCTCAACCCTTAATTTCCTGTCTCGGTATTACATAAGCAGCTATTATATGAGGGAAGTAATTTTCATGCAATAAAACTCTGGAGTTTCAATTCACAGTCTCCAACTTCAAAGAGCTGTAGCCTGCGTGCGCTAAAGCCATAAAATTTTAGATATGCTTCCCATTTCCTAAGATGATTTGTGTACAAAATGTTTAGGGCTTGAGTGTAATAGCTTTGATACCACCGGGTTGAAAACAAAAAGCTGTGCTGAGATAAGAGCATTCAGTGGCTGTTCAGACGGTTACACTGTGTTTTTCTTGGACACCTGCCTACCTCAATCAGCCCACAAAATTCAAAACATTGTGGCCATTTAAGAAAGGAAAAGGAGGTTTTGAACAGATGCTCAATATTTTCTTCTATGATCCCTGCCCTAGAGTAGGAGAATTCAATGCCGATCTGGAGGGGGGAGTAATATAGCACTGTGTAACTATGCAGTTTGCAGGTACTTAAAGTCCAGATCTTCAAAGGTATTTAGGTACCTAGGTCCCACTGATTTCAGTGGAGTTAGACACCAAACTACCTTGAGGACCTGGCCCAACATTCTTGAAAATGGGATTTAAGCTCCTCAATCACTTAAACACCTTTAAAAATTTTACCCTTGATGTTATTCCACTCATGTATCCAATGCCCTGGATAAAGCTACAAGGTCAGACCCAGGCCAGGGGGACTCCTCCGTACAATGGCCAGAGTCATCAAGGTCTGATGTGGGCATGGGAAAGAGCAAAGCCAGGGACCCTTCATCAGGGTTTCCTCATGAGAGCAGGGGACAGTCTCATAAACACAAGAGCCCCCTCTAAGTCCACTCCAAAGACAACGGATCCCTCCGCAACCCATCCAAGTTGGGTGAGTCTTCATGCCCAGGTTCTAAGGACTTAGGATGTCTGAAGCCTCTGGACCATGACAAAAAGGCAGACAAGAGAAAGGCTCTGCCAATACTAAACTCCACACCAGCAACGATGCCGTTTGCAGTACCATCCAGGTCGAGGGGCTGAGAACTGCCATGTGACAGGGTGTACTAACCCCACATTGGAGAGGCGAGGGTTAATGAACTGCTCTGGACCCAAGAGTCCATGCCCCCTCACCCCTACGAGGCATTCTCCCAGTGGAGGGAGTGTTCAAAAGGGAGCAACTCAGTCCGGGCTGACTGAGTGGAAGAGTTGTTGGATGCAGCAGCCTCCTGCCAGGAAGCTATGAGGGCTCCAAGCTGCTGGGGTTGAGTCTCCTAACGGTGCCACAGATAGCCAGACGACCACGGGAACTGAAGGGGACAACTCGCTCTTGCTAGTGGAGGAGACTCCAAAGACAAAACAGCGGGAATACAAGATGGACCCCATGTCCAACCCCAAGAGGACATTGGAGGGACTGGAATGAGGGTAGGAAGCAACCCAGGCAACACGCTTAGGAGGTATTAGGACCTGAACCCTGTGTCGGGGCCCACTGTTTTGAAGGGCCTTGGGTTGAAACCTGGTCGAGTATAGTTAGCTTGGGTTCCCCTTCCCTCCCCTCATGTTCCAGTTAGCCTGGGTTCCCCTTCCCTCCCCTCAGGTGCCAGTGGGTGACACTACCTAGTGATATTGCCACCAGGCAAGGCAGCCTTTGAACTCACCATTAAGCAGCATATCCCAGAGCATCGCCATTAGGCAGTGCTGTCGGCCTGGAGCACTTAACCAACCCTCAAAATGCCAGTACTAAAGAAAAGTCACCCAAGAGGAGCCTCATTCACTGGCATTACTATCACAACCTCATATAGAGCTACCAACCAAGAGCCTCCCCACATGGATACTGATGGGGAAGGCTGACAAGACTGCATGCACCCCAGAGAGGGGGAGGGGATATAAACCACTTGGGAGGACATGTTTGTTTTCCTGGACCCAACATTTTCCCTGTTGTTGGGACTGATTCTCACCAGGGAGATTTTTTACCCTGTCAGGAGACACGGGACAGAGGAAAAGAAGTCAATCCCCCTTCCCATCTACTAGCTGTGGTTTCCTTTCAATGGAACTTCTGACAGAGTCAGATCTGGCAATTATCAAGTGATCCATCCCTTGTCATCCAGCCCCAGCATCTGGCAGTTGGAGGATTAGGGACACCCAGAGCATGGGGTTGCATCTCTGACCATCTTGGCTAATATCTATTGATGGACCTATCCTCCATGAACTTTTCTAATTCTTTTTTTTAACCCATTTATACTTTTTGTATTCACAACATCCTCTGGTTCCATAGTTGACTGTACATTGTGTGAAGGATTATTCCTTTTGTTTGTTTTAAGCCTGCTGGCTATTAATTTCAGTTGATAACCCTTGTTTCTTGTGTTATTGAATGGGTAAATAATACTTCCTTATTCACTTTGTCCCCACCATTCATGATTTTATAGACCTCTATCATATCCCCCCTTGGTCATATATTTTCCAAGCTGGACAGTCCCAGTCTTTTTAATCTCTCCTCCTATGGAAGCTGTTTCATAACCTTAATCATTTTTGTTACCCTTCTCTGTACCTTTTCCATTTCTAATATATCTTTTCTGAGATAGGGCGGCCAGAACTGCATGCAGGATTCAAGGAGGAGGCACACCATGGATTTATAGTGACATATTTACTGTCTAATTAACTATCCCTTTTCTAATGGTTCCTTATATTCTGTTAGCTTTTTTGACTGCCGCTGCACATTGAACAGATGTTTTCAGAGAACTATCCACAATGACTTCAAGATCTTTCTTGAGTGGTAACAGTTAATTTAGAACCCATCATTTTGTATGTAGAGTTGGGATTATGTTTCCTAGTATGCATTATTTTTCATTTATCAACATTGAATTAATCTGCCATATTGTTGCCAAGTCACCCAGTTTTGTGAGATCCCTTTGGAACTCTTCTCAGTCTGCTTTGGACTTTACTAAATAAAAGTAATGTTGTATCATCTGCAAATTTTGCCACCTCACTGCTTACGCCTTTTTCCAGATCATTGATGAATATGTTGAACAGCACTGGTTCCAGTACAGATCCCTGGGAGAACCCGCTATTTACCTCTCTCCGTTCCGAAATCCGACTATTTATTCCTAATCTTCGTTTCCTGTCTTTTAACCAGTTACTGATCCATGAGAGGACCTTCCCTCTTATCCCATGACTGCTTACTATGCTTCAGAGCCTGTGGTGTGGGACCTTCTCAAAGTCATTCTGAAAGTCCAAATATACTATATCCACTAGACCACCCTAGTCCACATGTTTGTTGACACCCTCAGAGAATTCTAACAGATTGGTGAGGCATGATTTCTCTTTACAAAAGCTGTGTTGACTCTTCCCTCAAGTAATTGTGTTCATCTAAGTGTTTGATAATTTTGTTCTTTACTAGAGTTACAACCAATTTGCCTGGTATTGAATTTATGCTTACCAGCCTGTAATTGCTAGGATCGCCTCTGGAGCCTTTTTTTAAAATTGGCATCACGTTACCTATCCTTGAGTCATCGGATACATAAGCTTATTTAAATGATAGATTACAAACTACAGTTAGTAGTTCTGCAATTTCACATTTGAGTTCCTTCAGAACTCTTGGGTGAATACCATCTGGTCCTCATGACTTATTACTGTTTAATATATCAATTTGTTCCAAAACCTCCTCTATTGACACCTTAATCTGGGACAGTTCCTCAGATTTATCACCTAAAAAGAATAGCTCAGGTGTGGGAATCTCCCTCACATCCTCTGCAGTGAAGATCAATGCAAAGAATTCATTTACCTTCTCTGCAATGGCCTTATCTTCCTTGATGCTCCTTTAGCCCCTTGATCGTCTAATAGCCCCATTGATCATCTGTCAGGCTTTTTGCTGTTAGTTTTTAAGTCTTTTGATAGTTGCTCTTCAAATTCTTTTTTGGCCTGCCTAATTATACTTTGACAATTGAGTTGCTAGAGTTTATGCTCCTTTCTATTTTCCTCAGTAAGATTTGACTTCCAATTTTTAAAGGATGCCTGTTTGCCTCTACCTGCCTCTTTTACTCTGCCATAGTGGGGGAGGAGGGGGAGGTCCTATTTTTTTTTTTAATTTGGGTATACATTTAAGTGATTTCAGTAATAAAGGCTACCATATGCAGCACTGGCTTTCTTAATTCGCACGTCCACTTTGTGATCAATTGTAGCTTAATTGTTTAACATACTGCTGAGATAAACTGTTTGACAGCTTGGAGCTTATTGATGGATCCTGGTAAAGTTGTTGAGGAGCTGGTGGTACGTAGCCTCAGTTTTCATTTAGCTGATGGTAAGGTCAAAGTTTCAAGCCTCCACAGCAAAATGATTTATAAGATCATGTGGAACGGCTTCAGAGTGTGCCAACAAGGCACAGTCATTGGCGTGGAGCAGTTCCTGCTTCATTTGCATGTAGATGAGAGATTAAAAAGTTTGCCAGTGCGAAAGCATACAAAGAAGCCATTTGAAGAGCCATGGAGAGCCTCCTCTAGCATTGTAGTGAAGAATAGACCAACAATTCTAAGAATGAGGATCCCTGCTTCACCCCATTCTTGATCAGAAATGGGTCTCTTAGATGACCATCAACACCTAACTCTTCCAACCATACCTTTGTGGAATTGCTGAACAATGTTAATAAATTTGCCTGCCTGGATATCCAAATTTAGAAAACAAATGTCTAGCGGGCAGTGCAGCTGACCAAGTCAAAAAGAAAGTCAGAAAGAACTTTGTTGATAATTTGGGCCAGGAGCTGGTCAAAGAGGATGTGTGCAAGACTATTACTGGCCAGGGAGACAACAAGCAGATGTCACAGTAGTTACTATAGTCACTTTTTGAGCCTTTGTGCTTATAGATAGTAACAATGTTGATATCTTTCAGTTGTTGCAGTAAGATTTCTTGAAGCCAGACATGTTAGAGGAATTCAAAAAGCTTGTAAATGAGAAGATGTCCTCTGTGTTTGAAAGTTTCAGCTGGAATGGTTTCGGGACATCCCCCAAATCCAACTCCTCCTCCAGATGATAGGATGTTGAAAACAGGGTGAGTAGGTGATTGTCATGTAGCGTGAAGTATGGTTGGTGAGCTGTTCTCTTCAGGTCACTACCGTGGCCCTGAAGGCCTATGGTAATCTGTTCCAAAACACCCTTGTTAACAGGTCTCTGCTTGTGCAAATCAGGCTTGTTAGCCTGATAGCTGGCAACTGGTTTAAGAGATGGCCACTCCGAAAACAAACCTGTAACCAGCAAGTGTTTCAGTTGTCTCAGTCTTATCCTGCCACTGGCTAAGATGGCATGCAAGTTGGTGCAAAACTGCTAGTCCACTTTAAATTAATTTCCAAGCAGCTTTTGACAGTCCAACAAGTCCTATGGTGATGGAGGAAACAGCAAAAGTGATCATGAGGGACATTACTGGGAGTCATAGTTGTGAACCTACACAAGGGCAGGTCAAGACTTTGGTCCGTCTGTGCTGACTTGGCGTGACACCATAGTTTGGCAGTATCTTGACTGACTCAGCTGCTCTATTCAGGGACAGCACAGCCAGCCTCAGTCTGTGAAGCAAGTTAGAAACAGTGCCCTAAAAATTGCTCATCCCAAACAGCCCTAATCAGCTTACCATGAATGGAGGATGTCTCATCATGCAGTTGAACCTTAAGCCTCAAAAACTTTCCTTTTGTCTCATTGTTGCAACATGGAATGTCCATACACTCCTTGATTGTCCAAATCACATTGACCCCCCTATTAGGCAGACCACTCTGGTGGCTCAAGAGCCAGAAAGATACTTCATTGACACTACGGCATAGAGTGAGAGGCAATTTGCTGAAGAAGGTCAACTGACCGAGGAGATTGCTGGGTACACTTTCTTGTGGAAGGGACACCCACAAAATGAGCTACATAATGCAGGAGCCAGTTTTGCACTTAGAAAGAATCTTGTTTCTCATTTGTAGAGCCTATCCATTGTATAAATGACAGAATGATGAAGCTCTGATTGCCCCTGAGAGGTGAACATTATGTTTCACTGATCAGTGCCTAGGCATCAATAATGACTAAGCCTGGTGAGGTGAAGGTACAATTTTACTCTGAACTAAATGATCTGATCCAATTGACTCCCCATGAAATTAAATTGATTATGTAGATGACTTTAACTCTCATGCTGGTAGTGATGATTCTATGTAGCATGGCATACTTGTCAAACATGACATCGGCAGGATGAACAGTAATGCCTGGCTTTTGCTGTTGACGTGTGTCAAACACCAATTAGTTGTCACAAACACTGTCTTCCAACTCCCTGACAAATATAAAACAACCTTGCTCACGTCATTGCCATTCAATAGACTAGGTGTAGTTCTGACAGCGGGATCTACAAGATGTGCTCATAACCCAGACATTACATGGAGCAGATTGCTGGACTGATCGTCTTGTTTGATCAAAGCTTTCCCTTTTTATTTGGCAAAAAAAAAATGCATAAAACTAGTCAGTTAAGTATCTAAATATTGCCTGCCTGAAAGATCTGTCAACCAGCAAACAATCATCAACATAGCTAACTACCACTTTGGAAACTCTTCCAACGATCTGTGATAACGCATCTGTCGAATGGGTATCCCAGCGCGATACAATCTAGAATACAGTTGTGAACTGCATTTGATATATGAAATACCATCAGTGCAGACTGGTTCAATGACACTGATCCTGAAATATCAAATCTTCTTGATGCCAAGTGGAAAGTGCATGATGTGCTCTTAGCTGACCCACTGTCTGAGATGAAAAAGGCCAGAAATAGAGTACCTTGCAGCATGCTCTGCCAAATGCAAAATATGTGAATGACTGCAAAGTGGATGAACTGCAGGTACTTGCTGAAAAACATGACTCCAAAGGCTTCTATGATGTGGTGAAAGCTGCGTATGGTCCTACCTAATCTGCCTTAACACCACAAATAAGCTGATAGTGAATTTCACATCATAGATCACACTACCACCCACCAACTGTGGCATGAACACTTTAGTGAACTAATCATCCATCTACTGTCTGAGTTACTGGATAACATCCTCAAAGTATCTACATCTAACAAACTTGCTGATCCACCCACATGAGCTAAGGTGTTGAAGGTTGTCCAAGCAATAAAAAATAACAGATCTCCTGATCCAAAACATTTAAGCAGCATATAAAACAGAGGATATAGCACCTCATAATAAGGCTAAATACTTGGAAGCTAACCTAAAACAGCAGCAGACTCTCCCAACTCTCCAGTGCTGAACATAGCTACTTTGAATGTCACTACATCTATAAGGAATAGATTGTTTAAGCTACCACTGTCAACACTTACCCCTCAAAGAATTAAAAAGAAAACCAAGACCAGTATTTTAAAGGAAGGTATAGGAAAGCTCCCACAGCACTTTGTCCACACCAGACCCAGCAATTTTGTTTTGGTCAGTCTGGAAGAGAGTTCCAGGCTGGTCTCCATACCTCAGAAAGCTTTCCCCTCCTTTGGTTCATGAGAAGAGCGTTTAGTCAGAAGATTTAACAATGCCAGTCTCTATAGAGAGAAAATGATATTTAATTATTCAACTAAAGTGGAACAATTTAAATAGGAGAGATGGAGAGAAACCCATATCACAACATCCCACAGTCCAGTGGTTAGGGCCTCCTCACACTCTTTCTTGCTTGGGAAGCCACTTGGGAGTTAAGTGGGGTACCTCTGCAGTATTAGGAGTGAGAGATCTGGAATAACCAAACTATGGCCAGACAGTAATCAATCTCCTCTGCATTTCCAATGGATTGGGCTAGGTTCAGCAACAAAACTGATAGAGAGAGCTGGAATGATATACAATTTAGGAGCTATTTTATACTGAGTGCTCTGTATGTCTGTTGCTTTAGAAATTTTAAGACCATTCAAACAAGCATCTATAATGGTCTCTTTGCTCAGTATCTCCCAAGCTTTTCTGGCTCTCATTCCAGAGATATAACATGAAAATGGGGCTGTAGGATGATGGTAATTAATTATTATAGTTAGTCTGCTATGGTGAGACAGCTAAAGACTCCCCTTTCTCCAAGCCACTGAATGAAAGGATTTGAGTTGATATGTTCAAGAATGTTGTGCATTGGTAAGATAGGCAATTGAATATACAGGCCTGCAGAAGCCAACATGATGAATGTATATGCTTTCTCGTCTTAGATAGTCTCTTAAAGAGGGAAGCAGACATGCAGGGTTACAGAATCTGATAGAAGGAAACCCAAGATTTTCTCTTTTAGACCTCTTGGGATCTGGTAGGTGCATGTGTGGATGTCTGCCATGCTAACTGAAGTGAGAACATGCCCTCCAAGTAAGATGCCTTCCTCAGAGCACATCTAGTTAAGATTTATAGTTATTTTAGCCAATATTGTCATTTTAATTGGTTAAGCTTTCCCACTACAGAAGAAGGTGCCATATCAACAGATATTATTTAATTTCATTAACCAAAAGGATAAAAGTTGCAGGAATGCAACTCAGAAAAAGTGTACTTGGGATTGAAACAGTTAGATAGTAGAGTGATTTCCCAGGACTGTGAAAAGGAATGTGCGTCCAGCAGAGGATACAAACACTAGCATGTCATCAGCTAAACAGCTGTGAATGGATTCTACCCCCCGTGAATGCCCAGAACAGAAACAGAAGAATGAATGACCTATGATAAGGGTTCTACACCTAGAGCAAAGAATAAGGGAAGAAAGAGGCTCCATTGGCCTTGTCCCACTGTAGGGGAAAAACTTTGGTGCTTAACATCACAGGTTCACCATCTTTAAATGCCCAAACAACAACTGGGAATCCATCTTGGTTGCCCTTCTTCCCCTTCCCCAGGTGTAGTTTCCTGCCCTTTCTGCCGAAAGGTGGGAAACCAAGCAAACCATGTGATCTATGATCTGCCCAATAAGAGCAGGGCATATAAGGGCTAGCACGTCTAAGGGAAGGGGCTGCCTTTCTGAGTGGCAGAGTCTGGAGGTGCTGCTGCTGCTGCAACTGTTGGAAAGCACAGCAGACACCTCAGCTCTCCAGATTGCCTTAGAGGAATACGCTGAGCACCGCACTCTTTCATCTGGTTGTGGGAGGGTAATTCTCACTTGCATACAGAGAGTGTGTCACCAGCTGCCACTCTTTCACTGAGGACAAACACACACCCACAATGTCGCAGGGGGAGTACAAGCCAAGTCATCGCTGGGGCAGAGCTGTCATCACCGGATCCTGAGGTCCACTTCTTACCTGTGAGTTCCACCTAACTGGACGGAGTCTGGAGCTGTCCTGTCGTCATGAGGGGATCCTCAGAGCTGCAAGACCTGGTAGTGGTCCATTGATCCTCCATTCTCTTACCTGGGTCCCGTCCTATGGAAGGGAACTTACCCTCAGTCACAATCAGCATACTGCCAATCCTTTACTTACCTTATATCACCTGTTGTAGGGGTCCTTGCTTTACCTGTGTTCCTATTCATTTGGTTTACCTCTGGTTTACCTTGTTTAGAGCGGTTGATGGTTTAATAAATACCTTGGCTGTTTACACCCACACTTCCTAGTTGGTTATTTTTTTAAGGGGCTAGCAGATGTAGGCATGGGGACATTCCTCTAGACTGGTTTCAACACCATCCTCTAAAGTGAAGTTACCAGAGGAAGAAAGATTGTAGAAGCTCTAGTGGAAATGTACAAAAACTGGGTGCAACTGAGGAAGTGTGTGCCCAGGCCAAATCTGCAAAGAACATGTAGAAGCTGTTTCCATTGAACTCTATAAACAACCTTCTTTGCAGCCAGGAAAACCAGCAAATCCTGGATTTTCCTGAACACCAAGAGGCAAGAGTGGGAAGCAAGTGTCTGACATGGAGCCCTGAGTGGTGGCTGAGAGGAAAAAACCTAAAACCACAACAGTCTTATCTGGTTTAACCGAAAAGGAATGGAGAGTGCTCAGCTGAGTGGCCAACATTTTAAGCAGAATTTGTAGGGTTTACAAGAAACAACTCAGTCACTTCAAAGTTATATATAAATAAGAATTATCTTACATGACTAAGAGATTCCTCTATAAAAGCATGATAATAGACCCCAAGTAGGGTCAAAGTCCAGGGCTGCACCAACATTTTAAAGGCTTCAGCTCCAAACCCACCAGAGCACCAGGTTTCATCCAACCTGAATTAGTGAACTGAAATGTAACTGTTTAACTGGATGATTTATTAAGCCACAGCCCTGGGTCCAAGACAAAACTAGAAATACAATACAAACATTCCCTGAATTAGGTGGAGCTTTTAATTATAAATCAGCATAGAGATAGCTATATAATGTGGGTTTTTTCATACACAAAAAACTCAAAAAGCAGAATTCTCCTTTCATATTCTTAACTGCAGGGATCGATGCAGATGGAATATAGCCCTTAGTCAGTATTGCTAATGATCCCGGGTTTGTTTTTCTCCCTACAAAATAATAATTATATCTAGCTGAACATACAATACTGAATTTTGGGACATTTCTTCTATCAGAGCATAAATGACAACGTGGCAACATCTACCTCAGATTTATCCTACAGTCTAAAATGATGTTTAAGTTTAGCCTCAGGTTCTCTTATCTTATCCTCAAGATCTAAAGGTGTCTTGACTATTTCTTTTATTTTTTCCAGAGGCATATCAGATTATAGCCCTACTAAGAAATGCTTTTGCTATCTCACCAAAGAAGGGAGCATTGCTGTCACTAATGGTATTTTCCTCCACAAATAGTATCTATTTTCTCAATATATTGTGGGATGGGACTAAGTGAAGCAGTGTTCATCCTCCAGGGTTCTTTGCTGTCCCAGGTGAGAACTTTATGTAAAAATAACTGGAAGTGTGGCATGATCTATATTGAGGAGTCTCTACTGCCTGTGTAAGGATCGATCTTTGGTCAACTTTAATATAAAAAAAGTCTACTTGTGCAAAAAAAAGTGGGGAATTGTAATTTCCCTATGAAAATACTTTGAACAATAACAATGTGTGCTTCAGTGTTTGAAAAAACAGCTTTCACCTGTGAGTGGGTGTTGTTTATGGATTGGCACACAAATACCTCTGGAATTTCTTGTTGTAGAGTATGTTGAAAGTATCTTCATTCATACCACGGTTTAGAGAACTCCAGTTGACACAGATGAGGTTCCTGAAAGAAAGCAATCTGAGCACCGCTCCTCTTAATCTTCTACGCCATTTTCTTTAATTTTGGAGGGGTCTGGGTAGCATAAGGATACCATAAGGCCACTGCACTTAACAAAAGCTTATCATCAGTGCACACCAACATTACAAAAATTATAGGATGGGAAGTGAAAAACCAGTATATCGATCTAACTGAGCTTGCAGGGGGAATTTAAACAGGCAGATACCCATCATGGAATTTGACCGAGCTAGAGAGGTTCTTTATTATCATTGGTCCTTGTGGTAGCAGCCTGAGGCCCTGATCAAGTATCAAGACTTCATTGTGCTAGGTGCTGTACACAGTATCCTGAAAAGCCCTTCCAAAAGACCTTATCCTCTCAGTATATTAGAGACTTGAAGAAGTAGAATGGAATGGCCTTGCAGATTCTAAAACCCTTATGGTTGCACAAAGCATCATGGATTTTTAATTACTAGTTTTAAAATGCATCTGAAAATAAATAAATAAAAAATGATATAAAATTTAAAAAAGATCAACACTCAGGAACCATGTGTATACCACATCTACTCTTCCCCATATCCCGCTTGCCCTGCCATTGAAATGTAGAAGATTTATGAGTTGTATTGTGGGAGTGCCGAGGAACCCAAGTCATAAAGTGGGACCCCATTGTGCTATATGCTGAACATACAGAAGAAAAAAAAGATAGTCTCTGACTCTAGCGCTTACAAAGTACAAAATAGGAGACAATAGGTAGATACAGACAAGGGTGATCAGATGTCCCAATTTTATAGGGACACTCCCAATATTTTGGACTTTGTCTTATATAGGCGCCTATTACTCCCCAGCCCCATCCCGCTTTTTCACCCTTGCTGTCTGGTCACCCTAATACAGACAGACAGTGGCACACAAGCAAATAATGGGAAAATACTGGTCAGCAAGATAGGCATCGGTCTCAGCACACCAGTAGACTTACTGTTAAGTTTTTTACAGGCATCACAGCAAAGAGGAGTTTTAAGGAGGGATTTGAAGGAGGATAAAGAGTTAGTTTTGCAGATGTTAATGGGGAGCTAGTCGCATGCATGAGGGGGAGCATGGGAGAAAGCATGAAGGTGCTTGTTTGAAAATGTAACAATTAGGCAATGGAGGCTGGTCAGCCCATGAGCCAGACAGAGGTGGAGGTTGGTCTCTCGATATCATATGAGAGAAGATAGATGGGGTGGGATCGGCCATGAAGGGCCTTGAAAGTGAAGACAAGTAATTTGTATTTGCTATGATGGAGAAAAGGGAACCAGTGGAGAGCTGCAAAGAGAAGGTGATGTGGTCTAAGTGGCAAGCCAGGAAAATTCTCAGTAGTGCAGTATTTTGAATGGATAAAAGTGGGCCCAGGTGGAATTTGTCAAGGTCGGAAAGGAGGATGTGGCAGTAATAGAGATGTGAGATGATGAGAGCCTGGAAGAAAGTTTTAACTGTGTGGATGGATAAGAATGGACATATCTTAGAGATGTTCTGCAGAAAGAATCAACAAGATTTAAACATAACTTGAATGTCTGTATCAAGAGAGAGGCCCAAGTTGAAGATGATGCCCAAGTTTGGGATCTGCGTGACAGAGGATGGAGGGGTTGTCCTGAAGTGACTGAGAAAGAAGGGGAGGAGGCAGGTTTGGAGCAAAAATATGAGGCATTTTGGTTTTGCTATGGTGAGTGAAGTGGAGGGCCAGAAATCCACAGGAAGATGTCAGAAAGACAGGCCAAGATCAAATACTGTAGTTTGGGATGTTCTAAGATACATATTATTGACCCATGACTGTAATTGCTGTTTCAGACTGGTAGTATCTCCTGCTTCTCCTCCCTGCATAGACCCCAGTTCAGGAGAACACTTAAGCATGTGCAAAACTGGGACTTAAGTATATGATTAAAGTTAAGCTCATGCTTAAGTATTTTTCTGAATAGGGTTGATTAAACTTAATATTTCTGCACTGTGTTTTATTTGTCTGATTAGTATTCTTTTTTCATGCCATACGAAAGAGACTAACGTGATTATACTTTAGTCATATTAGAAAATATAAAAAAAGATAAAATTCAATTAAAATTATGCTAATTTGATAGGATAGAAAATTGCTTATGTAGGATACAAAACTTATTAAGCTATATTGGCTATCCTTAGGAAAAGATTCATAGCGCTTATCAGTATTTATTTTGGAATGACTCATTCCACTGAAAAGAGAGAAGAAAAAAAAACTTCTAACTGCAAAGTCCAGTACTGCTTTCAATTCATCCCATGATTCAACAGAGCAAAGTCTAGCAGTAAAGTTCACTTTATTTTCTCTATTTATAAACTAACTCATGGCTGCTTAACTAACTCATGGTTGCTTAGCTACTCAGTGACCATCCTCTTTGGAACAATGACCATCACCACCTCCTACCTATTTTGGAGCAATAAGCAGCTGCTGATGATTTATTATTTCTATCGTTGGGGGTGGGGGAAGGACCTACAGCCCCAGCCATGAACCAGGACCATATTGTCCTGGTATAGGTGCTGTACAAACACAGGACAAAAATATGGTCTGCCCCAAAGAGCCTGCAACCAATATATAAGGTAAGAGCAAACAGGTGGATACAGACAGATGGAAAGGAGAGGACAGGGAGACAATGAGTGTTCTTCATATGCTTCATTCTTTCCAGGCTCTCTTTCTTGAGCAAACTTCACCTGAGTCCTAGTGTGATTTTATCCTTATTATTTTAAGTATTTTTGTTAAAGCTGGCGACAAACATTGAAGCACTGGACACATTCATGAGAACCAGTAATGGAGCCGACTCTAAATAAAGAGAATCAGATCAGTCCTGTTTCAGCTTACAAAGTAAACAAGAAAGGAAAGTCATAATATTTTACAAGAACTATAATCATATTTTGTCTTTTCATTGGTTGCAAAAATCAGTGAGGCATCCCTTAAGGATGTCTGTGGGCTCCGATCTGTGGCTAGCCATAGAGGTTGGACACTATGACCACACCTCCTCCCTGCTTGTTTAGGGGTAACTAATGTGACCTATGAGAGCAAATTAAGGAGTATCCCTTGCTCCCAGGGAAGTGAAAATGTAGTAATTGTAGCCTTGTCCCTCCCTCCCTCCGTACTGTTAGAGTAATTGGGCCTACAAATTCACTCTAATTGTAAGCTCAATTGTAAAAAGTCTGTGAAAGTTCATAAGATGTCACAATCTATAACAAATGTTAATGAAAAAGGTACAAAAGAAAAACTAAATTAGGCTAAACAAAAAGGTGTACTACTACAACTCAAAAACTACGTTAAAATTGTGCTTGATAAAAACAAAAAGATGTAAAATCGGAAATTAAGGAGTCAGAATTGGTGTGTTGGATAGTAGACCTAATTGCTGGACAAAATAATGAGGGGATGGGCAATTCCACCCATTACTTTCTTTTGGGTCTTTGAAGAAAGAGACTTTGGGAGGAAAATAGAGAAGAACCGATGGAAGCTACTGAAGCAAGCTTCACAATCATGGCTCCCACCCCCACCATTTCCAAGGACCTCCAGGCCTTTGTCATCCTAATCCTGAAAGATGTCCTGACCAGGCCAGAAAGAGGGCTCTAGATGATATCACCACCCCTACCACCTCCAGTTGAATCCCAACCACCACCTGAGCTAAAACAGCATTAAACTTTAACAGCAGCAGCAACAGCTCCAGCTCATTTCAGCTAACTTCTTTTCTTTTCCTCAAAAGGACAGTTATTACCATCTTTAACACCATCTAAAAATCTGTCAAATAAGAGGGCTTTTCCTTCTAAAACTCTCTCCAGCTAAAGAGAAAGGGAACAAGGGATGTTGTTAAAATGAAAGTCTTATTGAATTCTTTAAATTTCAAGTGCTTTAACTGTTTTTCCTTCTTTTCTGTATCTTTAATATAAGGTTTTAAAAATAGTGTTTGCCGTAGGACTAAGCAGGCTGAAGTCTTTGTATACCAAACCCCAAATCTCATTAACACTGTTTAACAATATGATTGTTTTGTCCTGTTTAACATCTTTAACTCTTTTGACCCTTGGAATTAATACAGCAGTATCCACTCCACCTGGGAAACAACTATCTGTCCCAAAGGTTGGGGATTGACTGGCTAAGCAGCAGTTCTGCAGAAAAGGACCTGGGGATTACAGTGGATGAGACACTGGATATGAGTCAACAGTGTGCCCTTGTTGCCAGGAAGGCTAACGGCATATTGAACTGTATTAGTAGGAGCATTGCCAGCAGATCGAGGGAAGTGATTATTCCCCTCTATTCGGCACTGGTGAGTCCACATCTGGAGTATTGAATCCAGTTGGGCCCCCCACTACAGAAAGGATGTGGACAAATTGGAGAGAGTCCAGCGGAGGGCAACGAAAATGATTAGGGGGCTGGAGCACATGACTTATGAGGAGAGGCTGAGGAAACTGGGCTTATTTAGTCTGCAGAAGAGAAGAGTAAGGAGGGGATTTTATAGCAGCCTTCAACTACCTGAAAGGGGGTTCCAAAGAGGATGGAGCTAGGCTGTTTTCAGTGGTGGCGGATGACAGAACAAGGAGCAATGGTCTCAAGTTGCAGTGGGGGAAGTCTAGGTTGGATATTAGGAAACACTATTTCACTAGGAGGGTGGTGAAGCCCTGGAATGGGTTACCTAGAGAGGTGGTGGAATCTCCATCCTTAGAGGTTTTTAAGGCCTGGCTTGACAAAGCTCTGGCTGGGATGATTTAGTTGGGGTTGGTCCTGCTTTGAGCAGGGGTTGGACTAGATGACCTCCTGAGGTCTCTTCTAACCCTAATCTTCTATGATATCTAAGGGTTCAACCAAGATTGGAGCTCCATTGTGCTTGCCACTGTATAGGTACAGTATTAGAGAGTCCCTGCCCCAAAGAGTTTACAATGTAAATATTCTATTCTATACAGGCTGTTATCTTCCCCTCATCACTGTGGCATCTGAGGGCAGTCCAGCAGTGCATTAAGTGACATGACTAATGTCTGTCATATATGGTTCATTATTTCTCTCATCCACTCCCCAGCAGAGAACTATGTGTACAGTGGAATGTTCTGTTTTGGTAGGGTTTTCCTTTTTATATATATATATATATATATATATATATATAGTGGCAAAGTTCCCCCTCTACCTTGGTGGGTCCTGTGCTTATTGGCAGATTTGCTCACCTCAGTGATCTTCCCCTCTAGTGGAACCCACAGTCTGGGTCAACTCCTCCTGTGTCTGATCAGGAGTTGGGAGGTTTGGGGGAACCCGGGCCCGCCCTGTACTCCAGGTTCCAGCCCAGGGCCCTGTGGATTGCAGCTGTCTATAGTGCCTCCTGTAACAGCTGCATGACAGCTACAACTCCCTGGGCTACTTCCCCAGGGCCTCCTCCAAATACCTTCTTTATCCTCACCACAGGAACTTCCTCCTGGTGTCTGATAATGCTTGTACTCCTCAGTCCTCCATCAGCACACCTTCTCACTTTCAGCTCCTTGCACCTCTTGCTCTCAGCTCCTCACACACGTGCCTCACTGACTAACTAGGAGGCTTTTAACTAGTTCCAGCCAGCCCCTGATTGGCTTCAGGTGTCCCAATCAATGTAGCTATCTCCACTGCCTTCTAGAAGGATCTTAATTGGCCCCAGGTGTCTTGATTAACCTGGAGCAACTGCCATTTGGTTACCATGGTACCAGGGATTTGTTTAGCCTGGGGCTAACATACCTGTTCCTCACTACTTTACTGTAGCCATCTGGCCTTGCCCCCATCACAATATATATATAAAATGTACACACTGCCCTGTGTTAATATTAGAGAAAGCCGATCAAAGAAATGTGCCTCGCACTTAGGCTGGAAGGTGGTGAAGTTTGTGATGGTCCTTAGTTCCTGGGGGAGTTCATTCCCCAGTCTCAAAGCAGCCCCCTAGAGAGCTCTGTCTCACCTACAGATGAGCTTTATCCTTATGTTAAGGAGATCTGTTTTTGCCAGAGGAGTAAAGTTGTTGACCATGGTCTTCATCCAAGAAGCTCTTCTGGGCCAAGGCCATTGAGTGCATTGAAAATCACACCAAGACAGACAAAGGGTACAGGAAAGGAATATCACATGACTATTCAATACTCTTTTCCTTCTTAATCCTTCTGCTCTCACCATTTTGAATTGGGAATACAAGGGGCAATCTGAACTGCGCATGATGAACTGCCATAGGATGAAATGTTGACTACATATTTTTATATTATTGAAGCAAGTGCTAAAATGTAATAAGGTTATCCTATTTTGTTTCTGTCAACATCCTGCTCAAAAGGAAGTATTTCACTCATTATTTGTGGATTGCTGCTTTACAATTACATCTTAATTGACTTTTGATAACCAAGCTGAGCATTTAATATTACAGTATCATTAGCACATTTATTCTTCATCTAAATCATACAATTACAGCAATTAAATTGGCTGCCTTCTAAACACTTGGTTCATTGATCTTTAATTAGACTTCTATGAAATGAGTTACAAGGGAAAGGTGCTAAGTTTACAGTTGTAGGTAGTGCGTTTACTGCCACATCATATGGGAAAGATTTAGCTAAATGTGATATATATAACTGAATGCCAACTTAAAATATTTTTGGGTTCCCTACTGATTCAGAGAGGCTGTGTACCACAACACCGTAGGCAAATTTCATAGATCTTTTAATCCCCAGTGGAGGGTACATAAGAAAATGGTACACACTATCGTACGTCTGGGAAACTTGGTCTACAGAGGAGGGATCTAGGAGGCACCTGGACAGTAACTCCCATCAGGCACCACTATTGGTGGAATCTACAAAAATCGGGTTTTCAGCTGAATGTTTTTGCCTGTTTTTTTGTTTTGTTTTTTGTTGTTGTTGTTTTTGTTTGTTGTTGTTGTTGTTTTTTAAGAGAAGGGGCTGTCAATTTTTCAGTGTTTGATGAAAATTGTCTGGATTTTTTAGTTTGTTCATTTCTTTGTTTTACCACAAACTCTAAATTTTCTGTAGGAAAAATTTAAAAAAAATCCAAAAAGTTATAGTAGGAAGCATGGCTTAGTAGCTAGGGCTCTGGACTGTGTGAAGCTCAAAAGACTTGTGTTTTTTATCTCCTGGCCACGTGTTTAGTACATGACCTTTAGCTTAATCTACCCTGTGCCTCACTTTCCCATCCATAAAATAGGGATAACAAATTACTCTACCTTACCAGGATATGGGAGGATAAAATACATTAACAATTGTGGTAGGGGCTCAGATACTATGGTAATGAGGGCCATCTAAGTGCACCGAGGGATGCTGCAGCAATCAGTATTCCATTCCTGGCTGTTGTCATTTAACGCAGCCATTAACAATCTGAAAAAGCCAATGATAAATTTTAAGCAATGAACAGAACCAACAGTAGTCAAACAATTCAGAAGACACCTTGATAAGATTCATGAATTGAAAACTCAAATGGAAAGTATTAAGTCTTTAGCTGGAGCATTAATTAGAAGTGATGTAATAACATCTAAAGAACTTGATAGGCAAAAACCACCGTATGAATTCTAGTGCTGTACAGATTCTTGAAATTGGGTTAATCTTGCTAGTATTGAACTGTATGAAAAAAAATCTGCCGTATTAAATTCTCCTGTTAATTGAGATTTAGCTATTGAGATCCTTAGAGGCACAGCACAGAACTTTCAACCCAGGGGGAGAGTGGGCTACTTGCAGCAGGTCTCCTCAGAATCTCCATCATGCTGCATCCTGGGTCCTGTCCCTGCCACATCTGTCTCTTCCAGCACACCCACTAGAGCTGGCCGGAGCTTCGAAGGGGATCCTCAGGGAGCAGCCTTATGGCTGTCTTCAGCAGTGCCTGCATCAGGGGATTCTTCCTACAACAGGATATGGGTTTTTAGGGCCCTTCTAGGTCATTCTGGCCCTTTTAACTGAAGAAAAAGAGCAAGATCATTGGTGAAGATCTCACCCTTAATCTTCAAAATTGCATTCTCCTATTACGTCTTCACTTAACACTATTACTATTGGTTTGTATTAGAACTTTTTTTTTTATAAAGATAAACTATTATCCTGCAAAAACTTAGTTATGGGCATATTCATTTCAATGGGACTACTCATATCTGTATAATCATGCCATGTGCACAATCAGGGTCTTAATGATATACCTATGCTCTTGGAGGTTACGAGAGCAGTAAGTGATCATAAGTATTTTACGACTCAATTGTGTAAATTTAAAAATGATATTTTATTAAATAATAAAGAGCATGAAAAAGTCACTCAACTTAAAGGAGAGCTTCCTCCCCCCAAGTGATACAGTTCCATGAATTTTTGCACTTCTATGTTTCTGGAAAAATGGAGACAGAACATGAAAAATATATTTTATCAATCAAGCCAGATAATTATTGCCTTCTCAAATGCACTAAAAAGCAACAATCACTAAGCAAATTAAATTAAATAAATCAAGCTTTAAATTCATCAGATAGCACCTATCTATAGGTATAGGTGCCTCCCAAAATATAAATTATTTAATTAACGGTTATCACTGCATATGTTTCCTTCAAACTTTCCAATGGCATAAGCACGAACCATAAAAGAAGAAACCCCAACCCCACTCATGAGGACTCATCCAATTATTCTTTAGATACCAGTCTTGTAAACATTTATGCACATGCTTCACTTTCTGTGTGAAAAATCACAGGGATGATTCATGTGCATGAACATTTGCCAGATATGGGCCTTAATCTCAAGCTCTTCACCTAGATACCCCCAATTTCTCTAAATACCTGAGAGAAAATATGGAATTTCTGGCATGTCTGGAATAATAACAAATTTGGGCATGCTACAAACCTCATTCCTGGACTACAATTCTTCATGGAGATTGCTCTACCAGCAGCTCCCTCCATGAATTTGTGGAATGCTCTCCAAAGGAAAGTGGTGGGACCTCCAACTTTGAGGACATTTAATAGTTAGATGGGCTGTAGCAGTAGAACATATACTCTAAGCCAGAGCTTCTCAAACAGGGGGGCAGGCACTCGTGGGGGGTGCAGAATGTATTCTGGGGGGCATGAGAAGCTCTAGGGAAAAAAAAAAGTTACTGCGCACATTTTACCCACAGCAACGAATAACTAGCAAAGCTGATTCCTCCCGACATATCGGGTCCTCAGATGGCGCTGTGCATTTTGACTGATTTGTTAAGCTTGCATAGCATTATACACGACGACGAGGGCATGGATCGCGTTCACGTCGCACTCCGTATCAGTTCCCAGCCCGG
>NW_020664448.1:13907518-13917199 GCF_002925995.2 Terrapene triunguis
TTTTGCTAGCTGTTTTGCAGGCAGCTCAGTGGTGCCAACTCTTGCTAATATTGTCTCATTGTTTCCTTGTACTGTCTGTCTGTATCCATTTGTTGTCTCTTGTCATATTCTTATAAGGTAAGCTGTTTGGGCAGAGACTGTGTTTTTATTCTGTAAAAACAACGAGGCATCCTTGTGGCACTTTAGAGACTAACAAATTTATTTGGGCATAAGCTTTTGTGGGCTAAAACCCACTTCATCAGATGAATGGAGTGGAACATACAGTAGGGAGGTATAAATACACAGCATATGAAAAGATGGGAGTTGCCTTACCAAGTCGGGGGTCAGTGCTAACAAGCCAATTCAATTTAAGTTGGAAGTAGGCAATTTTCAGTTTACAAGGAGTGGAAATCAGTTTTGTAGTGTTAATGAGGCCAATGTAAACAGGGTGGCCCATTTCAAACAGTTGACAAGAAGGTGTGAGTATGTAGCAAGGGGAAATTAGTACTTGTGGCACCTTAGAGACTAACAAATTGATTTAGTTTTTTTAGTGACCCATCCACTCCCAGTCTTTATTCAGGCCTAATTTGATGGTGTCCAGTTTGCAAATTAATTCCAGTTCTGCAATTTCTCGTTTGAGTCTGTTTTTTTGTTGTTGTTGAAGAATTGCCACTTTTAAGTCTGTTCTTGAATGACCAGGGAGATTGAAGTGTTCTACTGGTTTTTGAATGTTATAATTCCCGATGTCAGATTTATTCTGTGTTTGTACAGCACCTAGCACATTGGGGTTCTGGTTCACAATTGAGGCTCATTCACCATTGGAGAGCAAAATTTGTCCATGAAAAAAAAGAATCCAAGGGGCGAGGAGCCTATACAGTATCACAGCTGTTATTAGCATTTGACTTATTTATTTCCTTTTTTTCTTTTAATTTGTATATTTTTGGAAGCAGTTTAGTTGATGCACTGGAAAAAATAGTGTGGCACCTTAAATGCTTTAATAAATGACACCTTGTTATCTGCAGCAGCGTGCACACTACACTAGGCATCCATTTGATTATGTTTTATTGATTTCAATATTGTTTTCTTCCGTCTGAGCAGCAGAAGTTGCAATATTGAAAACCATCTGTAATAAAGAAGCTTTCTGATGCCTCTTGTCGCATGCCTGAGTGAACAAGGGAACTGAACTTCTCTTCCCCCATCTAGTCTAGAAGAGGGATGCAAGCTGTGCAAATCTGTTCACTTACAGGTTAGATTGCCAGGGCATTGTTCTCATAGATATGAGCTTCATTTTTCAGTCTCCCCACAATATTTATCATCAAGTGATAACTCACAAATTCACCATTTAGGTCAGTCACCAGGAAAACATATGGAGCTTTTTCCACCTTTCAAGCTATCATCTGTGGGTGCTCTTAAAATATCTTTGTGGTTGGAAGGATTAGAGATTTATCAGTAAATGTCAATAAACATCAATGTCACTGTAGAAACTGATGAAAAAATATTGCCATCAATAATAACAAATTTACAAATAGGCAAAGTAAGAAAATTGTTGCTTGAGAACTTAATAAAGTTTGATTTAAGGTTATTTACTTTGTATATTTTGACATATTATGATGACAATTTGTGTTTTAACAGTTATAAAACTTTAGCTTTTCAAATGGCAACATCTACTGTCATTAAAATAATTATTTTCTGACCTCCTCGTAAGATCCCACAACTGTGAAAATTTAAAATTGGATTAAAAAAATGAATGTCTAAACCCCATAATTTTGTCTGACTGAAATTTTAAATAAATTTAAAATACTCGAAAATATATATTGACGTTTTCCATCAAAATTATAAAACAAATAAAACAAAACAAATTCTGACAAGCCTAAATATCACTAATTAAAATGATAGCAGCTGTGCACAAAACTGTAGGCAATATGTGATTGATCACAGATTACAAAGAGAGGATGTTCCTATGAACACAACATGCTAATGTGTGTATACTATGGGCCAGGTTGTCCCCAACCCATATGGAAGTGTGCAAAAGAGAGGTCACAAAACCTTTCTACTCTCATTCTCTACTCCCTGGTGTCTGTTTCAGTAGCAGCTGTTGTATTCTTCCAGGCATGAGGTATCTTAAGGTCTAGTGATACCATGGGTACTATCCTCTTCCTCTCCTACTATCCCTGTCCTTCCCTCCCCCCACAAAAAAATGGACATGGACTCCTACCATGGGGTGGTGGCACAATGGCTGCACTCCCCAGAAGATATTTTGACTTCCCGAAGCACAGTACTTCTGGCAGCAACTCCTGGCACATTCAACTCCTCCTACTTACGTCTCTGCCTAAATGGCACAATATGGAGAGGACCAGCATACATACCAACATGTCAAATGCTAATAGCCATACATTAGGTACTCACTAACAGTGTCAGTACAGTACAGCTAGAGGCATATATGGCCAAATTCTGCTCTCATTTACACTAGTGTAAATCCAAAGTCACTCCACTATCTTCCAGTGTTGAGTTATTCTCGGTTTGCACTGATGTAAATGAAGAAGAGACTCAGACCCATCATTTATATACTCAATATACTCCCAGTATGATTTTTATCTCTTCCTATCCTGAGTGACAACTTTGTCTTCCATGATTAATGAGGAATAAGCAGCAATACTGACATCAAGCAATTGTAGCTTTTCAAGTAAGATTTTATGGTGCACTGTGTCAAATTATTTTACGCTCGGTGGCAAGATGTGGCATTATATTTCATTCCCATTTGATCAGCGGTCGAAAGCATATTCGCCAACAGTAAATATAACTAAAGCAATTGAAATAAATTGTTTACAAGACAACGGATTGGTTTTAATCACTGATAAAATGATTTCTGTGAAAGCTGCTGTTTATGAGGAGCTGAGCTTCTTCAGACTTCAGATCCAACAAGATTGTTTGAACAATGACTGAGGCATATTAGGTAACCTTGTTACCAGGGAGACACAGGAAGTGTTTATTTTTCATGGCATATTTATATCTCGTAGGGCTTTGAAAATTGTTTCTTTAAACATTGCATTCTGATTGGGCCTTCTTGGTGATGTCATATCTGCGCACCAGCTCCCAATGGTTCACAGCTGGAACAAAATAACCACAAAGAAAAAAATATACCCCTACCCCTTTTATTCTTCCGGGCACACCTTAGCCAGCCACAAGATGCATCTCCATGTCTCAAGCAAGACACTGAAAGCTCATTGTATGAAGCCCACAAATATGCACATAATCAGGACAATGGACTTATGTGAAGGATGCTTATGCCTTTAATTTTTAGGGCCGTGGGTGACTGTCATAAGAAGAAAACAAGTGCTCCATCTTTGGATAAAAGAAAAACTTCAGTGTTTATATCAGAGCACAGCATGTAAAGGAGAAAACAGTCCGCTCTATCATTTCATCTGCAAAAATGTGCCAGATAGATCCAAACCTCTAGAAGTTTGGATCTGGGATTTTGGTTTAATTAGCTTTGGCTAACACCAATCATTGAAAGTAGGCTGGCAATTTCTTTTACAAATGTATTTAAAAAAAAACTGTCTTTTAAAACTTTTTTACAAGTGACCCCTTTTGTTTTAAATCAAAATGCCTTTCTGATCAGAAACATTTTTTTCCCCTCATTTTCATACAATTCTCAGACTTGTAAATAGACAGGATTATTGTACTTTCTTCACTTGCAATCTTTTATTCCTCTCAAAGCACATGCATAAAAGGGTAACTTATTTCCTTGCATTTTTAATTAAATTAAAAGCAAAGTGTAGAAGGCTTTGAGCTGATCTGGTGAGAAAGATGACTGATCAAGGGATCTGTTACTACAGCTGTGGGTAGTGAGGTTACAGCCCTTCTCTCAGCAAAGAGCGTGTTAAAAAGAAGTCACTTTTGATTTCCATAAAACGGTTCTGTTAAGGTCACACAACAAGTAGAAAATAAGCATTTGAAGCCAATAAGAGTTGTGGGTGTTCAGTATCTCTCAGGATCATGTCCTTGAGGGCAAAACACCCTATGTCGCAATAATGAACACAGAGAAAGAAGGAAATGGCTTGTTATGGTTATAGCCTAACAACATGTTTTTAAAATCTCACCTGATTCCTTGTTAATTTCCTATATCACACTATAAACCTTCCACCTAGAGAGGCCTAGATTCATCTGTGGATATAGATGCTAAACCTATAGCTAAAACTATATAAATACCAAGTCAGTGTGTGGACTTGAGCTTTACCTAGCAACCAAAGAAATAGCTCTTAGGAATTTCAGTCTAAATCTCTATTTCAGTCACACAAGATCAATGCGAAACTGTAGGAATATATGGCTCGTACTGCAAGTTTTACATTGGGGTAAGGTGTCCTGCTTACCTTAATGTTTCCTTATAGCTAGGCAATATACCACCAAAATCATGGTTCAGCTCAGAAACTGTCCAGAGGTCAGATTAAATGAAGGGGCCAGAGTCAGAATACATGTTCTAAATTCTGACCTAAAAATCTATCAGTCAAAGAAGCTGTAAACTCAAGGCTATAGAAACTGCACTAGGTGTCCTACTTTCCACCGGCAAGCAACTCTTCTCAGGGCTTCTCAGCTCCTGTAATGGAACAAGGCCAGAACCAGGTGAAATAGCAGCATCTGGAATCTGGGCAGGTAAGATTCTTAGGAAGATAGGTCTCTCAGTGAAGGTCTCTCAGTGAAGCAAAGAAAGAAACTTTCAGGATAATACTGTTTTCCTTATTCTAATAAAGTAGAGTCTCAGTGAAAACAAAATGACTATCTTTAAACAGTATATACTTCACAGGATGTGCCATCTGGGATCATTATATAATCTACTGGCACGTCCTTCTAGCACTGAACAAGAAGCTTCATTCATTAAGTGTTGTGCCAATACTCAGCTTGACCAGTTCAACATCAACAGGACTTTTGAATATACCAGAGAAGGAATGAAAGTTATGTGAAACCATAATAGTGTAGTTAAAGTGTAGTTCTACTCTGAGAAGTAAAGGTGTAAAAATGGCATAATGCAATCTCATATTCATTGCCTCAGACTTCCAGATCAAAGTTTTGTTTAAGATAAAAATACATGTTTTCATTGTATTTATTACTGGCAGCCCAGCAAATTCAACCTGGGATCTGAAAGCCATGCTATGTTATTTCTGGCTTCTGTTAACAGAGATTCTGCAGACCAAATTCTGCCCTCAATTACACCTCTGTAACCCTATTGTCTTCATTGGGGTTGCACAGGTCTAAAGACAAAAGTGGAAACGTAGTTTACAATTCTGTTGCTAATGCAGGAGGTAGAAATATAATCTAGAGGCTCCACAGAATAATAAAATAGTAATAATAATCCAAACTCTGTTGAAGGCAATGGGAGTTTTGTTATTGTTTTCAGTGGATCCAGAATTTCACCACAGGTATTGACCAGTGTTTAGCTTGACATTGCAGTGCTAAAGGAATGTAAAGTAGCCAAAACTTATTTTTTTTCATTACAGTCATTAGATAGAATACTGAATATACACAGGCATCTGAATTCTCCATTACCTGGCACCTTGTACAGTCATTACACTCACGCCAAGTGGAAGGAAAATGTTACCAAATGAAAATTTTCCACTCACTTCCACTGGTGGTAGCAGTTTACATCCACTTTGCATGGATGCTGATAGACCAAGGACTTATGAGGAGCCTATGCTCACTCACCAGACATACTGTATACATTTCTTTATAGGCATTTCCATAGAACTTGTCACCAGAGTATCTGCTCATTTGCTAATCATGCACCTTCAAGGAGTGTTCAGTTTAGCACTGCTCATCATGATTTACATCAGTCCTGCAGCTAGTGTAGTTACTTCCCTGATGCAGACTAGTACTTTGTACAACCACCACCCAGCATCTAGCTTTGAGGCAGCGAAGTACTTTAGTCACAATTTTCACACTAACAACTGATTATGGCCCAAACATCCCTTGAATAGCCAACAAGATGTCCCTCCATAAAGACGCTCTTTTGTAGTACTTAAATGACTTCACTCCAACAGCTGTTGATTTCTCAAGGCCTAGTACAATGGTAATCTCTTTTAAAAGATTGGTGTTTCAGAACCAGTTAAGGTAGAATTCCTGGGTCACAGATTTAAGAGAGATCTCAGTCAAGTCATTCTGCTGAATTTGTGCATATTCAGACACAAATAGCATAAAATTGCTGTCTGTGTGGAGGAGACAATAAAAATCATGCTGCAACAAATCACAGGTCACTCTGTTCCCTCACCTGTGTGTCTTTCTACCAGCTGCTGAAATGTCCTGAGAGTGCAGCATAGTCTGAGTGCTATCTAAGTACCTTCCTGGGTAGTTGGAGAGGTAGCAAATGCATTTGTTTCCTTCATCTTCAGCATGGGCACCCAGCCACCCCTCACCACACAGACTGAGTTGCAAACTATTAATTGATTTAGTGAGACAAGAGACCTATGCAGGGAGCAAGCAACCTTATGATCTGAGCATCCAGCTTATTAAAATCATTATCGTTCCATCAGTGTATTAAAGAGAATCAGTGAAGTTCAAGGGCCCTGGCTTTTCAGTCACCCTAGCAGCAAACATATGGTCTCACTTTTCTTCAAAGCCTCAGGGATATCCACAATTACCCTGCATAGCTGCTATTTCAACTTCTGTTCTGTCAACATTACGTTCTTGTTGAGAATACTATTTATGGTACTTCCTGAAAATTTTACAGCTCAAATGTCTGTTCAGGCAACAGTGTAGTTGTCTCTCTAATATCCTGGGATCTACATGGCTACAAGGCAGGTGAGGTAATATCTTTTATTGGGCCAACTTCTGTTAGTGAGAGAGACACGCTTTTGAGGTCAGGCCTGAAGAAGACCTCTGTGTGGCTCGAAAGTTTGTCTCTCTCATCAACAGAAGATGGTCCAATAAAAGATATTACCTCACCCAACTTGTCTTTCTAATATTCTGGCAACAATGTGACACCCTGAAAAATCAACAGAGACACAGATGTCCTTACCAATTCAATGCACAGTTTGCCCTGGATACCTTCCCTTGTATAATCTGCCTTAAATTCAAACCACAATTAACTAAACCTGTTAAAAAACATTTAAAAAGATGAGATTTGGAAGGCTGGGAATGGGCAAATTTTCCTTTTTCTGAAAAACGAAGTTTATACTTGGTCAAAAAACAGGTAACATTTTTCATGAAAATGTCGTTTAAAATGTGGTTTTTCATTCAAATTTCAATTTTTTTTTTTAATTTAAAAAAAAAATCAACCATCTTTACAGACTAATCAATTATGGACCCATCTACCATCCCTATTTCTGAAATCACAGAGCCTAGAACTGGACAGATTATAGAAACATTTGTACCTGAATAAATATTTGACCTAAAATGCCAATATGGTACTTGAGCATGTGCTTAAAGTTAAAAATCTGTTTAAGTGCTGTCTTGACTTAAGTATCTGGATTCAGTCAAGTACCTGCATTATGGCCTGAAAGCCCATTGAAGTCAATGGGAGTCTTCAACAAAGTCTTAGTGCTTTCCTCAATCCCCCTTTCAATAGCCCGTTTTCCCAGAGTGACTGCGTAATTAAAGCATTTACCTGCAAACATTAAGAGGTAGAAGTGATTGCAAAAATGTCCCATTGATACTATTTACAATGACCAGCTTTAACTGAGATCCTTACTAATGACCTCTGCTAACCAGGTAGCTGGTATTACACCACCCCAAGTTCATTCTCAGTTAATGCGGGGAAACCTGACTTGAAAGTGCAGCCCAGAAGGACACTTTTTAGGCCATATCTACACTTACCCATAGATCGACACTGCTGCAATCAATGCAGCGGTGTCGATTTAGCAGGTCCGGTGAAGACCCACTATGTCGATGGCAGAGCACTCTCCCATTGACTCTAGTACTCCAGCTCCCCAAGAGTAAGGTAAGTCGGCAGGAGAGCGTCTCCCGTTGAACCAGTACGGTTTAGACACCATGGTAAGTCGACCTAAGCTACATCCACTTCAGTTACGTTATTCACATAACTGAAGTAGCATAACTTAGGTTGACTTACTATGGTAGTATAGACAAGGCCTTAGACTGACTCAAACCAATGGAAAAGCTATTCAGGAATGGCCGTCATACCCATTAGTCATGCACAGTGCATAGTGGAATCCTTTTCTATTATCAAAGCCAACTAGGGTTGCCAACTTTCTAACAGCACAAAACCAAACACCCTAGCCCTGCCCCTTTCCCCGAGGCCCTCCCCCCTTCCCCGCCCCTTCCCCAAGGCCCCGCCCACCACTCACTACATTCCCTCTCCCTCGGTGGCTCGTTCTCCCCCACCCTCTCTCACTTTCACTGGGCTAGGGCAGGGGGTTGGGGTACGGGAGGGTGAGGGGTCTAACTGGTTGTGGTCCTAATTTTCAAAGCAATGAATCGATCAAGCCCCAGTTAAAGATTAAATTGTTATATATGAACCACCTGACAGCTACGCTCCTCTGGAACAATGCAGATCACAAAACCCAGGACGAAGCATGTAAGAGCTGGAGGACAAAGCATTCTACGGCTTTGTCTACACTGGCACTTCATCAGCAAAACTTTTGTCATTCAGGGGTTTTAAAAAAAACAACAACACACACACATACCCCGAATGACAAAAGTTTTACCGATGAAAAGCGCTGGTGTGAACAGCACTTTTTCGGTAGGAACGCTTTCCTGCCGACAAAGCCACTGCCGCTCGTGGGGGGTGGAAGTTTTTTTGTCAGCAGGAGAGCTCTCTCCTGCCGATAAACAGCAGCTACACGGCGCCCCTTTCAGCGGCACGGCTGTAGCGACACAGCCGTGTCGCTAAAAGCCTCGTAGTGTAGCCATACCCTAAGCGGAGGGGAATCCAGCTATGGAACAAACGTCCAGAAGAGATCAGGTGAATCCAGAGTCTGAGTGTCTTTAGGAAACACTGCAAAACCTTCCTCTTCAAAAAAAACCTTTCTACCAGAATAATGGCATTCACAACGCTGACACTCCCTGCTAATGTCTAAATCCCTACCAGTCCCCCCAAAATCCCTACCTGAACTAGAGTTATAACCCCAAAAAGAGAGAAGTGGTAGATATTCCCTGAAGTCCACTAGGGACTTTGCTATTGCTAAGATTTTAAATGGAAAGCACTCAGATACTACGACGGGTGAGAGTATAAAATCTTAAGAAAGATAAATAGATAAATTTGTGGCTTGCAAATTATCCGTAAACAAAATAGTTTTCTTTCCAAATATGTTTGTTTATTTGCAGAATCATTTCTTTGAATACTCTTTTGGTCTGTAGATCATTTGGTAGCAATTTGTTGTGAGCACTGAGTATTCATAATTAGAGCTGTTTTGATTGGAGGCAGCTTGCCTGGTATATTTCTCCTCTCTAACAGGCAGAGTATAATTGTTAGAATCAGATTTCTGGTGGGAATATTCCAGAATAAAAATTCAATATTTTTGAATGCTCAGCAAAATTGCTATTTTAGGAAACAGTCCTGACAGTAAATGTGCACATCAGCATATGCACAGAGCGTTAACACAAGAGGAGCATGAATGTACAGAAAAGGGTTTGTGGAACTGAGCCAGAACTCATTAGCAGAAGTTCTCTTGGAGTCAGCCTACTGGGCAGAGTGCAGGGTATGTGTCACAAATGCATGATAAATACAGTTTGGTACATGGTTCCGCATTCTGTCAC
>NW_020664448.1:13920199-14058705 GCF_002925995.2 Terrapene triunguis
CAGGAGGTCAGACTAGATGATCTAGTGGTTTCTTCTGGTCTCAATCTCTAAGGAACTATGAGATACATGATCTCACAAATGCAGACATTTTCATGTGGAAATTGTGCACGGCCTTTATGTTCTTATAAAGATGGATACGATCCCCAAAAAGATAAGTCAAAATGTGCAAGCTGATATGCACAAAGTTAAACTGGTAAACAAATCAAAAGTGCTCTGATTTTCAAAATGCAGCGACTTCCTGTGATTTATGGGTGCTCAGTGCTTCTTAAAATCAAGCTCCTTCAATCAGAATATAGGAGCCTAATTTTAGTCATCCAGGTACAAAAATGTTGGTCTTGGAGACCAACTTATTTAGTGCAATGAAAAACAGTGACAACTCTCAATGTCTTCAGAGTCATTCACCCAAGGATCTTAAATCACACTAACTGGGGAAGTATTGTGGGGGAGATTTCCAAAGGTCCTAGTCCCTTCAGTGCCTTTAAAACTGTGACCAACCAGGCAGCGGATAGTCAGCCCTAGTGGTTGAAATGAGACTTCAGTCTACTGGTTAGAGCTGAGTCCAAGGGGACAGAGCCCACAAATGAGCCAAGGGTCAATACCAGAGGGACAGACGCCAAATGCCAGAGCTGAAGGATAACCCAGAGTCATAAGCCAAAGGCAGAACCAAGGATCAAAGCCAGAAGTCAGAGGGGAACAGGAGCTGGAGCCAGAGCAGGTAGCAGATGGAGCAGGAAGAGGTTCAGAAACAAGCCCGGAGCAGAACAGGAACAGGGCAGGAGCACAGACTGGAAACAGGCTGGAGCAAGGGCTAGAAGCAGGAGCGAGCGAGCAAACACAGCTGCAGACATGATACACACTGAGCAGTCACTGACCTGCTGTGAGTGCTAAGCTTATAAACAGGGCTGCTAAACCAGCAACCAATCAAGTGCTGTGTACAGTGTTGCCTAGCAGTGAAGTTAGTCAAAGAGCAGGCCAGTGGCTGGTCCTAGATGGCCTGGCCCCTCACAAAAATTCCTACCCTAAGCCTGCCTTTATAGATTAGAAGACGATTTGTGATTTACCTAACACCACAAAGGGAGTCAGAAGCATGAACAGATTAAGAGCCCCGGTCTCCTGACTTCCAATTCCCTTTACGAACTACTAAAGCATGCTGCCTCCATATGGAGGGCTGCCTTAGATAGGTCTGGTCCAAAGCCCATTAAAATCAATTGAAAGAGTCTCATTGACTTCACTGGGATTTAGTGCTGGTCCAGTATAAACTGCCCCTTAAAATATAAAACACTGATTTTAAGTATAAAATATTTGAGTCAGTGTTGGTAATATTCCATTCTGTAGGGTAATTGCTCTGCTTTTCTTGTCATTTGCTTCTTGTTCTGCAGATCAATTGTAGAGGTTTTCTTTTACAAGAGTTAAAAGACCTGTTCCTAGTGATTGAATTACTTCATGATAATCTACCCTCTTGAGCTATTATAAAAACTGAGTTAATAACTTTGACTGAATGACATTTGAATATGATGCAGCTGTCTGATTCATATTATTATAACTACCTTTTGATTGTCAGAAAAACAATTCCAATCATTCTTTTACCATTTCCATCTCTGTGTTAAAAGGTTCATCTCTGGAATGACAAAGAGCACAACATAAAGAGAGAAGGAATTTTGATGAAATTGGGTAGAAATACCCCTAAAATACCCATTTGCCTTTTCTAAACTAACACATTTCTAAAAGTCTCCTTTTCTATCAGATCAGAGTCCAGCTCATTCTTTGGAAAAAAATCACTGCTAATGGCCAGGTCGTTACAGTAGTATGCGTTCCCCAATTAAAATTACAAGAAATGCCTATTAAAACTAAGACTCTGGTCAGTATATACAGTACAGTTTGGGCTACAAAAGACAGACTGAGCCACAAACTGAATATCAATCTGTTCTCTTCAGAATCAGTTACTCTAATGGACAGTCAGTCCTACAAAATGCTGAGCCCACCAAGTCCTGATTCTCCTCTCACGGGTGCTAGTTTGACAATGGTGTAACTCCATTGTCATCAATAGAGTTATTTGTGATTTACACCAGCGTGAGAGGTGAAACAGGCCTACTGACTATAATCTATGAAATGCTCAATTTATTCACTCCCTTTGTGAGCCAAGGTCAGAATGGAAAGTTCTGCATTGCCCTCAATATGTTCATTATATTTCCAGCTCTGCATAAAAACAATCACGCTAATCAAATCTCATGCTTCAGGACTTCAGCCTCTTGCCTGCCAGGGTCAGGAAGGATTCTTTCCCCTCTGCACAATTGGTGTGATGTGTTTGGGGTTTTGTTTTTTGTTTGTTGGGGGAGGGGTCATCTTCCTCTGAACTATCAGGGATTGGCCATGGCCAGAGATATGAGACAGGATGGACTAATGCTCTGAGCAGGGCCGGCTCCAGGCACCAGCAGAGCAAGCACCTGCCTGGGGCGGCACATGCTAAGGGGCGGCATTCCGTCCATTCTTGGGGCAGCTTTTTTTTGCACTTCGGCAGTTCGGGCAGCGGCAGTCAGAGCGGGTTTTTTTTTTTTTTTTTTTTTTGCTTGGGGTGGCAAAAATGGTAGCGCCGGCCCTGGCTCTGAGGTAATACAAAGAATCCTCTGGCTGGTGAATTTTGCCCACATGTTCCAGGTCTAACTGATTGCCAGATTTGGGGTCAGAAGTAATTTTCTCCCAGATGAGATTGGCAGGAACGTTTAGGGGGGGAGGGGTCACCTTCCTCTGCAGCATGGGGTACAGCTCACCTGCTAGGCTATCTGGACATATTGCTACCCAGGCAATTCCCTACCATTGTGGAGGCCTCAGACATTAGTGGCACCTCAGCCTTTCTTGCTCTCTGCCTGTGGCACACAGTTTAGTTTCCTGAGGATTGAAATGTGTTAATCTAACCCACGTTATTGGGCTCAGCACAGGGGTAACTGGGTGAAATTTACTGGCCTGGGATTACCAGACCAGGTAATCTAATAGTCCCTTTGGGTTTTAAACTGTATGAAATCTATTAAAGAGGAGTTCAGGATTCTCAGCACCACATCAGAGAAAACAGAGCTTTTCAGGGCTGAGCCCATGTTGGGCCTTTCATGGGTTTTTACAGCAACAACAGCAACAAAATCTGGATGACAGGAAATAGTTAACAATTCATTTATTATATTTTTAACAGAGCCAGACAAGTTGCCTATAAGATTTACCACAAATGAGAAATGTGTATAACATAACACCTTACTTTATTGCACCTTTTGCCCTAAGAGGGCCAAATCCCAGAGGTATTTTCCAGAATATCATCATTCCTGTGATCTAAAATAATCTTGCACCTCTCCCTTCACGACTTCTTGGCACCATTAACTGATGTAGTGTCACATGATGCAGCAACTAAAACCAGAGAAAATGTGACAGAAGGCATTTCTAACGCTACAACATATTTATGTTAACAAGACAGTATTTTGGGAACACAAAATTTATTCCATACTTGATGTATCTTTTAGGGGTCTATTGCTGTCTCCACCCCCTCCCACCCCCGCATCTTAATTGTCACACTAGTAGAGGGAAAAATGATCATAGTGCCAGTTAAAAAAATATACAATGATTCTGATCTCATTTACATCAATTGTTTCATCCTGGTTTTCAGTGGAGTTTACAGTCAGTGAGATCAGCATGAGACCCAATGACTCCACTATTCCTAGGGACACCAGGAGATGTGCTAAATAATGTTTGGATTAAAAGTTTTTTAAAGAGAATGTGATAGACATAAACTATAAAAACAGACATGTATTTTTACTTACAGTAAATGCTTCTAAGTATTCAAAATCCCCACCCCTAATGTGCTGGCTCTGCTAAATTGCTGATTAACTCTTACTCATCAGCACCACTCAGTCATTGAGGGGTTTGCTTGGGAACTGAGTAAGTCATTTCAGATTTGCTCCTTTTTAAACTATAAAGACATGTCTCTGAAGCTGTTAGAGCCAATACTGATTGGTAACGTGTTTACTGTGTACCTACATCGCCCACAGGCATGGCGGCGCCAACGTCCCCCGCATGGGTGACCTGTGCGATGTCGCGGTGATCACCCATGCCTTCCGCCTGCTGACATGTCCTGATGCCACGGTAAGCAACATCGCAGCGAACGCCCTGCGTGATGCGACAGAGAAGCGGATCGGCAGAGCCCCCTCCAACCAAGACATCGCCACCTTCCTGAGTGGCTCCCTGGATGGGGAATTCGGACGGGACGGGCGCGACATCGCTTCACTGTGGTCTCGCACTCGCAACACCACGCATCGCCTGGGGAAGCGCATCGGCTGCCCCTGGGAGTGGTGCGAGGAGCGCCAGGAGCTGGGAGTCCGGGTGCTGCAGATCAGGTCTGACAACAACACCATCGTCACCCCGAGGGCCAGGGGCTTGCTGGAGAGGTCTCTGAAGGCCGCCATCCACTCGCTGTACGTGGAAACCCTGAAGCATAAACCGGACCAGGGTAAAGCCTTTGAGTTGACCAGCAAGTGGGACGCCCGCAACTACTTCCTCGCCGGGGGCGGCTTCACCCGTTTCGCCGACTGGCGGTTCATCCACCGTGTCTGGCTCAACTGTGTCCCGCTCAACGGAGCTGTCCGCCACGGGAACCGAGACAAGCATTGCAGGAAGTGCGGCTACTCCAACGAGACCCTGCCCCACATCCTGTGCAGCTGCAAACCCCACTCCAGAGCCTGGCAGCTGCACCACAACGCCATCCAGAACTGCCTGGTGAAAGCCATCCCACCACACCTGGAGGAGGTCGCTGCACCATCCCCGGTACCGACAGCCAGCTACAACCTGACGTGGTCGTCACCAACGAGGCCCAGAAAAAGATAATTCTCGTCGACGTCATGGTCTCCTTTGAGAACAGGACCCCGGCATTTCGCGAAGCCCAAGCTCGTAAGCTGGAAAAGTACACCCCCCTGGCCGACACCCTGAGAGCGAAGGGCTACGAGGTGCAGATGGATGCCCTGATTGTTGGAGCCCTGGGCACCTGGGACCCCTGCAACGAGCGTGTGCTGCGGACCTGCGGGATCGGTCGACGCTACGCACGGCTCATGCGGCCTCATGGTCTCAGACACCATCCGATGGTCCAGGGACATCTACATCAAACACATCACCGGCCACCGACAGTACCAGGAGGCGTGAGCCAGAGTGACATCATTCTCCCACTACGAGAAAGGGACCAAGAGATCTTCTCCGTTGGATCATATGAACTGGAACCATAAACTCCCTGAACATTAAATCTCACCAAATGAGGGTCAATCCATCCTCATCATCATATCCACTCATTATACTCCACACCCGAACATAGCCACTCTATGGACTTCATACCCTCATATCTCAATGCCTGTACTTTGACCCATCAACCTTTTACCCCCAATCGGGGATATTGCAGATTATGTATTCCTTATGCCACCCGATCTTAAACCAAACTTTGCACCCTCAATAATCTGTACGTTATTCCCTGATAACCAGAAACTTCTATGCTCAAACTCTGTTCACTTTTTTTTAACATTATCTTAATAAAATTTTTAAATCTGGGGCACACTCATCATTCTGATTGTTGTCCTCTAAGAGAGTCCTGGGTCCTGCAGTCACTTATGTGTCTGAGTAACTTTTAAACACTCTTAGGAGCACAGGGATTCAAGAGGGTTATTCACATACACAAAAAGTTAATCATGGGCTTATCTGGTTGCAGGACTGAGGCCATAGTTTTAAAGGAGACTATTTGTGCACTTATGAGATAATTTAGACAATTCCATCCTGGTTTATTAGAACTCACACATAATTCAGCCTCAAGGTATTTTACACCCTGGGACTATTTAGTAAAAGGCAGATATTTTTCTATAGGCCCAAATCTTAAGGCCCTGAGCACCCTCAACTCCCAGTGACTGCAAGGAAAATCAAGGCAATTTGGCAGCTTGCAGGATTGATTTCTAACGACCTGATTCAACAAAGCATATAAGCACCTGCTTAAATTTAAACACATGGTTAAATCCCACTGAAGTAATTGGGAGTTAAACATGTAGTTAAGTGAATTACAGAATAAGGATGGTATTACTTACACCCAAAGTGAAGCACATATTTAAGTGTTTTGCTGAATTGGGACCTATGGTCATTTACCTGCAGAATTTCCAACTTCATCCAGTTGCACATCTGGACATAACATTAAAATTATCCACCAGACCAAGCACAATTGTCATTGAGATACATGGATTAGTAAGAAACATCAAGATGTCACCTGTATCCAGGATAGTTTATATTGCTTTGGATTATAAAGGCATCCTTTGTATTTCTTGCATAGATTTTAATCACAATAGCTAGCAGTTCCAATACCAGGAAATTAGAAACTAGAATTTCCTTCCAGGTGAGTTTAAAAAAAAAATCCTGTTTAGTTTACCCCACACCAACGTTACAGTTAAAGGAGTCTGGCTTAGGAAAGTTAATAGAAAAGAGGTGCATTGAGAGCTAATGACATCTCCTGCCAGCTTTCTCTAAAATGAAGTTCGACAATATTAATGTTATTACCAGACTAATAAGTTTCACTCTGTCCACAGAGCTCACATGAAAAGTTAAGAGGAGAGCAGTGGGCAAATTATTCTTTTTGCTTTATGTGTGGTGGGGGAATTACAGTATATGCCATGGCTCCGTTTGAAATAAATTGTATTTTCTACTTTTTCTACATTTGGCATTTCCAGGTGCCTGTCTGTTTTGAGCATCTTCTTCAGGCTCGAAAAATTTGTTAAAACAAAACTCCGTCATATGTTCAGTGAGTCACAGCTGAAAAATAAAGTTCTCTCTCAGAGGGGTAAGTGCGGCAGAGTTTTGCACGCTGTGATTGAGAGAGATTAAGTGACTGGTCAGAAAGAAAGTCTGTGGCAGTTCTCCTGAGTCAGCATCTAAACCATAAGAGCATGTGTCCTTTGTACAGTATCTTCTCCTGTTGCAGTCTGTGCTGTATGTTCAGATAGCCATTGCTAGAGGTTCCCAGACTTGGGGCTTTGGACTATTAGAAGTCCAGGGAGCATTTTCTGGTGGGCTGTGAAGACCTGGCTGGTCACATGGTACTGACTCCTCCACCTCCTTCTTATTTCCAGATGGTAAATTGCATTAAAAGAAGGTGACACTTCATGAAATGTTGTCCTAATATCATATTTCCATGTACGTAGTCACTGTAGTTGTCACAGGGATGTCATGCACTTGAAAATAGGAGGAGAGCTGATCTGTAGGATTGCAAGTGGGAGGCCAGGTGGTTCATGAGACAATCTCAACATTAAAATGTCATCCATATGGTGAAGATTTTTGAGAACTCCTATGCCATTAGAACCAGGTCAGCTCTGGATATGCCTAGGCGCAGTCCCTCAGAAGGCTTAATACTGCAGTCCTTGCACAGACAAAACTCCCTTTGACTTCAGTGGGAGATTTGAGTGAGTAAGGACTGTGGGGGTCAGGTCTAGAACTGTATTTAATTAGTAGTGCCTCATACTGTCTAGCCAGAGATAGCCTGATGATTTATATTCCAGACCTCAGACTCTGGGAAGCTGACACATAATATTCTCTCGCTCCCTCCCTCCCCCTCTCTCCTTTATTATATTATCTTTTGCCATCATTTGCAGATGTTTTTAGCATATTATCCATAAGCAACATCAATCTGGTCTCTTATTTAATTTCTGTTCTCTACTGTTCTCCAGTTAAAATCCTAATCCCTATTATTTATTTGATCCCTGATCTCTTCCCACACATTTCACAACCCCAGTCCATTCAAGTCCTTTTGGGGTTAGCTTGCTCTGTTGCATCATTTTAGCAGATTTTCTTAAAATCTACTCTGTAAAGAAGTTCAGTCGCTTTCCAAACGATTCCGTCCTCTAAGTCCTCAGTACGACTGTCTGTGCGGGGGGATTGCTGACTAAGATGTAACACAGTCTGTAGTAATGTATTATAAAACAAAGAACAGGCTCTACCAGCCATATAGCCTCCATGCTTTCGATAAGATGATGTTCAGTACAACAATGAATTTTAAAATTGATAAAATAATGATAATACTTTGCACCTTTCATCTTAAAGCAATTTATAAATACCAGTAGTTATTAATTATGCCTCACTCCCACTCCCCAGGCTCCCTCTTCCCACCCTGTGAGGTGGATAATAATTATTACAGTATATACATATCCCAGCTGCATATGTTCAGGACAGAGAAGTTAGGGCGCCTTAGCTGTCCATCCCTATTCAGCAAAGTTCTTAAGCACATGTTTAAGCTTCAATAAGACTTCAGTGCATGCTTACATTTTTGCACATGTGCAAAGTGCTTTGCTCATTTGGGGCATAAGTTACTCGCCCAAGCTCCCATAACTGAGTCAGTGGCAAAGCCAAGACTAGGCGGAAAGCCCTGACTCCCAGTCTTCGGCTCTAACCACTAGTTCATATTCTTCTTTCCTTTCTCCGCCTCCTTTTTTTTCTAATTCTTTCTTCTTGATTTACATTTCCATCACTTCAGTGTCATGAGGCGTTTCTGTGTGACTGTATCTATCACACCATTGTTTATCTTAATGATACTGATATTGGGTATGGTCTATTCTTCAACACGTTACTCGATAACTGTATGAAGCATGTGAAAGATAGTCTAATACTGACCCTTCAGGGCCCTCCATGTTAGCCTTCTTTTCCCTTTGAACTCACCAACTGAAATCTTCTGTTTTCCATCAAATAAGCTTTTAAAAAAATCCAGACCATTAATTATTCTTTTAACCAATTTACTGGATCTATGGAGGGAAAAAATCTATCTATTGCAATATCAAGAATTATCCTGAAATATGGATAAATTATGTCTCTGCTTCACCCCTGCCTCAAGCTTCTTCATCTGGCTCCATCTTCCCCTTCTTGAACTCCAGCCCATTCTCCTGGATCATATTAAACATTTCGGAAATGCTGTTTAATTCCCATCTCTTATCAAAATGTCCAGCATCTTTCTCACAGGCAGAATTCAGGCTTACACGAGTTTCAGTGTCTGGAGTTAATTTTATAGGTCTCTAATGTCTGGATCCTTTCTGAACCATGGATACAAAGCATGTGTTCCCTGATTCAGCACCTGTCTGACCCTTTTGGATGTCTGCTGTGTATCCTAAATCTTCAATGCAGTGCTTTAAAAAACAACAGGTGCACCATGGCTCCTTTATAACAGGCTAGCATGCCAGTGGAAGAAGAGAGACATTTTACAAGAATTATCTGCCCCAGGCTTTCTCTCCTTTACCCTTGCTGAAATATTTCCTGGAAAGTAATTTCATTGGGGAGCGGTTGTGATGATTTGGAAATCTGTTTGTACCATTTACACATTCTGTGTGAGATTATGAACTCTATGTATCTTTACCATGCTGCAAACTTCATTTTGAACTCCTTTTGCTTTCTCTGTGATTTGTTTGCCTCCCTGTTAGGCTGAGATTCCAAAGGCTAGTGGCAAAAGAATAACAAAAGAGGGTCGTTGATTAAGAAATGTAATTTTTCTAGACCAGAGGTTCTCAAACTGGGGGGGCATCCCCTGTGGGGGGGCATGGAATGTATTCTGTGGGGGAGTGAGAAGCTTTACTGTGCACATTTTACCCCCAGCCATGAATAACTAGCAAAGCTGATTCCTCCAGACATATCAGGTCCTCAGATGGCGCTGTGCATTTTGACAGATTTCTGTTAAGCTTGCATAGCATTACAAAAAGTCGTTGCCATCTGTACGTTAATCTGTTTGCTACGACGCGTTGTGCACATTTAATTGTAAGCATCAATCAAAGTCAGAGTTTTGCTTTTGCTCTTATTACAATGGATCGTTGCCTCACTCGTGCAACAGAGAAAAAAACCAAACTCAAGTGAATAACAAAGAAGCCGAAACTGATTCAAGTGAAGCACCGCCATTGCATATATCAGTATATGTGGTGGGGAGGCGGGGACGCAAACTACTATAGACACAAAGGGGGGGAGGGCATGATCAGATAAGTATGAGAACCACTGCCCTAGGCAATAGACTGGATCCCAACCAGGAGAACAGTTTAGCAGGGGAGAGGTAGCCTGGGCAACGAAGCCCCCTGGCAGGGGTCATGCTCACATGGGAAGCTGGCAAAGGTGTCACCTGACAGAGGAAGGTTATAAAGATGGAGGTGCTGATCTTTCTGGTGGTAATTGGCAATTGCTTCTTTAGCTCAAAAGGAGAGAGAAGCGACCCATCATGTAAGGGCTTGCATCAGGCAGGGGTCTCTGCCAGCTTTCCGGAGCCCAAATGACCCTACGGACTCCCAAGGGAAAGAGATCAGAGTGGTCAATGGCAAAGGAGACAAGCTGATCTAAGGGGAAGCAGACTCCAAGTTCCAGCCTACAAGCCATGCGCTTAAGCAGAAGGACTCTGAACAACCAAAGAGACTCTGACCATTGAGGTGCTAGACCCTGAGCAAAGTGCCTCTCTCTGTGTGTTAAATGCTGCATAACTGCTATATGCCTCCAGAGTGAGTTACACTGGGTGGAGTTCTGAGAGAGGGTGTATTTAAGTACAGGAAACTCTGAACAGTCAGCGTTGTGCTCAGAGTGACTCGGCAGCTGGACAACAGATTCCAGCTCTCAGGAGAGGGTGTCAGATAGAAGGTCTGTGCCTGGGAATCCAGAGGCCTGGATTCCCCACGCAGCAGTCCAGTGGATGGCTGGATTGGGATCATCCAGCCAAATCTGTGACGCTATTACCTGGTCAATTTAATATTAGGGATGAGCCGGGTAGGCACTGTTCTAACCGCAGTCTGGAGTAGGTTGGAGCAGTATATAGGGACTGAGCATCCCCATTATTCTAGTATGCCCAGACTCAGGGCTAGGGTTCATCAGTAGGTTGAACTGTACCAAAATCTTGTGTACTAGTCCCCCAAGATTTTGTACACAAATACTAGTGGCATTATGAGAATTGGCTTCTCGCATAAGATCTCCTTATTTATTTATTGGTATTACTATAGCACTTAGGCACCTGAGACATGGACCAGAACCCTATTGTGCTAAGCGCTATACAAACTCAGAACAAAAGTGGTCCCTGCCCCAAGAAGCTTACAATCTAAGTATAATACAAGAGGCAACAGATGAATACAGACAGGCAGATGTGGAAGCCTAAAGATACAATATAAACAGCAAATTCTTGTATGAGTTTACCTCCCTGGCATCCCGACCAATCCCACCGGGATCCTTTGGGATAAAAGACATGAATCATGATATTATTTACTGCTTTCATCTTCCTTAAACATATTTCCATACTTTTAAAATGTTATCCATACACACTTCCATCCTCATGTTCCTCCTCTGAGATTGGCTTTTTGAAAGCCTACAATTTCTTTTTCCTGATCATTTCATGACTTTCTTATTCATCCACGTTGGTCTGATTTTATAGCTACTTTATTACAAAGACAATCTTTATGTACAAAATAATTTGCCTTTGAATTATCTGACTCTCCCCCACTATCTCATCCCATTTCATTGCATTCAATAAATCTGACATCCTCTCAGAGTATAATGTGATTATCAAAGTTAATGTTTTTCACAGTTCCACCCTTCTGATTGGATTTTTTCCCTGCAATTATTTCATGGTCTAGTTATTCTTTTTGATCAGATGACCTATTGCATGTTCTTGCTTATTTTCTGTGGTCTCTCAACTTTTAAAGCACGCTGTCAATCTGTTTCACCCCAAGAAGATAAATCCACATAGTGTTACATAAGAATAATAGGGATAATGAGGACGTGGGTTAAACATTTTTAAGCAAAATAAAACCACTGAAGTATTTAAAAAAATAGATCTTGTTATTGCACAAAAAAAGCACAGAATCTTTTTTTCTAGAATTGCAGAGAATTAACCATAAGCAAACACATATTTCCTTCAAAAATGAAGCAAACGGAAAAGATGGAGTTAATAAACGGTTGTATGAGCACAAGTCCATAGCTCCTAGACCATGTATACCTCAACAGTGTTGCACTTTATGCCAGTATTCAACTTAGGTGAAACCGTCACTTATGCAGAGGGCCAGCACTAGTCCTAAGTATCAGGGTTATTCTATCTACTACCCAAGATCCACAAACCTGGAAATCCTGGACGCCCCATCATCTCTGGAATTGGCACTCTCACTGAAGGACTATCCGGATATGTGGACTCTCTACTCAGACCCTACGCCACCAGCACTCCCAGCTATCTCCGTGACACCACAGATTTCCTGAGAAAACTACAGTGCGTTGGTGATCTCCCAGAAAACACCATCCTAGCCACCATGGATGTGGAGGCTCTCTACACAAACATCCCACACACCGATGGAATACAAGCTGTCAGGAACAGTATCCCTGATGATGACACAGCACAACTTGTTGCTGAGCTCTGTGACTTTATCCTCACGCACAATTATTTCAAATTTGGTGACAATATATACCTCCAGACCAGTGGCACCGCCATGGGTACCCGCATGGCCCCACAATATGCCAACATTTTTATGGCTGACCTGGAACAACGCTTCCTCAGCTCTCGTCCACTCACGCCCCTTCTCTACCTACGCTACATTGATGACATCTTCATCATCTGGACCCATGGGCAGGAGACTCTGGAAAAATTCCACCACAATTTCAACAGCTTCCACCCCACCATCAACCTCAGCCTGGACCAATCTACACGGGAGGTCCACTTCCTAGACACCACAGTACAAATAAGTGATGGTCACATTAACACCACCCTATACTGAAAACCCACCGACTGCTATGCCTACCTTCATACCTCCAGCTTCCACCCCGGACACACCACACAATCCATCGTCTACAGCCAAGCGCTGAGGTACAACCGCATTTGCTCCAACCCCTCAGACAGAGACCAACACCTACAAGATCTTCACCAAGGATTCTCAAAACTATGATACCCGCACGAAGAAATAAAGAAACAAATCAACAGAGCCAGACGTGTACCCAGAAGCCTCCTGCTACAAGACAAGCCCAAGAAAGAAACCAACAGAACTCCACTGGCCATCACCTACAGTCCTGAGCTTAAACCTCTCCAATGCATCATCAGTGATCTACAACCCATCCTGGACAATGATCCCTCGCTTTCACAGACCTTGGGAGGCAGGCCAGTCCTCGCCCACAGATAACCTGCCAACCTTAAGCATATTCTCACCAGCAACCACACACCGCACCATAACAACTCTTACTCAGGAACCAATCCATGCAACAAACCTCGATGCTAACTCTGCCCACATATCTACACCAGCGACACCATCACAGGACCTAGCCAGATCAGCTACAACATCACCGGTTCATTCACCTGCACGTCCACCAATGTTAGATACGACATCATGTGCCAGCAATGCCCCCTGCTATGTACATCGGCCAAACTGGACAGTCCCTACATAAAAGGATAAAAGGACACAAGTCAGATATTAGGAATGGCAATATACAAAAACCTGTAGGAGAACACTTCAACCCCCCTGGCCACACAATAGCAGATGTAAAGGTAGCCATCTTACAGCAAAAAAACTTCAGGACCAGACTTCAAAGAGAAACTGCTGAGCTTCAGTTCATTTGCAAATTTGACACCATCAGATCAGGATTAAACAAAGACTGTGAATGGCTAGCCAACTACAGAAGCAGTTTCTCCTCCCTTGGTGTTCCCACCTCAACTGCTAGAAGAGGGCCTCATCCTCCCTGATTGAACTAACCTCGTTATCTCCAGACTGATTCTTGCCTGCATATTTATACCTGCCTCTGGAAATTTCCATTACATGCGTCTGACGAAGTGGGCATTCATCCACGAAAGTTTATGCTCCAATACATCTGTTAGTCTTTAAGGTGCCACAGGACTCTTTGTTGCTTTTTACAGATCCAGACTAACATGGCTACCCCTCTGATACTGTACTTACCTGGTCCTTTCAAATTCTCCATCTCTTCTCAAATTATTTCCAGGTTATGCTGACCAGCTCTAAACGTAACAAGCTAAATTATACTCTTAGATACACTGCTGTAAATCTGGAGTTAGCTCTGTTAGCTAAATCGAGTTACTCTGGATTGACACCAGTCTAAGTGAGAGCAGAATTTGACCCAAAACACAGCAGAAAATAAGGCCACATATTAAATCACATATCTACAGACATCATAACATGAAGTAATTGCAGTCTATATAATCAGATTCCAGGACTGTCACACTGTTTTTTGTGTGTGTCACTCTGAAGCCTAGAAGGTCTCTTGAGTCAGTGTGAAGTGACTGTAACACAAGCAGGGCTGAGAGCTCTTTTTATTTGAATATCACCAGGTTGAATCATCACTGGGATTCGTGGTCTGTTATTGCCTAACTTTTAAGTTCTCAGCCATTTCACCTCATAGAGCAAAAATAATGTTCAAACAAGAACCATTATTCAGCTTCACCAGTTGGTGACACTAGAGTGCTGTACATTTCAGATACATTTCCGGGGTGAAATCCTGGCTCCTCTTGTTGGTTTGAAGCAACAGAGGGTCCTGTGGCACCTTTAAGACTAACAGAAGTATTGGAGCTAGTCTTAAAGGTGCCACAGGACCCTCTGTTGCTTTTTACAGATTCAGACTAACACGGCTACCCCTCTGATACTTGTTGGTTTGGTGACTCTTTGGTGAAGAAATCTTTCAGCTATCACATCCAGGAATATCTGGGCCCTACCATCATTAGTAGCACAATTACACTCTAAAGTATTATTTAATACCAAAAGAAAAACTTGCATATATCTTCTCCATGTTCTAGGAACATATATTTGAAGGTATAAATACTAAGGACCCCATTCTGCATCCTTTACATTAAGTAGCACGGATTCCCATGACAAGTCTCACTTATACGTTCTCTTCATCATTGTGGTATGTACGCACTACTCGTGCAAGAGCTGCAGGATCCAATCCTAACAGTTTAACAGTGTCTATCTAGTCCTGTTAAACATACAAAGCTACTGTACATTTCCATCTCCCGTTACATTGTTTTCCTGGCTTTCCTGTATAATGTATATTGTTTAGATATTAACGATAAACTTTGTCAGCCATTATTTTCTTCTCTCAGGCAAGATTCTGTTGTACACATATGATCACATACTCCCAGTGTGCACCTGCCTCGAGTTATCATTTTGACTTTGCTCAGGTCCTTTCAATTGCATGTGCAGTAGCCACAATAATATGTTCTGTTGCTGGCCTCAGTTCCTGCTGTTAATGTCCACAGAAGTCTCAAACTGAATCTGTCATTTTATGCCGGGCCTCAGGTTTATCATAATCCCACAGCCTTTCTCATCAGTTTGATTGATGACATGGCAACAAGTGAGAATTTGCTAATAAAAATTATAGAGATGGCAACATGCAAAGAATTAACAGAATAGACACATTTTAATTTTTCACCACCAGATGACTGAGCCTGCTGGAGCTGACTCCCATGGATTTCCATGCACCTCGCAGGACCAGGCTCCCTCTCCAACATAAAATAAATTAGACACAGACTCTCACCCTGATAAATGACACAGATAAAATGTGGCCTATATCAAGGATTGAAAATCCCAGCTTCTTCAATGGACAAAACCCTGCCTCTCAGCCCCTTGAAAGGATCGCTTCACAGTGGCATGCTATGACAGTTTTCATCAGACATGCCACAACTCACTCCCATGCCTGAGGCAGTCCAAGATGGTGTCCTAAATGCGGCGGGTCCTCACACGATGCATGCGTGGTCACACTGTGCAGAGGATGTCATTTTGTTCTACAAAATGGTGTCCTCCATGCAATGTGACCTTGCACATATGGTGCGTGCAAGGTAACTCTGTGAAGAGGATGCCATTTTGCATCCTCCAGAGGGGGCTGGACATAATCTTCCCACACACCAAATCCAGTCAGACATGCAGGGCGTGCTTTCCAGACATAGACAGCACACTATTGACAGCTTGTTTTGGTCAACAGTTCCATCCGGCCAGATTTAGCTACTGCAATGCTCTACTAACTATCTTGGTTTGGGGGGGAGGGATAGCTCAGTGGTTTGAGCATTGGCCTCCTAAATCCAGGGCTGTGAGTTCAATCCTTGAGAGGGGGCCACTTAGGGATCTGGGGCAAAATCAGTACTTGGTCCTGCCAGTGAAGGCAGGGGGCTGAACTTGATGACCTTTCAAGGTCCTTTCCGGAGACAGGATATCTCCATTAATTTAATTTAGGGTTTTATACTGCCATCCATCACCATGGCATCTTAGCCCTTCCATGTAGATTCAATAGCAATAGCCAAGTTCCTAATGGACTTCCTGGAGTCTCTGGTAATCTCTTCTTGAGATAGGGTTGTTGTTTTTTGCTTGGTTGATGGGTTTGGTTTACCATACTGACACAGTCCCCCTGCCTTTGGGATATGCCACATTTGCAACCATTGCCCTAGATAGATGAAGAGGTAAACTACATAGCCTGTGCTAGTGCAACCCACACACCTCCTTGGGTGTGGTGCTCTGTCCCATCTAGTGGCACCCAGACCATTTAGAGAGAGAGAGTTAAATGAATCTGCTCTACAGCCTTAGCTAACAGCCAGGTGGCTTTTAGCTCATGTGGTAGAGGCTCATGCACTAAGCTCCAGAGGTCCCAAGTTCAACCCTGTCTGCCAATGACCGGGGTCTGTCAGCGTTACACTAGGTTGGGGGGGGGTTCTGAAGAATATGCCCCTATTACTAATACCGGTGCAGCTCCACCAGTGGAACTTGCACTAGCATAGAGAAGGCACTTTCCAGACACACTGGTACTTGCCAGCATTATAATTGCTGTGTCATGGAGACCAGCTCTAAGCAGGTTTACACAACATATTTACAGTTCCAGCAGCCACTTGGAGCCATATCTGCATTAGCGTTCCCAGCAGTGGAGCTCCAACAGTGTTAGCAGTGCTGGAATATAGTCTTCAGGGGGAAAAAACCTTGTGTTGTCAGTGTGGCTTATCTCTTCACTTCTCCTGGTTTCTAGTAGCAGGAAACGGTTATCAGTGTGGTGTGCACTGTTGGTTTGTCAATATTCCATCATAGCAATGGTGAGAAATTTATCAGAGGGAGAAAAAAAAATCTTAGTGTAGTCACAGCCCTGGTGACCATGTTATGCAGCTGTTGCCAATACCTGCATCCCTTGATCTTCCTGGCATACAGAAACTCTGCCAGTTTCTGCTTCCCCTCTCCCCTTCCTTCTGGTCTTCATGTGACAGCATAACAGGACCTCAGGCGCTGAGGGCAGAACCATGCAAGTGCCTAGTGTGCCACCTCATCACCAGGTCAGTGATTATTTCTGCATCTGGGTCTCTTCAAATGTTGGGTCTAGATCCCAAGGATCCAATGATCTTGCTTCACCTCACCCCTCTTACCAAAGGAATAGGTGCAGCCCTGCACAATGCAGGAAATGTTTGCAATAGGGATGGCTGAAGGAATTTGGAAAAAATAAAAACTCCCCCTAAAATAGTCTCAAACCTTCACTTCCTAGAACCAACTCATATCACCCCTCCATCCCATCCCCCCTTTCCCCACACACACACACTTACACTTTTTTAAGGTTCTGAAATGTTCACACAAATACATTTTATTCATTTTTCTTTTGTTCATGATCAGAAACATAAATGACAGAAACCCAGCACCCCCTTCTTTGCCCCCCCCAAATCCCTCTATTCCCACAAGATGCCATGAGTGCCATGAGAAACAATGTGATCTAGTGGTGTTGGACTGGGATTATGACACCTGGATTCTATTCTCAGCTCTGCCACTGACCTACTGGGTCACCTTAGGTATGTCACTTTGCCTCTCTTTCTCCTCTCTCCCTGTGTCTGTTTAGACTGTAAATCCTTCAGTACAGGGTCTGCCTTTCACTATGTGTTTGTGCAGTGCCTAGCACAATGGGGCACCAATCTCAGAGGGACCATCTAGGTGTTGCAATAATATACAAAATATAAGAATGAAAATGTAATTAGCCCTGTTATGCACCCCCTCTTCACTTCTGCACTGAGTGGAGCTCAGCATCAGGAATCTGGTCCACTGTCATGGACCCACACATGATAACTCTGCACACTTGTATAGGTGCCTGCTACTGTACTAAACACTTGGAAGCGGCAGATCCTATGATATCCCCAAAGCACTTGGCATCTACAAGTGGAAACAGCCACAACCTGCTGAAAGCAGCATGTTTGGTTTTGCATTCAGTGTGTAAACTGTAAGATGGTTGCAGCCATATTTCATTACCCATTCAAATGTTTCCTCAATAGCAGTTTTACCATCTGTTGCACTGTTTGCCTACATGTTTTGCTTGTTAAACTGCCCCCCTCCCAGGAGCAGACATGAGTGGAACAATGGAGGTGATACCATTTAGTAAGGTGTCTCTCCTCCCCCTGCCTCTCCTCATTCCAGTACTTCACCGCACTAAACAGATGTTGCTCCAGTTCTATTGCATGCATCTTTCTTTAAGGACCTCATCCAAAGCCCTTTCAGTAATCAGTAGAAAAACTTCAGTGGTCTCTGGATCTGCCATTAAGTTCCTTGTTAGACACGATACTAAGGGCCAAACCCTGCAGTCTTTACTTTGGCAAAAAGAAAATGTACAGTTGGGTAAACTGAGGCATGGGCACTATTATTTATTATTTGTGTTGTCATAGTGCCTAGGAGCCCCAGTCATGGACCAGGACCCAGTGTGCTGGGTGCTGTACAAACACAGGACAAAAAGATGGTTCTTGCCCTACAGCATGTTGGGCAGATCTTCAGCTGGTATAAATCATTGTAGCTCCTCCGAAATCAATAGAGCGATATTGAGCTGCATCAGCTGAGGATCTGGCCCATCAGGTGCTTTGCTCGAGGTCACACAGCGACTCATTGGCAGAGCCAGGAACAGACCCCAGCAGTCATCGTTTTCAGTCCGGCTCACATATCGACACATTTGGACAATAGGTATTATTCAACGATAGTTTGTTTTTCTAGCTGCGTTTCCCAACCCTGTGCAACGGCTTAGGGGCTGCACTTTTACTGTTTTGGTCCTAATCAGAGGAAAAATATTGAATTGCTCTTAAAAATCCTTGGTCCAGATTGAGCCGCCTGGAAAAACCTGCATAGGAGAAAATAAACTCCATGGGGCCAGATCCTCAGCTGATGTAAATGGGCACAAGCCATGGAGCTGGTTTACACTAGCTGAAGATCTAACCCCATCTGAGGGGAACCTGTGCGGAGTTTCCACTTGATCATTGGATCAGGGGAGGGATGGCAGGTTTCTCCCATGTGGAAGGAGTGTAGGGGATTCAGTACCCAGAATCTGCAGATTCCTCCTGATCAGCATGGCCTCTGCTGTACCTTACAGCCCCCTTTTTTAACCCTACCCACCCCTCAGTTCCTGTCTCTCCCTATTAGCACCGTTCCCACATAGAGAGCCTGACAAGGCTTCCCTTGCCAGGAGCTGCCCTTTGTCGCTACCATCAAAGTGGAGCGAAAGCTATGAATCACCGCGGCATTTTGGTTTTTAAACCAAAACCGGGCTATTTCCCCCACACAATTATTAGGAAGGGGGGATAGCTCAGTGGTTTGAGCACTGGCCTGCTAAACCCAGGGTTGTGAGTTCAATCCTTGAGGGGGCCACTTAGGGATCTGGGGCAAAAACAGTACTTGATCCTGCTAGTGAAGGCAGGGGGCTGGACTTGATGACCTTTCAAGGTCTCTTTCAGTTCTAGGAGATAAGATATCTCCATTAGCCCTGAGCAAGTGTTGGCAAATGATTTTATTTGGAACGTTGTGTGAAATGCGTTGAACAAGTCCTGCAATTAATATTCACAAATTATTAGCTCCGTAATCTGGGTGTATAATGGGAGGGGGGGAGAGGGGAAATCAGTGACATGTGTTGAATAAATTATGCAGCAAATACTATTCAAACAGGTCTATTTTTAATAGCGCTACACATCTCGCTTGTGGCAATAAGCCATGTCTAGCAGCAGGAGGGAATTAGGAGGGGCATTCACCCACAGCAATACTCTATTCCTGGTTGCACTTTCACTCTGGAGGAACAAGGTCACAATGCCACCCACAGTTGCTGGAACCAGAGGTGCTGGGGGTGCTGCAGCACCCCCTGCCTTGAAGTGGTTTCCATCATATACAGGATTTACAGTTTGCTTCAATGGCTCTCAACACCCCCGCTATACAAATTGTTCCAGCACCCCTGGTGCCAGCCCTCCCTACACTCTTCAAGGAGTCTAAGTCCTGCAACGGTACCAGACATAAGTAGCCTTTTTGCTAAGGGAGTCTGAAGATTACAGTTTTGCCTTTGTGCCCACCACCTTTGCCCCTGCTCAGCAGCTAAGCATAGTCAAGCCCACTGTGTGTGACCAAGAGGATTCACATGTTGCATTATAAAACATTTCTCTACTGTTTCACTTTCTCCTTGTGGCTTGATGTTCTTGCCTGTTAGAAATCCAATTTAATATCTTAACATTGCCCTGAATTCTGAGTAAAGAGACCTTTCTGCTAGCACCAGAAATATTAGCCTGTTTCCCAGTCTTGGCATCAGGTGCATTTAAACCCAGATTTTCAAAGTGACTGCAACAGAGGCTCTAAAATGGCATCAAAATGTTTTCAGACGTGCACGTAAACTCTACTGTGTGCATGCAAGATTGTCATGAACAGCTGGGTAACCTGTCCCTAAGTACCTGATTTGCACATGCAACTGTATTTTCTAGGCACAAATCTGAGTTTGAATTTCCGCCCCATCAGGAGGTCAGGCACATTAGTAGGGCAGTTAAGGTAATGCTGCACTGTAGGTAATGCTGTTTGATGATGATTTGTATTGCGGTTGTACATAGGAGGCCCAGTCATGGACCAAGACCCCCATTGTGCTAGGCACTGTGTAACAAAAAGTCCTTTGCCCCAAAGGGTTTACAATCTAAGTATGAGACAAAAGACAACTGATGGATCCAGAAAGAGGAGCCCAAGGAAACAATGAGACAGCACTGGTCAGCATGCTAGGCAGTGATCACAGCTCACAGCTGCTAATGCTTTTTGTAGGCATCATGGCAAAAGAGTGTTAAGGAGGGATTTGAAGGAGGACAATGAGGTATCTTTGTTTACAGGAAACTCCTCCGGAGCTTTGATACTCTGGTGACTGAGGCAATAGAAAATCCTGATAGATAATATAAGATCAGATCGATGAAACAGATCGACAGAGCCAGTGCTAGCCCACTGGGGGCCCAAAGCAAGAATATTGGGGAGGAAGGGGGGCACACACAATACTAAAACAGGCAAGTGCTTATAACAAGAAGCAAATTGGGGGGCCCTTGAGCTGCTTGGGGCCCTAAGCAATTGCTCAGTCTGCTTATGTCTAGCATAGGTGCTGGAACTAGCAGTGCTGGGGGTGCTACCGTACCCCCGGGCTTGAAGTGGTTTCCATCATATGCAGGGTTTACAGTTTGGTTCAATGGCTCTCAGCACCTCCACTATACAAATTGTTCCAGCACCTCGATGCCTAGCGCCTGCTCTGCGGATTGACATCATGTTAGTAAATGGAGGATTTCCGTTTCTAAGTGCAGATGTAAATCTGGCACCTTTCCTGCGCACAAAATTCATTCAAAAATTAAAGATTAAAATATTTTGCCAGCACTTCGGATTTCAAATCATGAGACTGAAGCAGCAGCAGCAGCAGATCAGGTAGTCTTGGCAGGAGCCATGTCTGTTTTCTGGTTAGATTTTGAAATATACTGTAATTGACACATATGAAACATAGTATCTCTCAGCAGCCCCGGTAATTCTATGTACCTTTCTGGCAAGTGGGAATTCAGGGCTTCTTACTGTCCTGGAGGACCAGCATCTGCACATAGCCTTCCTTAGACTATGATCTTTGCTTTGTTTCTCCACTATGGACAATATTTATGAATGGTCTGAAATCATTGCACCGGTGCCTGCAGTAGTAGGTAAAGAGAATGACAGGGAATCTCCTTTATATGCTCCTGCCATATGGACTGACCTTATGCTAAAAGTGAGCAAACACAGCCTCAGCCCAGGAGTGGCATTTTTTGTTCTTTTGCGGCTTTAGCTGATGATCTTTAAATTTGCCTGCTGTGCATCTGATGTTTCATTAATGTTCCAGTGAAGTCCGTATGTTAGGTCCTACCTGGAACATTCAGTAGAAATTCAAGCATGTTTTGCTCCATCAATGTGAAGCCTCTGACAGCAATCCAGAGCTTTAAAAAGAACTGGCAAAAATATCTATGTTGTGGCTAGGTTACAGGAAAGCAAACCAAATCCTCCCTTCTTATGCTTTCCTTCAGATGCATAACTCCAAACAGACACCTGAGAAGCTGGAGGATCATATAATCACTTGCGCTTGTCAAAATAGGAAGTTTTTTTTTCTGTGGAAAATTCAATTTTTCAGCAAAAATTCCAATATTGACATATTTCAGCAAAACAAAACAAAAGCATCTGAAGTTTACTGGTCTTAACGAAGTCAAGCAGCATCTTCTCTGCAATCTGGGCTCCAGGAATGCCAAGTGCATGTGAAAATTTAGTGTTGCCTAGACACTGTAGCACCCAGTATGAGACAGTCCCTGCACCCAAAGACCTTCCAATAGACAGGACAGATAAAGGGTGGGAGGAAGGAAGTATCATCTTTCTTTCTGTACCACACTGAGCAAGTATAGAACTGAATTTGGTTTAATTGGAGTTTGGAGCACTGGGGTCACACTATAATTAAGTAGCATAATGCATCTTTTATTTATGAATAATGGTTCTAGTCTAGCCTGTCAGGTACATATTGCATATGTAATCTAAACATATGTAATTTAAATTCTAAACAGATATGTTTCTGACTGACAACTGAGTATTTAATACAATATTTTTCTTTAGAACTGACTATATAATTATCAAAGAGGATGGATAGTCCAAAGCCTTTTTGGTCTTACAGATTAACTATACTCATTTTATAATGAGGGAAAGGAAAATTAGCTTAACATATTGCCATTTCTGAATATGAGCTATGATTGTTAAACCTGCATCGCCAGATACTCAAGTTAAATGTAAAAATGGTATTTCATTATTTGAACACTCTGACTTAAGTTGACAAAAATCAGGAATATTTAAAGTTAAACCTCTCATTAGTTCCTTAAAATTTTCCCAAAGATTAATCATTCACATTGGTTTTTTGCAGGGTATTTTTTTCCCCACGTTCCATGTGTTCCTTCACACACACACACACACACACCCCGAAAAAGAGAGTAGAAACATTAGGTTTAATGTACAACACAACCAGTCAGTGCCAGCATTCCAAACAAGTACATGCCGACATCAGCTGTGTATGAAGGACTGCGTATCTGTCCTAAAAGCCCTGGGCCAAACTTTGCATTCAGATAGACACATAAAACTCTCATCAACTTCCATGTGAACTCTAACCCTCACCCTACCATTTAACTAAAGCCTTTTATTCTTTTATTTACAGATCGTTTACCCTTTTGGCATTGCAGGTTATTCTGTCAATCTTGTCCTGAAACTGCGTTTGCATGAGTAAATCCAAAGGCAAAAATTCACCCTAGAAACTAGAGACAAGGGGTGTGGGTGGGTGGGAAGGCATTAAATCATATTACCCATGCTTCTGCCAGTTCAGGATTGTTCCCTGCAATAATATGTTTTCTAATGTTTTTGTCCAGTCTGTTTTCAAAAGTACTAAGAGAAAGGGCTTCCACAGTTTCAGATATCGTACAGTCAGGATGTTTTTCCTATTATTTGACTTCAATTTTGCCTTTCTTAATTTCATCCCATACCTTGTACCACCCAAAGTAATTCTCCTGCCTTAGTGTTGCACTCATAAATGACTCGTACACTTAACATTCCCCACTTCCAGTATCTGAACCATCATTCATGCTACAATTTATATCCTTTCTTTGCTTTCCTCATGAACTAGGCTCCAAGTATTTTTTGCTGCTTGTCACTGAACTCCCTCCCATTTGTCTGTATCTTTCTGGTAAGGAAGTGCTGGAAGTGAATGTGGAATCTCACCAGACCCAGAGAGAGAGAATCTATTGCTTCCCTGTGAACCATGATGTGATTCTCTGGATACGGAGCTCAAATTCTAATTGACTACATACTAGATCAACACCTCAGCCAGGGCCGCCTAGAGGGGGGGGGGGGCAAATGGGGCAATTTGCCCCAGGCCCCGGGCCCCACAGGGGCCCCGCGAGCCCTGGCCCGGTGGCGCTCTGGGTCTTCGGCGGCATTTCGGCGGTGGGGGGGCCCTTCAGTGCTGCCGAAGATGCGGAGCGACTGAAGGGCCCCCCGATGCCAAAATGCCGCCGAAGACCCGGACCGCCACTGGGTGAGTACAAGCGCCGCAGCTCCCCTGCTTTGCCCCAGGCCCCCTGAATCCTCTGGGCAGCCCTGGCCTCAGCTGATGTCAATCAGCATCACTTCACTGCAGTCAATGCTGATTTACACTGCCTCAGGATCTAGTTTATTATTATTACTTTGATTGTAAGTTCTTGGGGGCAGGAACTATCTTTTTGTTTTGTGTTTGTGCAGCACCTAGCACAATGGTGTTTTGATCCAGGACTGGAGCTTGTAGGCGCTACTGCAATAAAAATAATATTGTCCTCATGCAGTACTGCATGGAACGTATTGGTGGATTTTTCACAGGCCATGCAGCATGCTCTATGACCGAGAATTTCTGCACTTTACTATATTGGGAGATTGGAGAAGGAGGGAATTAAGTACCACCCACTTAAATCCTCAAATCTGCTTAGGGTGACCAGATGTCCCGATTTTATAGGGACAGTCCCGATTTTTGGGTCTTTTTCTTATATGGGCTCCTATTACCCCTCACCCCGTCCTGATTTTTCACACTTGCTGTCTGGTCACCCTAAATCTGCTTAACTAGTAGCTGTTGATGAAGGTTCTTTACTTAGGGCCACTGATTTCAATGGCCTTCGGATCAGTCCCTTTGCTGCGCTGTATCCTGAGTGGGAGATTACAGTGTAGCTGAAAGGTAACGTATTTCAGCACAAAGGCGGATAAACACCTGAACACAATGCAATGCCTCCAACTCAGCTCTAACTGACACATGAAGCATGTGCATTTGTGTTAATGCCAACCTCTTCATGTAACAACTCAACCCAGCAAATGTCATCACTTTCTAAGGTTCAGGGAAGTTCAACATAAAAGGAGATTCTCTTTTGAAATAAAGGGAATTATAAATTAACTCTGACTGAAGAACCCCTTTGCCACATTGGAAATTGCTGAAGCTCCACCCCTTCAGGAACTGTAGTCTGTTTCTTGTCCTTCACTTGATGTGATGGTAATTACATACCTGTCACCCTACCTACTGCATTTAGAAGGCAAGTTGCACATTTTCCCCAACAACCTACCACTTAGTTCTCTTCCACTTTTTAAATAGTGCTGACTGGTACTTTTTAATTAAGATCTGACAGTTGAAATTTGCATTCCAAAAGCCAGCTGAAGTCCCTGGAATTAGATTGTCTGTTATTTTACACTATACATTCGCACAACATTGCACTGCAAGAATACCCTACCCGTGTCTTCATCACTCACAGAGAGAACTATGTGTGAGGGTTATAGGCTAGTTCTCAAAGACCATTCTGAATTGGCATTTTGCAATTTGATGCTCACTTAATGGAGTGTAATTAAGCGTGCTGTGTGACTTGTGTAACTCAGGTAAAAACATCGTTCTTGTCTGATTAATTATTCATTCATACCTGCTAGCTTAAGAAGTTGCTGCTACCAAAAGGCCAAAATTCTTGTACCAGTTTTAACATAAGACTGTTAAGAACATAGGAGCTGCATACAGGGTCAGACCATGGTCCATATTGCCCAGTATCCTGTCTCTATCGGTGGCTTGTAACAGAATTTCAGAGGAATAGGGCAATTATGGACTGATGCATGGGGTGGTGTCTCTGACCATCTTGGCTAATAGCCACTGAAGGACCTATCCTCCATGAACTAATCTATTTCTTTTCTTAACACAGTTATACTTTAAGAACAGCCATACTGGGTCAGACCAAAGGTCCATCTAGCCCAGTATCCTGTCTTCCGACAGTGGCCAATGCCAGGTGCCCCAGAGGGAATGAACACAACAGGTAATCATCAAGTGATCCATTCACTATTGGGCATCACAACATCCCATGACAATGAGATCCCCAGGTTAGTTGTGTATTGTGTGAAAAAGTACTTCCCCTTGTTTATATTAAACCTGCTGCCTATTAATTTTATCAGGTGACTCTTAGTTTTTGTATTGTGGGAAAGGATAAATAACACTTCTCTAGTCACTTTTTCTACACCATTCGTAATTTTATACACTGCTATGATATCCCCCCCTCCCCGTAATTGTCTCTTTTCTAAGCTGAATAGCCCTAATCTTTTTAGTCTTTCCTCATATGCAAGCTGTTCCATACCCTTGATCATCTCTGTAACCCTATTCTGAACCTTTTCCAGTTCCACTATATCCTTTTTTGAGATGGAGTGATCAGAACTGGACACAATATTCAAACTGTGGGTGCACACCATGGATTTAGGTAGTGGCATTATGATATCTTCGGTCTTATTTTCTATCCCTTTTTTTAATAGTTCCTAACATACTGTTAGCCTTTTTGACCGCTGCTGTGCATTGAGCGGACATTTACATAGAACTATCCATGGTGACACCAAGATCTCCTTCTTGGGTGGTAACAGCTAATCATTGTATATATATGGTTGGGATTATGTTTTCCAATGTGCATTATTTTTCACTTATTAGCATTGAATTTCATCAGCCATTTTGTTACCCAATCACTCAGTTTTGTGAGATCCCTTTGTAATTCATTGCAGTCTGCTTTGGACTTAACTATCTTAAATAATTTTGTACCATCTGTAAACTTTTCCACTTCACTGTTCACCCCCTTTTCCAGATCATGAATGAATGTGTTGAACAGAACAGCTCCCAGTACAGATCCTTGGAGGACCACACTGTTCAGCTCTCTCCATTGTGAAAACTGACCATTCATTTCTAACCTTGATTTCCTATCTTTCAACCAGTTCTTGATCCATGAGAGGCCCTTCCCTCTATCCCATGGCTACATAGGTTCCTGAAGAGCCTTTGGTGAGGGACCTTGTCAAAGGCTTTCTGACTATATGTAAGAGAAATAGCTAAGATATCCTAGAAATATCACATATCCCAAAGATCTCACTGAAGTCCTTTGTATTCATCATGCCTTTTTAGAATGAAAGCTGCTAGGATCTTTATTTTGCATCTGTCAAGGCTTCTTCCCCACTCTGAACTTTAGGGTACAGATGTGGGGGCCTGCATGAAAACTTCTAAGCTTAACTACCAGCTTAGATCTGGTCCGCTGCCACCACTCCCAATGTGCTAATTCCCTTCCCTGGGTAGCCTTGAGAGACTCTTCACCAATTCCCTGGTGAATACAGATCCAAACCCCTTGGATCTTAAAACAAGGAGAAATTAACCATCCCCCCTCCTTTCTCCCACCAACTCCTGGTGGATCAAGATCCAACCCCCTTGGATCTAAAAACAAGGAAAATCAATCAGGTTCTTAAAAAGAAGGCTTTTAATTTAAGAAAAAGGTAAAAATCATCTCTGTAAAATCAGGATGGAAAATAACTTTACAGGGTAATCAAACTTAAAGAGCCCAGAGGACCCCCCTCTAGCCTTAGGTTCAAAGTTACAGCAAACAGAGGTAAACACCCTAGTAAAAGATACATTTACAAGTTGAGAAAACAAAGATAAAACTAACATGCCTTGCCTGGCTGTTTACTTACAAGTTTGAAATATGAGAGACTTGTTCAGAAAGATTTGGAGAGCCTGGATTGAAGTCTGGTCCCTCTTAGTCCCAAGAGCGAACTCCCACCAAAAACAAAGAGCACAAACAAAAGCCTCTCCCCGCACCACCAAGATTTGAAAGTATCTTGTCCCCTTATTGGGCCTTTGGGTCAGGTGTCAGCCAGGTTACCTGAGCTTCTTAACCCTTTACAGGTAAAAGGATTTTGGAGTCTCTGGCCAGGAGGGATTTTATAGTATTGTACACAGGAGGGCTGTTACCCTTCCCTTTATAGTTATGACAGCATCTTTTAAACACTGAGCAGTGGCACATTGTTGGGGCTTAATACTTACAAAAGAAGGCCCATGGGACAACTGATACAACTGAACCAATGGAGCAGGCCAAAATGTTCCTTGTCCTGCAGCAAAGGAGCTGAATCCCTATTACAAAGCACTGGCCCTTTGCCCTGCCTGATGATATCCAACTCAGGAAGGTACCAAGGAAGCTAACGTTTACATCTCAAGGGCAAATTTGCCAAAACTAGACTCTTGAATGCAAAGCTCTTCACAATTCGGATGGATTCCCTGTATCTGAGCTCATCTCAGTTTTTCCTTCTTGGTAGGATCTAGAACTGGAAAGAACCTATTTTCCAGTTCTGATTTAGAGGCAACTGTCATCTGATGTTAATAGCTTTGTTTGCAAGATTATGATCCCAAATGGCAAAAACTAGTGCTGATATGATTTTGGTTCCATTTCATCCAAACCCAACCTAGATTTGGCATTGAACTCTACTCTGAAAACCTAGCCTAAGCCTGATCTGAACAGCACCTCCTTGGCCCATCTTGATGCTGATGCAGGAGAGAGGAAAGAAAATCAATTTCATAAGCAGAGATATAAGTGAAATATGAAATGTAGGAAGGTAAGAACTAAAACTCTAGTGTTGACTACAGTGAGCACAGTCAATACATCAGGCTGCAGAGAGGCAAAATGAATTAGCATCCTCTGGCTTATGAAAGAAAAAAAGAACACCACGTATCAGACAAATCCTTCTTTGTAACATCATCAGCCCCTGCGGTCTGCATGCTGCCAAATGCTTTAGCTGAGAGAACATGATTCAGAAACAAAGCGCTCCTTGGGACCTTCGATGACAGAACTCTACAGATTAGCTGGTTCACCTCACGACAGGGTAATAGCAGAATTACCAGCAGCAATAAGGTAAGCACAGCAAGAGAGTCATATTTTCCTAAAGGGCATGATGAGCTTTTAACATTGTCACTCCATCCAAAACTAGATACAACTAAATGGCATAGGAAAGAAGTGACTGTATTTTGACACCAAAGGAAGTGAATCTGGCTGGCCTTCTCCCTAAGCTTTTACAGACAGCACCAATTTCCTATGACTGAGACGTGGGTCCCAACTGCATCAGAAATGCATAGGGCAGATCCGCAGTTGAGAAATCATCGGTCCATTGATATCCTAGACCAACCATTTTAAAATATGAAGCTGGGAGAGAGCAGTGACATAAGTTAGTGGGTATCTAATGGAGAGGCCAAACACCTTTTAAATGTTTTTTTCTTAACAAGTGCTATTTCCTGTCTCCTGTCTCCAACAACTGCCCCATGAGACTCAACTGTCTTTGCACATAGCTACCTCACTTTTGTGTTTAAATTATTCTTCCCTTTCCCTTCACATGTACTACTCTGCACATGCTGCTTGTGTTTCTTGGCTGCTGCTTGTAAAGAATCTTTCTGATGGAAATGCCATTGAGTTCCTCTCCTGCAGAAAACCCCCCGAAATACAGCTGTCAGCTGAAATTATTACCTCATGTTTAAAAGAATGGAAGGGAGAGTGCCGGGGGCTTCCATAGAAATGTTAGTAGATTAATATCAATGTCAGCCTTATCAGATGGTGCATGAAGCTCCATAGATTCCTGGAATGCGCACACCACTTTGAAGCATTGACACAATCAGGGAGGATGGAAGCAATTTCTGCAGGTTTGCCTTAGAGCCTTTGACTAAAACAAAGCCTGGGAAAAGTGGCATTGCAATTGATTGCTGATAGGAAGTGACTAACGAGTATTTTGTGAGTAAGACTGAGCTGGTTAGATTAGTCATTTGATCCCACTGGGCCTTAAACACCTAGAAGCCAAATAGCAGAGATTGAAATGATGCTGGGAAAGGGTAGTGGAAATGAGATTGCAGCAGTCAGAATAGCTGACAGTTATGTTAGCATGGAAAGGAGGAAAGTGGCAGGGGACACAGCTGAGGTATTCGGAATCATGAAGGGCATAGGGACTGATCAGTCGTTGTCTGTAACTCTGCCTCATACCAAGAGAACAACGGGGCACTCATTTAAAGGAAAGGGGCATTCGATTTAAACTGAATACAGAGAAATATGACTTTGTGCAGCCTGTAGTCAGCCTCCGGAATTTACTGCCACAGGAGACCATTAAGTCAAATAATGTGGCTGGCTTTGGATAATGTAATGGTTATTCACAACATACGTTGTTATACTAGCTAAGACAATGGCAGAGATAATAAAATTTCATGCTTCAAGACGTAAACCTGTCACCTGTGGTGGTCAGTAGGGAATATCCTCTTTCTTTCCCCCTCCTCACCCCCTCAAGTATTGCACAAGTACTTGGAAGCTGTAAGGGAGAAGATTGAGGCCTTCACCAGGGCCAGAGGCAGGATGCTGTCTAGAAGCCCCAGTGGTGTAATCTGATATGGCAGCTCTTAGGCCTGGTCTACACTAACCCCCCAAGTCGAACTAAGGTACGCAACTTCAGCTACGTGAATAACGTAGCTGAAGTCGACATACCTTAGTTCGAACTTACCGCAGTTCAGACGCGGTCCACACGCGGCAGGCAGGCTCCCCGTCGACTCCGCGGTACTCCTCTCGCCGAGCTGGAGTACCGCAGTCGACGGCGAGCACTTCCTGGTTCGACTTATCGCGTCCAGACCAGACGCGATAAGTCGAACCCAGAACTTCGATCCCCAGCCGCCGAACTAGCGGCTGGGTGTAGACCAGCCCTTAGGATGTGAGCCCCGAGGATGTCAGAAAAGCACACAGTAGGAAGGCATTTTCTCTAGTGCACTGCTCTAGGTGATGGGGCGACATGTGCGGGCAATAATCAGGACTCTTAACTGCTTCCATTTTGACATGAATATAAACTGAACTGTGAAAGCAGCCCCATCTGAGGCACTGTTGTGGGTGGCCACTGGGAGAGAGGCAAGTGGGACAGGGAAAGCAAAGTGAGAGGGCCCCGGTCCCTGACAAAATGACAGGCGTTAGGCTGCCTTTTCTGTAGAGACTGCAGTACATCCTTTAGAAACAGGACCAAATCCTCAGCTGGTGTAAATCGGCATTGCTCCACTGAAATCTGTTTCCAGCAGCTGAGGATCTAGCCCATCATCTTTAGAATAGAGTAGTGGGGGAAAGGTTTTATTTCCCATACTTCTTTACCTGTCTAATATGCATAATTGATGGATACTTTATTTTGTAAATGTGCCAATCAATGTCTTCCCCATGTATTGTAGGGGATTAACAGAGGGAGATGGAGCCCCTAGCATTATTGTCAGGTTTCCCAACAAGTCAGTCAAAGATGGCAGACACTCTCTCTTGCTACAGCATAGCTTTTACATTCATCCCCCACATGCAACATTGAAAAGGTTTAAAATAAAATTTTAAATAAATAAATGGCAATATCCTATCTCCTAGAACTGGAAGGGACCTTGAAAGGTCATCGAGTCCAGTCCCCGGCCTTCACTAGAAGGACCAAGTACTGATTTTGTCCCAGATCCCTAAGTGGCCCCCTCAAGGATTGAACTCACAACCCCGCGTTTAGCAAGCCAATGCTGCATCTTTAGCAAGTGTCATATCACTGTGCACGCCCAGTTTATGATTAAAGCTGGTTGTGTGTTATGGCAGAATAATAAAAATAGAAAAATACATATAAAATGTGCAAAGTCAAACTCATCATTTCAGCTTCTAAAAATTGGGGAAATTACTGGCACATAATATTTTCAATAACAGTAAAATTTTCCATTAAAAATTTGCTTTTAACAACACACACACACACACACACACACACACACACACACACACACAAAAGTGTCAAGTTCATGGACGTGTTTTGTCCAGGCATGGGAACATCAGGGTGGCCTTTTATGAAAAATATTCTATAGTTACTGGCCTAAAGTTTCAATGAAGAGCTTGTGATGTTGGGTGCCTCTGATTTTGGCTATCCAACTTGAAACACTTTAGAGGAAACCGATTTTCATGGGATGGGTGCTAAAGCGGGTTGGGGAAAAGTAAATATTTGAGCTAATTGGAGGATGGGGCGGTTCCCACAGAAATTTTCAACTTTTAATGGAAAATCCCCAAAAATGTTCCGCTTTGGACAACTGAAAATTTTCAGCCAAAAAACAACAAAAAAATGGTTTTCAGCTCAATATTTTTGAACTGGGGGCTTTCTATTTGTGATGAAAATTCAATTTTTTTCAAGGAAAGCAGATGCTTTCCACAAATATTTGATTTCCCTAATAAAAAAACACCCCAATTTCTTGTTAAAAAAAAGTTTCAGTGGAATATTTTCAACCAACCCCCAACTAAGTGTGTTGCATGAATATAAATGCATTTTTTACATTTCATTCAATATTTCTGGGGGAATTATTTTAATTGAAACAAAACAAAAATGGTAATTTAATTTCATTTCAGATTGAAGATTTTCATTTTGTTTTGGTTTTCACAATATGAAAACAATCAGTTTTTTATTTTTCACTCTCTCCTTTACTTTTTTGGGGGAAAGCAAAGAATAAAAGAGACAGGAAGGGAAAAATTTTAGTCCTGCAGTTTCTCTTTGAAGTCTGTTTTTGAAGTTTTTTTGTTCAAGTATGGCTACTTTTAAATCTGTTATAGAATGTCCAGGGAGATTGAAGTGTTCTCCTACTGGCTTTTGTATGTTACCATTCCTGATGTCCGAAGTCTCTTCTTCAAAGAGAAACTGCAGAACTAAAATTCATTTGCAAATTTAACGCCATTAATTTGGGCTTGAATAGGCACTGGGAGTGGCTTGCTCACTACAAAAGCAACTTTCTGTCTCCTGGTATTGACATCTCCTCATCAATTATTGGGAGTGGACTACATCCACCCTGACTGAATTGGCCCTGTCAACACTGGTTCTCCACTTGTAAGGTAACTCTCTTCTCTTCATGTGTCAGTATAATAATGCCTGCATCTGTAAGTTTCACTCCATGCATCTGAAGAAGTGGGTTTTTTACCCATGAAAGCTTATGCCCAAATAAATCTGTTAGTCTTTAAGGTGTCACTGGACTCCTCATTGTTCTAGCAAAAATGTGCACCTTTCCAGTAAGAATTCATTGTCAAGGTGCTGGCATATAATCTGCCATTAGTCGATATGTGCTGCTAGCCAAGACTTGCAATAACTTTTGCATTGGTTCATAGAATGGAAATCCCTCCAATTCCTGTATTAATAAACATTAAATGGAGCCAGAAACTTACCAGGCTCTGGGGCAGCTTCTGTCCCTTCCATTTTTGCTGCCGGTTTGATGGCAGGCTGTCCCTCAGAGGGGCATCAAAAAAAGCTCTTCTGAGTACAGCCGCAGGATGTGCTGCGGCAGCTCCAATGTCAAAGCTTCCACTGGGACCAGTGTCAGCAGCAGAGTCACTTCATTGGCCTCATTCAGCACATGCTGCTGGCTCCCTCAGTTCCCATGCTGGATTTTGGGGCCAGCAAGTCACCATCCTGACTGATCAGGTCATCATGCATTGCCATTGGCTCAGTGTTCAGCGCAGTTCCCAGCACCCAGTCAAATGCCTCAGAAAACAGGCATGATGTTGATGAGCTGCCCAAGGTGGTATTCTGGTCCCTGGTTTTCTGGTACTCAGTCCTGAGCTGCTTAATCTGGTCCCCAATCTGGTCAATTTCCAACATTGCTAGCATCTTCGCTATTTGCTGGTATGCATGGTCATTCCTGGCACTCTTACTAACATCCACTGTTTTGCTGGCCTCACACCAGAGATTAACCAAAACTCTGGCTGTGCTCCTGTGACTATGAAACAGCGCACTTTGCAAAGGACTTCTTCTGTTTGGTCTCCATTGCAAATGCAGAAGGTTCTCCGAAGGTGTGTTTGCAGCTGGGTGGTCAGAAAACAATAGAGGGGTTAAACGCTGACTCGCCAAGCTGCGGCACTACAATGAGAGGGGTTGCTTCCATTTCACTGGAGTCAACTGGCAATTCTTCGGATAGAGGGGACAAAAGGAAGCTAGCCCATGGGATTGTGGGATACTTTTGGTGGAGTCTCAGGACCTGAGTCTGGAGGGGCTGCTTCTACACTGCACAGCAATAGAACTGCCATGATAGCTGTTGTGATGGCTGTATCTGGGGGTGGTAGAGCAGATCAGTAGTGGAGGCTGACAGAAGACCACCCCCCCCTCAATTCACATGAGAGTTTACCAGTCTGGTTTGCCTATTTCAGCCTGCCTTTTACTCTTATTAGAGCACCTAAAGTCAATGTGGATATTATGAAGCAACCAGGGTAACCTGAGTGCTCCTGAGCGGGGTTACAGAAATTAGAAAGGTTTAAGGGTCAAAAAGAAGTCTTTGGACTTAGGCTGCTTGGACTATGAGTAATTAATACCGGAAAAAAAATGGAACACAGTAGTGCAATAGGAAAGAATGTAACACATCAGGCACCCAGTTCATCAGAACACACAACAAAAAGTCACGGCACATTCTGAACCACTGAGTTAAGGTAGTAGCTGTGTTTCAGTTGGCTGAAAGGACACTCTGCTCACAGACCTGAAAGGAACTCAGCCCTGGCTCAAAGCAAGTATAGTATAAAAGGAGTTCTGAGGTCATTCAGGTCTCTGTACATGCTGAGATACACTCTGTAAATACACTCCTAGCTAAGGAGTGCTCATGAAGTGGAGAGGCAATGCAATGGCCATGTGACTGCAGGGTAGTGGAGGTGTGTCAGAAAATGCAAATTAGATCCTCCTTGTCTATAAGGAGTATATAGTATATAGTGGAAGCCATTCACAGAAAATTAGAGGACTACCACATATGGGCCCTGGCCTAGTCTAATGATTCGTTTTGCAGGCTGTACTTCCTTATCTAGGACAGAATAATTGGCTGAGTTTTCTGACTCTTTTGGTTCCTTTAACCATACACAGGGTGAGTCAGCCAACCCTTCCTGAAGACATCAGAGTAAGAGGATGTAGGTCAGAGGTTCTCAACCAGGGGTACGTACAGCCCTGAGGGTACACAGAGGTTTTCCATGGGAGTACATCGACTCATCTAGATATTGGTCTAGTTTTACAACAGGCTACATAAAAAAGCACTAGTGCAGTCAGTGCAAACTAAAATTTCATACAGACAATGACTTGTTGATACTGCTCTATATACTATACACTGAAATGTAAGTACAATATCTATATTCCAGTTGATTTATTTTATAATTATATGGGAAAACTGAGATAATAAGCAATTTGTCAGTAATAGTGTGCTGTGACACTTTGTATTTTTATGTCTGATTTTGTAAGCAAATAGTTTTTAAGTGAAGTGTAACTTGGGGATACGCAAGACAAATCAGACTCCTGAAAGGGGTACAGTAGTCTGGAAAGATTGAGAAACATTGATGTAGGTCGTAGTACACAAGTTCCCACCTACCCCAGGAGACTTCAGAGGGGAAACAGGTTCCAGGATTTGTTGGAATGAGGGAGAGAAATAGGAAAACAAGGCACAGAAGGGTGAAATGACTTCCCAAAGGTCTCCAAGCAAGGTAATGTCAGAGCCTTGAACAGAGCTCAAGACTCCTGATTTCTACTCTAACACCCTACTCACTGGAGCATGGTCTGTCCCAAACACAACTTCTCCTTTCCTTTTGATTCCTGCACTCAGCTGGCCTGGTCTAGCTATAGGTTCCGTTAGTTTCCCTAGCCTCCAACTATGTCCCAGCTTGTGGAGACTGGAAGGACAGGAGAGAATAATTAAGCTATCGTCTCTCTGCGCAGACACAGAAAAATGTACCAGCTCCTGCTGCTTCTCCCTGAAATCGGGAGTGACTTCAAACCAAAAAACACAAGACGTGGGCTCTTCCTGGTTGCTGAGGGAGCTTGCTGTCTCTGATAGTTGAGTCTAACACAATGGGTGCCTCCTGATTATTTACAGAGAGGAACAAGCTTATTACATCAGTGATGGATTTAATAGGAGACAACTTTGGGCACACGTGTCACATAGCTGACATCCTACATTTTTATGTATTTATGTGTTTTTAAACCAGTCCTGAGACTGAGGTCCCAGCAATAAAATAGCCGATTAACTACACTGGCAATTTGACAAGCCCTCACGTTAATTACACAAAATCTGGATTTGTTTGTGACCAGGCCAAAAGCCTTCCAGTGCAGTCTTTCCCCTTTTAAATCAAGGCAGGATGGGTTCCAGGGTCTGGGTTACAAACTAAGTTGTGTGCGATTTGCAGTCATTCATTTGCCAACAGGGGATTCTTCAAAGCTGTTTTTTCTCTCATGTTCCTAAAGCAAGTTTTTTAGTTTTTTAACTGTTTGTGTCACTGTTCTTATAATAGGTCCTTTTCTGAATAATAATGATACCTACCTCATATACCGTATGTCATCCATAGACCTCAAACTGTTTTACAAGGGAGGGGTCAGTATCATTAGCCCCTCTTAGCTTTCTGTTTTGTGCCTCTCTACAGATAGCCTACAGGTTAGTTAAAAAATGCTATGAGTTAAAGGCCTAAGCACCAGCATCTCCTTTTGACTTCATTGGGAGCTCTGAAAATTAGGCCATTTGTTTTCAAATACGTGCATGCAAATCATGCACATGCATATACAAAATTAGCTCTACATAGACAATTGTATATTTTGCACACCCAACTCCATCACATCTTCTTGAAAAGTAGCCATTGTACATTTTATATATATATATGATGTAGTCTTCTCTAGTAACCAGGTGAGATGTTGCTTGAACACAGGTCTGGCTATTTTTCAATTTGTTATGTGAAGTGGTTACCATTAATGATTCAACATTTGTCACTCCGGAGTGACTTAGACTCATATCCTCAAAGCTATTTAGGCACCTAATTTACAGTGAAACTAATGGGTGGTGGTGCCTAAATACTTTTGGTGGTCTGGGCCTTAGGCCCTGTGATGTCTCCTATCCCCTATATAGAAAGAGATCCCAGTTTCTGCCCGATTCTGATCCAAGTTACACCAGTGTAGAACCTCATTGTGTGGTGACTGTTGAGCTTCTATTGGTTTTTACTGAATTTGCTTATCTTCAGGACTCAGTGAAATCAGGTGACCACAGATTAATCCGTATGATTTTAACTGAGTTCAGTTTTCTCTCTCTACAGACCCCTGCATTCTTATATGTCTGGCAACAAGAGAAGTGATGGGAAGGAAGTGCAGACAGGACCAGATAAAGGCAGAACAGGTGGCTCCTTAAGACAGGAAGACATCAGGGGCAGGAAAATGTCTGAGGCTGTCTAGTATGTGAGTAACTTCAGACTCTGAGATTTGGACATTTTCCATTCTGTCTAGGACAGCAAAAAACATAGAGCTATTTGTAGAATTTGACAGAAGTTTCACTTACTGCAGGGAGTATTATCTCATATTAAACAGAGTAAAATCTTTCTGATCTGTGTATTTGGGAAACAAAGCTGAATTACAGGCAATACAGGCATTGATGCCTATAGTTAAGCTTGCTCCACACTTTCCTTTATAAGAACTTGTTTTCGTTTGTCAAATTCAACTGTTCAGGTATAAATGTTTCCTTCTGTGTGTCTGCTTGAGCTCATTATTTTTGTAAAGTTTCAGCAGAAACTGATTAGACATTTCTGAGAATGAGGTTAGGGGAAAATATGTTATTTTGTCCATGTCTCAAAAATTCTTCTCACTGCTTCATTGAGAAGTTCTCGTGCCTCCATGCTTTGGAGTAGGGACTTGAAATTTGTAGATGGGTCACCCCAAAGTCAAGGATGTGCCTTTTACCATCAACATAAAAATTAACTAAAATTTGGTAAATTTTAAGCCTCTGAAAAATCTCAATTCACACATTCTCCGTAGAGGTTTGTTAGAACTTTGTAGATAAAATTCTCCAAAGATTCCATCTGCACTGAGCATGCTCCATCCCCTCACTCTTCCTATGTCCAGCCGCACAGTGTATGTGCCATACCCACATAGGCTGGGCCGGGCAGGACTGCAGGGCCTGAGAGAACTTTCTCTGCAATTGCTCCTGCTGGCTGCTGCAGGCCTTTGTGATGCTAGGCACAGGAACTGGGCAGGGAGACGGTCTCTCCTGTGCGCTCATGTTTCCCTCTGCCTTTGTTCAGGCAGAAACAGCCTGACTCACATGCAGAGGGCTGAGGAATGGGGAAGAGGAGCCTGGGGGAAAGGGAGCTAGCTGCAGGTGATGGGGGAGATAGGAAGAAAAGGGGCAGGAGCTTTGGAGGGAAGAGGATAGGAACAGAGATGAGGGACATGGACAGTATTGGCAGAATGAGTTATTGTTTGGATTGGCATTTGGTGAAGGGAAGGAAAGGGGATGGAGCATTGTCAGATTCAGCAGGAGCCATAGGGGGTGGGTCCAGGGGCAGGTAGGAGCCAGAGAGGTGAGAATCAGAGTGGGCGGTGGGCATGGTGAGGATCAGGGCTGAGGTTGAACAGGTAGGAGACAATGGTGGGTAGCAGCAAGGGGGGGGGCGGGGCAGGCAGGGGAAGAAGAATCTGTGACCAACAGAGCACACTCTTCTACAGAACCTGGAATTGAACCCTTTATCCCTGAGGATCTGTCTAGCAAACAGCTGTGAAATCTATTGGTGAAAGGGTGTATCTCCATACTTCTCTAGTAGCAAGTCCACATAGAAGATAACCGCCTATTACTGCTGTCAGTTACTCCATTAGCTCACGTGGTAGAAATAGAGAGGAGAGACTATATCTCTAGCCAGTAACACCTCAAATGCTGGGGATAGGTGGAGGAATCATAGATGCAAATTTCTGACGTAATCCTATTTCAAAAGCGATCCACACCAAAACTCCAGATCCAAACACTTGTGAACAAACTAGGGTGTTTGAAATCCAGCAGTGAGTTTTTAGCCTTCAGCCTCTCTCTAGGAGGCAGTCCTGGAATAACTAGTGTGGGAATAGGGGCAGACTGGGGAAATTCTGAGACATCTCTATCAATCAACTGGTGCAAGGTGAAAAATAAAGTGTAAAGGGTCTGACATTGATTGTGAAAATAAATGTATCCTGCTCTTATTCTGTTAACCTTTGAGAGTTTCCACTCCTTTTTCTAGGATGTTTGTATATGTATGTACTGTATTGTATCTTGTGTTCTTTGTTCTGAACAAAAACAGACAGCTTAAAGGTGTCAAGAGGTTTTTTGTGTGAAGGGTAAAGGGAAGAGCCTTTTGTCAGACCTTTGCTAACTAAGAATTTTCAGCTAGTAATATACCATTTTCACCTCAGTTCTCACACCTACTCATGCTGAATAAGTCTTACAACATCTTCATGTCTTCCTTATAGCTTTTCCCCCCTCTGTCAACTGAAAGGATAAAAAATTATTTTCCACTTAAATAGCATGAATTTTACTAGTCACAGATACACATTTCAGGATGTTTTGATCCATATTCTTTTACCATTATATCTCTACACCAGTTTTTGTACATTCCTGCTAAGTCAACAATAACAACATACCTTTCTTTATATAAAGTGCTCAATTCCAAAGGCCTCTGAACAAAGGAATTTTAAAAAGATGGCATTGCTGAAGAGACAAATTCTGATGATTCCACAGGAACTGGGGAAAAAAAAGGTATCTCCTGATTTGAGTAAATGCAAAGAAATCCAAATGTTAAGATTAGTGTTTCTCTCTCTCACACACACACACACACACGCACACACACATGCCGTTCATCAGTTGGCCAAGGCAGGCTCTCACTCAGTCCACTGTCCCCTAAGGCTGAATCGAATCACAGAACCCCTTGAGTGTTAGGGAAAGTCATTGGATCTATGGCCTGTGTAATAGCTTGGGAAACCCCTAAATTTCCACAGCAACCACGTGAGAAGGACAGGAGTGATTCACATGTGTGTTCTGGGGTTGAGAGTCATGGCAGTGGGTGGACCTCCCCTTTTGGGGAGGCTAGCCCTACGGCCCCCCCCCTCCGCCCCAACCCCCCCCCCCCCCAGGCCAGAGCCTTGAGCACCCCTGGGGCCAGAGCAGCCCCAGCCGCGCCAGCTGGCTTCAGGCTGGAGCAGCCCCAGACCAGCATCCCATGGCACCAGCTGCAGCCTTCCCTGGTCTATTATACCCACCGCCCATGTTGAGAGTGAATCTCAAATCAAGGGTCAATTTGAAATGTATAGTCCTCATGGCTCCTGCTATTGGTTCTGGATGTCTGGGAAAGCATCAGAGTGGCAACCCCAAGTAACTGATGAAATGATTCCACCCAATTCTTGGTTGCAACTCTCACCTGCAGTCCCCTGCAAATGCAGACTTGACAGCCTCTCACCCAGCTCTAGGAAGCAGGTGTCTTTGGTAGCCCCGATAGCTTCAGGTCCCTGGCAGCAACAACTCCTGATCTGGAAGGAGAAGTAACTGCTGGCCTCCAAAATGGCTTCATAGCAGGTGGTCTAGGAGCATGGCATGTGGAATATCTCTCTTGGACCTTGGCATGTTTCTTTCTTCCATGAGTCTAGTTGTGAGAGTAGGGTCAGGACTCCTAGATTCTAGTGCCAGAAGCTCGGTCACTAACCCTTTGGGTCAGTTGCCTAACTCGTCTCTCTCTGCCTCAGTTTCCTTATCTGTAAAATGGGATAATACTACCTATCTACTCCGTAGGGGCACCCACCTTATTGCTATGAGGCTTACTTAACCTGTAAGTCTAAAACTTCTTTGAGGAGAGAGTACAAAGTTTTTATTCCAAGCATGTGAAGCACTGTGGGATTAATACACAAAAGGAAGCCCTAGTTCTCTAAATTCGGGTGGAAATTTTGTTGAGTTTCTGCCAGAGTCCTTACCAGTTGCAGAACATTAATTGTTCTGTTTTATTTCCTGATTCAGTTCAAAATATTACTTGTAACCTATAAAGCTCTGTATTCTGAGTCCTATAAATGGCCCAATCCCGTCTCAGCTGTGACATTCAAAGACACTGAATAGCATCCTAGAAGAACTGATTCACCTTTCTGGGGTTTTCCTCCTTCGTTCCCTTCATTTTTTCCCCTCATCTCTCTTTTTTTTCTTCTTTATTTTTTCCAGTGTCTTTCTCCCTCAGACTAATTTTCAATAACACTTTAGAATGGATAGTAAGATTTTAGTGTCAACTCACTGAACTTTAGGGAGCTAGTGAGACTTGAAGATGATGAATATTGCTGACTCTCCAGGGCAGAGACCTTTGCCAATGAACTTGGGGGTCATATTCTACTTTAAGACCTTCAGTGATAACATCATGAAAGCTGCTTAGGCCTGTTTCATTTTTATTATTAATTATTATTATTATTAATGTACTGCTTTGTAAGGGTTTTTTTAATACAAGAAATAAACATACCTGGATAAACAAATTAAGCACATAAAAATGTTAAGGGAGGAAATAATGAAACTGGAAAGGTGACATTGAGGACCATTGAATGTGCTAAGGATTTTGCCAGAGCAGCCCAATTACAGGAACACCTGTGCTAAATCACTCTGTGCTGATTCACCATGTTCATTCATAAGGCTCAAGAGCCCTCAGAATGTCTCATTTCTCGTCTGTAGTGTGATGGCAACGATGGTCAAGTGGTTGCACTATAAAACATGAAAGATTGCTTGTTCAAATCTCCTTAAAGGGCTCTTATTTTATTTAATTTTCGTTACATCGCTTGCCAAGGACACCTGATATACTCCACTTGTCTTTGGTATATAATTTATTTTTGCGTCACTTTTTAAAACCCTTGAAGTAGGACAATAGCTGCTACTGATATAATTATAGGTCAGGGTTTCAAGTCATTCTGCCTCTCCAATAATCTGCAATAGCATCATCCCATATCAGAACCAAATCCGGCATTGTTCCCAGTACTGCTTCCTGCTCAATGTTTCTCTGAATTCTCCTGTACGCTCAAACATACAGTGTGGATCTCTGAGTCACCATTTAACAGTACTAATGTCTTTTTGCTACCAGCAAAAGTTGCAAACTCCTATTTGCCAACTGAGAATGTGTGTTGATTTGGAGAATTTCTTATCCTTTGCAATATTCCTGTACCACACCAATCTTGGAACAAAGAGACTTTTATACACCTACGGATGACAACAACATTGTTCTGAAACTTTTCTCTAGTGAATTCAGAATACCTCTGCTGACTTTGGCAGGGATCAGAAATTTCCTACAAGGAGCATCACCAAAATAAAGATACAGTTGCTACTGTAAGTGCTGCAGCTGCACTATAAGTTGGACAAGAAACCTAGTATGTTAGGCAATCAGCATTGAGCCTTTCATTCCTGAATCCATTGAACTCGATGGCAAAACTCCCATTGACTTCTGCAGTTTACATGACAGGTCACCTTACAGGAAAGGCAAGTGGGGTCCCAATAGTTTTTTGATTCTGTTCTATTTAGGTTATTATATTGCGCCCATCACCGTGGAATCTACGTATGGACAAATGGATTCTAAAACTTCTCCTTACAGTAGTGACCTGAAAAACTACATCATCCCAGGGGACCTTACAGGTAGAAAGTGGAAGCAAAACTAAATCTAGTGTCCTTGAGGAATCAAGTGGTTATAGTCTCCACAGTTGGCTTTCTTCTTCTCAGCTCTACCAAGCTCAGTAAGACCAGTCAGTATGTGGATGGGTGACCAACAAAATTGTGGATCTACAAGCAGTGGTGTTATTATTTAATGCACTCTTTCTTCTGAGTCACCTCTCAATCAGTGCCTCAACATGGTGTTAGATGCCCTCTTCAAGGTGAGATGAGACATAAAAGCTAGGTTCTACCCACTTATGATCAATAAAAATCATGTGCCCTTTTCACAAGAGGAGTAGGGATGTTGGCACTGGTATCCAACTGAACAATGGCATGCTGCCTAACTACCTTTCTCCTGCACTTCAGTTGGATATGGCTACTCTTTACATACTGTTGATGTGCATTGGCTAAAGGCTGTTGCATTCAGGGCTGGGATCCCTGTTTATATCATATAGGCCCATAGCTCCCGCAGTAAAACTCATGACCCAAGAGAACAGGAAACTCTGCAAATTAATTCAGGGAAATTTCTTCCTAATATTCCACGTAGGGCAAAAGTTTTGGGTGGCAGGGGGAAAATGGCCTCTAAACCGGAAGGTCCAAGAGATCCAGTGGGGAATCCTATCCCTAAACCTGCAGACTCCCCCATAAAAGACCGGCTTCACACTGCTCTGTAGGCTTCTCTTCCCCATCTGGCTCCCCCAGGAGCAGTGCTGCTGTTCCTTCCCATACTGGGCAGCATCAGAGCTCTACAAGATTTAATGGTGCTTTTAGAAGTATTGACTCCAGCATACAATTGGGTTCAGAAATCAGCTGGGTTCTATGGGAGGCATGAAGCAGAACACCTCCTTATCACCCAATCTCCTCCAAAAACAGCTTACTAAGCCTTAACTGTACAGAGTAGACAGGGTAAGGTGTCCAGGAAGCATGGAGCATAGTACAATGACTCACTTCTGACCACAGAATCAGCGCTTTGTTCCCCAATCTCTGCTGCTTCTTTCCTCAGAGCTGGGTAATGGAGAGGAGCATAGCAAGTGTAGCTTATTCTGTTTTACAGGATCTTTGGATGAAAGGCACTCTTGCTAAAATGTCCCTCACAATCATTACTGCCCACATTTCTCTCCCTCTGAAATGATATAAAATTAAGATAGCCCAACCCAGCAATCTCACAAATGTGTTCCTCTAGTATGTAAGCTTTCAAAGTGATTATAAGATCGGGCAGGGTTTTTCTTTAGCTCCTGGCTCTAGCAACCTGAAATGCTGCCACATAATTTGAGAAAGAAAATCAGATATTCTGATATATAAACCCTACACATATGTCTGACTTTGAATAATGCATCGAGTGTTTCAAAATAAAATCTCTTAATAATTTAGTCACCGTCCTTGAATCCATTGTGATGGAAATCTGCCAACAGAGGCAAGATGTAAACCTGAATATGCCTTTGGGGCCAGTGCTGTTAAAGCCATACATTCCAATATAATGCATGGCTAGTGGGCTTCCCAGCTCAGGCTAGGTCTACACTACAGCGAACTTCCGACCTAAGATACGCAACTTCAGCTACGTGAATACCGTAGCTGAAGTTGCGTATTTTAGGTCGGCTTACCTGGCGGTGAGGATGCGGGAAAGTCGACCGCTGCCGCGCTGCCGCCGACTCCGCTACCGCCTCTTGTCGAGGTGGAGTTCCGGAGTCGACGGTAGAGCCATCAGGGATCGATTTTACCGCGTCCTCACGAGACGCGGTAAGTCGATCCCCGATAAACCGATTGCTACCCGCCGGATCGGCGGGTAGTGAAGACGTAGCCTTAGATCAGACTGATGACAGTTTAACAAAGAATAGAGCAAATTGCATGTAAGGAGCAATGTAGCCCACTGAATAGGTCACTGGCCCAGGACAGTGGTCCCTTCTGATCTTATAATCAAGGGAATTGTTAACTAACTTCAAATTGTGCAATCCCATTGTTTTCAAGTTACGCTTTCAGTTGAGGAGAGTTTAGGTTGTCACCCTAAGCTGTCAGTACCTTAGTTTTACATTCCAACCATAAAATATCACCTCCAGTTGCATGTCAACCCCTAAAACTACTGAGTCCCCAACATTGCTTTCCAGATGTTCTACAGAAGTCTCCATCCAAGTACCTACTCTGTGAAATCTGACAGGAACCCTGCATGTGGTAACAAGACTCCAAGCAACAAGCGTTTCCTTAGTGGGTGTGATCTCAGAAGAAGTTCAAGGGGATCTTTCTAGCAATGGTCAGCACTGCAGTACGTTGTTCAGTAAATAGTCAGTTGATTCCCATCTGAAATATCATGGTCAGCAGTTCAAAAAACCCACAACTCGGGTTAGTTTATTAATTTTTGTTTATGTTTTAACTCAAATGGCTACAGGTGGCTTTTGGAGAGGGAAACACTGTGTGGTTTGTGACAGAAAGGCTGCAAAAGCCCTAAATCCCTCAAGCGAAGTCTCCATTGTAACAAATTTTCAAATGCCAGTGCTGTCAAGGGATGTCCCTTTCATTTTTACATAAACCTATCCAGCAGTGACATGAAAAGAGCAAATAGCAGCTGATGCAGAGCAAATGCATTAGACAAACTCTCTCTCACAATTACAAGTATAAGTACCTTTGGAGACCAGGGGGATGATTCCACAGATGGTAAATTGGCTGACATGTATGCAAACTGACAAGGGTTTTCAACCTTCAATTGTTAGACAGAATCATTTTCTGTTTAATACAGGATTTCCTCCCCTGAACTTCACTTTATATTATTATTTGTTGCAGGGCTACTGTCAGCTTCAGGGCAAAAGTACTTCGGAGGCTGCAAAGTGCTATTTAGAAACTGTTGGTTTAAAGATTAGGAGATAAAATTAGAATCTGGGATGACTTCACTTCTTCAGGTGGAGGTGCTAATCAGCCCCAGAGACAGATCCTGCCGAACAAAGCCAACAACAGATAATATTACCTCGCTACTCTTCATTCTTAATACTTTGTAATTTGACTGCAGGCAGTCCTGTAAACACCAAACATACAGATGGCAAAGCACTGGAGTCATCTGCAAACCTTGCCTCTTTGCTGTTTGAATCATTAGGCCTGATCCATCCAGGCCTTCCTCCCGTTCTACCCTGGTGTAACACTGCTATTGGACTACAGTAGCGGAGGGGTGAATTGAAACCATTTCTGGGAAGTTGGAAACTATTCCCTTATAACAGGTCAGAGGGCAAGAGACTGCTAGAGATGGCCACATCCTGGGGTATTGTTTCCTTGGTGACTTTATCAGTTTGTTCCAGTGACAAGGCGGGCTGGCTCATGAAGAAGAGGCAGATTAGTCAAATCCCGTTTCAAATCCAGTTACAGTGAACTGTCAAATGGATGGTTCCCAGAGGTACAGGAGGCAGATTAAAAACAGGAACCTCGGGGGAGAGAGTTTAATGCTGGATATGAAGCTAGAGCTGGTAGGGGGCCTACTGTAAACTTGAACTAAGGTCTTTTGTGACTTTGTTGTTGGTAACTTGTCGTCTTACATCTGTGAGGAGATTTTTTGTTTTAGTTCTTTTCCAAGGAGGATAAAGACACTTTATTTTATTTTCTTCTTGCCTAGTCTGATTGAAGTGCCCTTTATAAGTCAATCTGGCCACTCAGTCTCTGAGATACTTCCTTATTTCATCCTACTTCAGGTAATAGTATTGGTTGCCCATATTTCAGAGCTTCAGAAAGCTAACGGCAAAGACAGTTTGTTTGGTTAGTAGAAAGGCTTTCTGGCGCTACATAAAACTGATAACAGGTCATAATCTTAGTCAGCTCACAAAGCGCATATAATGTCAGCCAAACATTTGAGAGTACAATCAAAATTAGCCTGGAAAAAGCAGTCTATTATCTGCTTGCCAATAAATCTTGTCTTTAAACAGGAAATAAATTGCAGTGCTAATGGTACCATATTTTTGCCATTTTAGTTTAATCCCTCTTCTTCAGAAAGGAATATTTGGACTGTTAAACATGAAGCAATGAACTAACAGCAGGTGTTGCTAAATATATAGCATGCAAAGGCAGCTAAGCTGCTTCTCCGGACAGAGGAATCCGCCTTGGCAAAAAAAGCAGAGATAAATCTCATCAAGAGACACCACATAATAACCAAACGTGAGGAAAACATTTCAGAGGAAGAGGCTAAGGCAACTGAAAATGCTTCATCACATGATCAGTTCCAAGAATAGCAAAAGGACTGCAAGACAAAGGGGGGCTTCCCCCCTGAAAAAACAAAACAAAAAAACCCCATACCTTTCTAAAGCTGTACAGTGGCAGGTATGCCTTCAAATATACTGGCAAACTATTTTTGTGAATTCCCATGATCCCATTTACCCATATTCAAGGTTATGCCCCATTATATGTATGACCATATTAGATTGCATTAATCCTTCTATCGGCAGATGAACCAGCAATGGAGAAATGCAGAACATAATTACCTCTGCACAAAAGCATCTTGGAAGATTTGAAGTGACAGTGTGACTGACTGTAGTATGTTCGGAGCTAATTCTATGCCCGATAATGTAGTCATGGACAAGATGAACACTGATTCACTCCTAGCCTTCACCACCATAACTTCTTGTGATTCTTATTCAACACATCTTTTCAAAGCCAAATCTACACTGAAGATCCATGCCCTCTAAAAGCATATTTTACATGTGACATTTTTCTGCAGTGAGTTTTAGGTTCTTTCCTTCCTTTTCAATATTAAAATTCATACCAGCTTTGGCTCAGTAACTTCTTCTAATGAGATTATTATTTTGAACAAAGCTGGTCATAAGTGAACCAACTGTACATATTCTACAGCTCATTGCACTTCTGGGATCAAAATGGGCAGCACAATGAAAGTTATCTCAGCCTTGAGATGTTCGGTTGCTGCTAAAAGAGTACCAATGTAAACTGCTAATAAAAAAACCATGATGCACTATTTAGAAGTCACCAGGTGGTGGTGGGTGTGGTGGTGTGTTTCCAGAGTGTGCTTCTACAAATTACAGTCATCTCTCTCCTCTACTCCAGCGTGTTACCAACAAAGCCAACTGCTATCAGTGACTGTGAAACTTATGCTGATGCAAACTTTTTCAGATCCAGGCATTAATCTAGCATCTGGAAGCTTGTTAATCAGAGCTGCAAGATTACTTTAACACTCCCAGTGGCTTTCCCTCCCTGGCAAAGCTTGCCATTTCATGAAGCAATCTGTTACTGTCTGTGTTTCATAGAGAAAGATGTTGAAATTCGTCACTGATTGTACTCTTTGCAGTCATTCAATTATAATGCATGCACCTGGAACCCACTTGTCTAAAGTGTAACAGGATGGAGTTACTAAATATCCTATACAGCTACTCCTAGCCTCATGTAAAATTTTGAAGGTTATTGAGCAGACAGTTTGAGACAACATTAGTGTCATCTGAAATCTTCAGACATCTTGAGCAGTAGCAGTCTCGCTTTCAGCCTGGGGACTGCACTACTCTCATTGTTAATCTACTCCTAGCAATGGACAAAAGTCAAGCATCCAGGCTAATTCTTTTAGAGCTACCAGCCGCCTTTGATATCATTTAACCACAAGGTTTTGTTGTCCAGACTCAAGAGAGGAACCTCATGCAGGGTTCCTAAGAGTTATGTCCAGCCACTGTTCCTGTTCAAGATGTGTGTAATGCCATTGTGAAAATCAGTGAGGAGGTTTGGGCTGATTTTCCTATGCCAGGCCAAGGTTGAGATTTAGCTAAGAACACGCTGAGTAGGCTGAAATGTAACTGAGACGAGACAGAGGAGTTGATTGTTGGTTAGAGGAAGGGTCATCTTGGGGTGCTTCCTTCTCTTACTTTGGGCCTGAGCCAATGGGAATCTTTCCATTGACTTAATAGGCTTGATACATAGGTGCTGGAATGTGGAGTGCTGGAGGTGCAGCTATACCCCCTGGCTTGAAGTGGTTTCCATCATATACAGGGTTTATAGTTTGGTTCAATGGCTCTCAGCACCCCCACTATACAAATTGTTCCAGCACCTCTGGCTTGATCATGTCCAATTTAAGTAGATGTCACAATCTGGGGGTGCTTTTGGACCCCTCATTGGACCCCTCATTATGAGGGGCATCAGAAGTCACATTTTTCCCCCATTTACCTCTGGTTAGGTGGGCATTTGTGACTTAAGGGCCCTGTGCTCCCAAATCCCTTTTGAAAATGTCCTTCTTCCTGTTTTGAATGAGTTTTTCAACCACCAGTGAGCGAGCATTGTGAATCACTTTGAGTAAAAGAACTGGTCTGAATAGTGTCTACCCATACTCCCCCTTTTTTTTCACTCCATACACTGCTCATCACACTGAGCACTCCTTCCACTGGACTGCTTGTTGCTGGTAAATGGAACAAATTGTATTCTGAATAGCAACACATCTGGAACAAACACTCTGACTGATGACAGAGAAACTGGCATATTTCTGGTATTCCCGAAGAAGCGTGTAAATGAGAATGAGGCTGAGAATCATCATATAAAATGCAGGATTGTTCGGGTAAAACCAGGATGTATGGTTGCTTTAAATATGAATTATGGTGCAAAGGCCAACTTCCCTCTCTGGCTTTTGCTTGAATGTGAGACTGGTGGGGTGACATTTTGCACGTATGCCTCAAGTAGGGAAAGAGCAGCCTATGAGCAGATACCTGGGGGTGAGGGAAAACCAAAAAGAGTCTCTTGTACACTACACATGCTCTGCAAAAGACAGTCATAACTACAGACCTTGCGCTTACCTGAGGCAAGGACATATAGAATCAGCAGTGGTAGACGTCTCAATAAAAGTGGAGACCAGACTGGGGTGGGTTGCAGGGCCTTCTGCGCAGCGACAGCAGAGGTATTCCTGTGTATAGAATAAATCAAGCATAAATATCTGAGAACCCATCTTACCGAAAACCACAGTAAAACATTTTCACAGAAAACATAGGCCAGAGTATTCAGACCACCTCAACAATGCATGATTAGTAAAGTTACAATTAATGTTGTAGGAGAATTACAGGGCATAGATCGAGCTATTTATCTCTATGTACTAGAAAATAAAATATAGTCTCTCTTCCCACTTAAGATGGATCATTGCTAAGTCATCAGAACACAGTATTGCCTGGCACACACTAGCTATGAGCTGGAGGTTTTTATAAGACTCATCCCCTTATAAAAAAGTCCTGCACAACTTGATGAATAAATGAAACTGCTCCAAAATCCTTAAGTTAAGGGTAAAGTTTCTATAGCTTTTTAAAACATCCTATAGAAATGTGTAGCAGGTAGGGTTACCATATTTCAACAATCAAAAAAGAGGACACGGGGGGGGGGAGCCCTGCCCTAACCCCGCCCTAGCCCCACACCCACCCTGCCCCCATCCACTCCCTCCCACTTCCCGCCCCCCTCAGAATCCCCAACCCCCCCCGCTCCTTGACCCCTGACTGCCCCTCCCAGAACCCCCAACCCATCTACCCCCCCTGCTCCCTGTCCTCTGTCTGCTCCGACCACTTTCCACACCCCTGCCCCCTGACAGGCCCCCCCAGAACCTCCAACCCATCCAACCCCCGCTACTCCCTGTCCCTTGACTGCCCCCTCCAGAACCCCACTGCCCCTTCTCCAACCCCCTGGCTCCCTTACCGTGCCGCTCCGCAGCACACTCCAAGGGGCATCTGGACACAGTCACAACTGGCTCAGAGGGCCTGCGGGTGGGGAGACTTCAGAAGACATTAATGGGGGGGACCCCCCAAAGCCTCTAACCATCATCTGTCTGGGGCTTTGTTTTTTTAAATCTTCCCCAAAATCTATCCCCCAGCCAGCGCCCAGCACCAGGCTGGGCACGGCTACTGTTGCCAGGCTTCCTTTCCATCGGTCAAGTACCCCGCAGTCACCCTTCCCCTGCCCCCGCTCCGTTCCAGCGAGGGCACGACCAGCGCCCCGCGAGGAAATGGACACCTGGGCTCCAGGCAGGAGCTAAACTCTCTGTTTTCCCTGCTGCGGGGCGGTTCCCTCCCCCCTGCCAAAGCAGGTTAGAACAGCCGTGCCCCGGCTCTCCCCAGTGAGTGGCACGCTGGGCAGCAGGGGAGGGGGAGGAGGAGGGAGGAGCTCTAGAGATGCCGGGGCCACCTGGCCAGTGATTTGAAGCTGCAGGGGAAAGGAGGGGGGAAGGGGAGGAGAGGCTCTGGCTGCTAGAGCCCCATGCTAGTGGCTCAATCCAGCCGGCCGCCCTATCACCCGCGCCGTGCTCTGCAGGGGGAGGAGAATGCCGAACATTTTAAGATATTTACAAATTCTCCCTTCGGACGCTATTTTTAACCGAAAAAGCCGGACATGTCCGGGAGAATCCGGACAAATGGTAACCCTAGTAGCAGGGATATAATATTATAGGATGGTTAAAAATTATAGAAGGAACATAATCCTCTACTATATTCTAGATGGCAAGAATCTGTTTTGAAACCACTATTTCCGCCCCCCCCCCCTCCAATTCTCCTCAAACGTGTTAGAGACATGACCCCACTTAACATAATCCAAGATATAATTTTTCCTGTGGCTTTGACGTCCCTGTGCTGCACCATCTTTGTATTCTATTGCAGGCCAGTGGTGGTTTCAGACGTCTACAGGCCTAACCAAAAACACGTATGGAGACTGAAGCAGGCCCTGGGAAACTCGTATTGCACATAATTAACAACAGAACAGGGCTGCCCGCCTGAGAGTCAGATAGTTTAGACTGAGGGAATGTAGCTTGTTATCTGAACACATTCCAAAGGCAGGGGATTTATAGAGCCACACACAATGTATAGCAAAATAAATATATAAAAGAAATTTCCCCACAACATTGCAAGTCCCCTTGCCATGCATTCAGATGAGGTCAAAATTATGTTACTTGGGAAATGGGACTTTATGCAGCTGAAGTGCAGGTGTGATTGGGAGGCACTATCCACACTGGCACTAGGGCACAAAGCTGCAGTACAGCGCCCTTTCCCTTGTCTCCACCCCCATCATGGGGAGCCCACTCCAGCCTACAGACTGAAACTTGGACTTTTTGCAATTAAAAGTAATCTCTCTCTCATGCACACAAGGCAAGCCTAGCTCTCTGCACCATGTAAGCCTTTTTCCTGTGGCTTCACTTAGATTACAGAGCCTGGCATGGGACTTTTGCACTGGGTACATTTCATCCTGTAAGATGCTATCTGGTGCAATTTTCTTGTACCTGCTAAGCCACAGTCTTAAATGAGCTGAGCCATTAATGTCTTCGTCTTTTGGTTTCAATACATTGCGATCATAGCAGATGTTTAGAAAACTGTGTTCATAGGATTGGATCCATCGCATCTGCTTCTACTGATACATGCTGCTTTTGTAGTTCATTGCACTCTCATTTAAATTTAAAAAAGCAGACGAGTTTGATCTCATGCTTGATATTAAATTAATCAGAAGGAGGAAAGCTGATATTTACACATTCTTGTAGTGACTTGTTTTTAAACAAGTTTCAAAATGAAGCAATTGCTCCAGTACCTTTAACGATTTTTGCTCATTTCTATACCATATATCCTTCCAGCTGACTAAAAGGATCTTATTTCCTTTTCATGAGAAAACATGTCCTGAGCTCTGTGATGATGAAGATGATAATAATAACAATAATGATGTAATCATGTAATGACTGGGATTACATGCTATCATGTAATGACTGTACTGGGAAGCAGTGTGACCTAATAGCTAGCACATGCACCTAGGATGCAGGAAACCTAGGTTCTATTCCCATCTCTGCCATTGACCTGTTGTGTGACCTTGGGCAAATCACTTCCTTTCCCCCTGCCTCAGTTTCCCCATCTGTAAAATGAGAATGATGGTATTTCTCTCCTTTCTAAAGCCCTTGGAGGTTGACTGATGAAAAGCTCTGCCTAGGAGCTGGGTATTATTTACCCTGCTTGCTTTATAATATCTTCATTTAGTCTTGATTTGCTCTCAGAAGAGTGACAGGCTGTCAGAAATTTGAAAGGCAGACTGGTAAACTTACAGGTGATATTTATTGGTGAAATATCTGCTGATTATATCTTTGATAGCTATTGATGAAAAGCAGCATATAAAGGCTAGATATTATTCATGGGGATAACGATACTGACCTCCTTTGTAAAGCACTTTGAGATCTACTGACAAAAAGCACTATTATTACAATGTTTCATGGAAACACATTTTACATTTTTCTTTTTCTAGAACCCTGTTCTCATGATTTGGGATTAAATCTTTAGCTGGTGTAACTCAGTGCAGCACCGTGCACTTCAGCTTGAAATCAATGGAGCTACAATATTATTACACTGGCTGAGGATCTGGCTGTCTTGACTCCTATTTCTTTTGTACAGGCGGCATCTCCCATGACTGTCAAGGATGTTTGCAATGTCAAGGGTGTGGCAGGAATGAGAGACAACCCCCCCGTCTCCTGGAAACAAGACGAGGGAGAAACTTCTTTTTTTCCCTGTGCAGGACTCACCATGTGCTGAGCTGGGCTGGGTGAATAATCTGAGGAAAATTCTCAAAATATTTAGTCTTGAAACAAATGCACTCCATCTCTGTCAGGCTATTTATGAGCTTGCTTTTCATTAGTATGTTAGCTAATGGGTTTAGTGGAAGGAACATTCCCTAACATATGTGGCCAATCAAAACCGAATAGATTTCAAATTGCAACTATCCAGTACTCACAATGAAGCACTTACAAACAAGGTGCATACCAAGATGTATTGGAAAGGTTCTTTCCAGCCCTAGAGCTATTACCATTTCTAGCAGTATTCCCTAATTTGAAGGTTAGGGAATATTGCAGTAGCCTATAATCTCTCTGAAACCAGGATGAGTTTTTACATGTGCCCTCTGTATCTAAAGACATTCTAATGCTTTGTGATGGGTTGTCCATTCTAATCTGCAACTAGGGGGACCAGATGCCCTGATTTTATTGGGACAGTCCCGATATTTGGGGCTTTTTCTTATATAGGCTCCTATTACCCCCCACCTCCATCCCAATTTTTTACACTTACTGTCTGGTCACTCTATCTGCAACTCAGTGTGAAACATGATGGTGCGAATTTATGCAGCTTAAAGGAACTCCAAAGATATTGAGAGAAAGAGCGTGGTGAATTTCCAGCCCTCCAGTGCAGTGGAAAGGGGAAAAGTCCTGAGATAGGCTCCTGTGGGTGAAAAGGCGGGGCAGGAGCAGGGAGTAGCAATACTGACAGGTGTTACTAGGTTAGTTTGGAGTTTTAAGGAATGTGTGAACCACAGGAACTGAAATGGGTAGTTTTCACACATCCCTAGAAACATAACTCGGGTCATCAGCTATTATGGTGAATGTAGAGACACTGCTGGAAAAGCCAAGCAGATATCATACCTGTGTCTGAGAAAATCATCCTATTGCAAACTGGAAACACCATAACACACTGGATTTCTACACTTGGCTGAACAAAATAGGACAGATCCACCCTTAATATAATTTCATCAAAATCAATGTGGTCATACTAAAGATGAATTTGGCCCACTATATTTTTCTACTAAATCCAAATGCTGCTTCTAGAAGCAAATTGATGCTATAGTTTGAATCACTATTTAAGACATCCAAACTAAAAAGACACATTTAGGACTCCCTTACAAATGAGATTTCATTTTAGATTAGTTGTCATTTCTGACCAGTTCAATAATTCATCATGTTATCTATACATTTACACATATAAAGTTTGGTTTATTTCAAAACGAGGGTATTAAATCAGCATAAAGGCAAAAGATCTCCTAAGGAAATCTTCATGCAAGTCACTTTTGGTGTGCCAAACCAACATCAGGGCCCCATTATACCAGGTGCTGTACAAATACATACATATTTAGGACATCTGAAGCAGAGCAAGGAATTGAACTTAGGTCTCCTGAACTCACCACTACCATCCTAACAACTGCAACATCCTTTTGCTGCATAGCACATCCTCACACAGTAGTTTTCGGAAAGTTGTGTGAGGGGAATGGTCAAAAGGGGAAAGGATATCTGCACCACCATCCTCACCACAGGCTTTGGCAACCTGTTGGTTCACTGGTAGACTGTGGGAATTCCAGGGTAGACCCTCTGATTTCATGCTTTATGCAAATCCAATGGGCACATGCAGGTTGCACCATATAGGCTGGAATAGCAGCTGCAAAGGAGCTGTCTATAAGTTGAGAGTGGTGGATTCTGTTCTCACCAATCCCACTTGGTTCAATGCCTATACACATTTTTAGTGGGTTTATGCCAGGAGAGATGAATTCCACCCAAATAGATTTTGTCTGAGACGGGAGTGTAGCCCCTGAGCCATGGCATGTAAGGAAATCACTTGCCAACCTGTCTCAGTGTATCACAATACATATTGAGTCGTCTGGTCTGAAAACCCCAGCTCTGTAAATAGACAGTGTAGGCAATCAGCAGTGACAACACTGAGATCTCCATTCTGGAGGGCTCATCTTCCCGGGGAGAATGCAGAGTCAGAAGATAAGTCATTGGGCAATTTATGGGCACCCATAGTCAGACCTGGGTATTTAAACATATGAGCATCTGGAGTGGGTGGAGAAGGGGAGATTATTGTAGAGGAGTGTTGTTCTACTAATGGCAAGTGTGTACTCTTGTATATTTCCCAAAAGAGCTGAACCAACTTCAACTTAAGAACATAAGAACGGCCATACTGTATCAGACCAAAGGTCCATCTAGCCCACTATCCGGTCTTCCGATAGTGGCCAATGCCAGGTGCCTCAGAGGTAATGAACAGAACAGGTAATCATCAAGTGATCCATCCCCTGTCGCCAATTCCCAGCTTCTGGCAAACAAAGGCTAGGGACACCATTCCTGCCTATCCTGACTAATAGCCATTGATGGACTTGTCCTCCATGAATTTATCTAGTCCTTTTTTGAACCCTGTTTTAGTCTTGGCCTTCACAACATCCTCTGGCAAGGAGTTCCACAGGTTGACTGTGCGTTGTGTGAAAAAATGCTTCCTTTTGTTTGTTTTAAACCTGCTGCCTATTAATTTCATTTGGTGACCCCTAGTTCTTGTATTATGAGAAGGAGTAAATAACACTTCTTTATTTACTTTCTCCACACCAGTCATGATTTTATAGAACTCAATCATATCCCCCCTTAGTAGACTCTTTTCCAAGCTGAAAAGTCCCAGTCTTATTAATCTCTCCTCCTAGGGCAGACACTCCATACCCCTAATTATTTTTGTTGCCCTTTTCTGAACCTTTTCCAATTCCAATATATCTTTTTTGAGATGGGATGACCACATCTGCACACAGTATTCAAGATGTGGGTGTATCATGGACTTATATAGAGGCAATATGATATTTTATGTCTTATTATCTATCCCTTTCCTAATTATTCCCAACATTCTGTTCCTTTTTTTTTTACTGCCGCTGCACATTGAGTGGATGTTTTAGAGAACAATCCACAATGACTCCAAGATTTCTTTCTTGAGTGGTAATAGCTAATTTAGACCCTATCATTTTATATGTAGAGTTGGGATTATGTTTTCCAATGTGCATTACTTTACATTTATCAACATTGAATTTCATCTGCCATTTTGTTGCCCAGTCACCCAGTTTTGAGAGATCCTTTTGTAGCTCTTTGCAGTATGCCTGGGACTTAGCTCTCTTGAGTAGTTTTGTATCATATACAAATTTTGCCACCTCACTGTTTACCTCTTTTTCCAGATCATTTACAAATATGCTGAATAGGACTGGGCCCAGTACAGACTCCTGGGGGACACCACTATTTACCTCTCTCCATTCTTAAAACTGACCATTTATTCCTACACTTTGTTTCCTATCTTTTAACCAGTCACCAATCCATAAAAGGACCTTCCCTCTTATCCCATGACTGCTTACTTTGCTTAAGAGCCTTTGGTGAGGGACCTTGTCAAAGGCTTTCTGGAAATCTAAGTACATTACATCCACTGGATCCCCCTTGTCCACATGCTTGTTGACCCCCTCAAAGAATTCTAGTAGATTGGTGACTGGTAAATCTAGTAGAATGATTTCCCTTTATTAAAACCACGTTGACTCTTCCTCAACAAATTATGTTCATCTATGTGTCTGACAATTTTGTTCTTTACTATAGTTTCAACCAGTTTGCCCAGTACTGAAGTCAGGCTTGTCGGCCTGTAATTGCCAGGGTCACCTCTGGAGCCCTTTTAAAAAATTGGCGTCACATTAGTTATCCTCTAGTCATTTGGTACAGAAGCTGATTTAAATGATAGGTTACAGACTACAGTTAGTAATCCTGCAATTTCACATTTGAGTTCCTTCAGAACTCTTGGGTGAATACCATCTTGTCCTAGTGACTTATTATTGTTTAGTTTATCAATTGGTTCCAAATTCTCCTCTAATGACACCTCAATCTGGGACAGTTCCTCAGATTTGTCACGTAAAAAAATGGCTTAGCTTTGGGAATCTCCCTCATATCCTCAACTGTGAAGACTGATGCAAAGAATTCATTTAGTTTCTCCACAATGACCTTATCGTCCTTGAGTGTTCCTTTAGCATCTCGATCGTCCAGTGGCCCCACTGGTTGTTTAGAAGGCTTCCTACTTCTGATGGACTTACAAATTTTTTTGCTATTACTGCAACAGGCCAGTCTGGATCAGATAGAAAATTTATTCTCTGTCTCTTTGTGTGTGTTGTTTTATTAAGAGATTATTATAAACTTCAAGGGGCCAGATTCTTTATGTTGTACAATGACCCATTTTAAGGGTGGGGTGGAACCACACAGGAATGCAAATAATGCCGATTTTGATTCTTCTAGCGCAAACAGACATCTCCACTGACCACTGAGGACAAAGATGGATGCAAGGCCTGCTTCCTTTAGAGCGATTTTGCATTCTCATAGACTCTAGGAAGGACCATTGCTTGGACTTCTTGGAGAATAGGGAATGAAATTGTCCATGGCACAAAGGGAAGGAAAGGCTCTCACTCATGCAAGCCAAGCCCGATAGCCCATGCGTAAGCTGTATAAGGAATTTAAATGCTATACCTTTAAACTTAACTGGATTTTAATTCCAGTTCTTATTTTTTTTATTAGAAATCAAATATGTTTTCCCTTCCCTGGTTGCTTTATTTATTGTTTTACGTATAATGATCTTGCTTCTCACATCCAAATGTGTTTGTAATTTGCTCAAGGTGGTTACACTCCAGCACTTTGCCCAGGCAATGATACCAGCTATCATCTGATTTAATAAAGTAATCAATTGGCTTTACCACCCAGCCTTTCAGTAACAAAAATACTGCTGCTCTCACTGGAAAAAATATTTAAGAAGCTCTTGCCACCATGTATGTCTCTATCTGCCCTTTTTTAAAAAAGAATCCCTGTGCGTTTCTGTTAATATTATAACTGCCTCTCCACAATAACCATTATGTTCTATCAGGTCAGTTATCAGTGGCACCCTTTAAGCCAACCCTTCATACTGTAAGTCTGCACTACTTAAATCCTAGTTTGTTGGCTGGTGACCAAGATGCTCCAATTGATTTTTTTTTACTAATTCCCAGCAAGATCAATACACTACTGAAATCCACTGCTGCATGGCTCTTTTATCTCTGTATTCAGATAACTGGTTGCAGCGCACAGGAAACAAAGAACTAGCAAACTCAAAGCAAAGGTATGGTATGCCACTAAGTATTTCTATCAGCCATACAATTTGGAGTTTATTGCCATTTTTCTGCCTCCTCCACTGAGACACCAACACTTATACAAGAATCCTAGCATTATTTTAGCACCTAGAGGCCCAGATTCTGTCCTGACTTATACCTGTGCAAAGGCCAGTGTATCTCGGGCAGAATCTGGCTATTTACAAACATACATATACACAGAAAGAGATACATACAAAATGGTATAACATACTGATCACATAGCTTTGAGTACAGAAGGTGGGGGCCCGCAAGGATTTTAAAAATTAATACTGGCCACTCCAGGCTTATATTAAACTCCCAAGGTTACAGCTTTTCTCTGACCTTGGCTTGGTAAACACTGCCACCACCCAAATGCAAAAAAAACTCTTGGACCCAGGAAGGAACACTTGGGAATTCCTCCCTGTGGGATACCCTCAAGCCCTTTCACCCTCCTCCCCCCTCTCCTCCCCTCAGCTCTGGGGAAGAGCTGAGAAAGAAAACAAAGGAAATTAGCTGTTGCTACCAACTAATCAAACAACATGCACAAACTTCTTAGGACACCAAAAATTCAATCCTGTTCTTAAAAAATGTAAATTTTATTAAAAACAAAAAGGAAGAAAATACACTGGGAACTTAGGCTTTTGCTAGATTTTAAAAGAGCAATTCCAAAAATTAAGCACCCAAAATAGCTTTCTTTGGGGGTTACCTTAAAGGTTACAAGCGAACAAAAGCATCTAGGGTTAGCACAGAGGAGTCCACCAGCCAATAAGAAATAAAAGAAATAACCCTAATCGCGTCTTTTCAGACATTCCCTAATTTACTTACATATCTGAGGCTTCAGATAAGTAGGTTCGAGGTATGAATTGATAATCTATAATCATACCTGACTTAAAGCTGCTTACAGTATTGCTGCTTCATGTCCCTGCAGCCCAGAGAGAACAACAGACAAAGGGAAAGTTTCTTTCCCCGTTTTAAAAAGTTCTAACCTTCTCATTGGCTCTTTTGGTCAGGTGCCCACTTTTTTTTTTCTTTACCTGTATACTTTCTTAAAGCTATGTATACTTTCTTAAAGTATACACTTTCATTTAGCCTTATTAAAACACATATTGTTTGCTTGCACCCAGCTTATCGAGTCATCCAGATCACTCTGTATCAAGCAATCTCGGGTGGGGTTTTTTCATTATTACCTTTCCCCCAATTTTTTGGTCATCTGAAAATCTCATCGGTGATGATTTTATGTTTTCTTCCAGGTCATTAATAAAAGTGTTACATAGTTTAGGAACGAGAACCAATCCCTGGGATCCCACTAGAAAGACATGCATTCGATGATGATTTCCCATTTACAGTTACATTTTGAGACCTATCAGTTAGCCAGCTTTTAATCCGTTTAATGTGTGCCATGTTAATTTGATATAATTCTACTTCTTTAACAAAAATGTCATGTGGCACCAAGTCAAATACCTTACAGATGACGAAGTATATTATACCAGTACAATTACCTTTATCAACCAAACTTGTAATTTCATCAAAAAAAGAGATCAAATTAGTTTGATAGGATCAATTTTCCATAAAGCCATATTGATTGGCATTAATTATATTCACACCTGGATCACCTGGATCGATCGGTCTTCAGCTGTCGTTAAGACTGCGCCGATCACAATACGTCCGCCATTCTTCTCGCATTCTTGCCTTTCTTCTCCACGTTCGTCCGAAACGTTTAACAATGTCATCTTCCCATCTTCTTGGAGGCCAACCAAGTGGTCTTTTCTGTTCTCACGGGTACCACTCAGTAATGATTGCGGTCCACCTATTGTCCGTGAACTGTGCTATGTGGCCTGCCCATCGTATCTTATTATATCTGCTTTCTACAACAATATCTTTCACACCGCTGCGTTCTCTAATCATTTCATTTGGGATACAATCCAGAAGGGAAATTAACTTCTTGGCCCAAATATACGTACTGTTCCACTTCTTCAATTTCTTCTCCTGTTACCATTATTCGGGCTTTTCGTAAGACGTCTGATCGCGTGTATTTCGTTTTGGCACAGTTCATTTTCAGACTGACCTGAATGCTTTTCTTGTCGAGTCTTCGTAGCATGCTCTGCAGTTGGTTGGTGCTTTCGGCAATTAGTACGATGTCATCCGCGAATCTGAGATGAGATAATCATTCTCCATTTATATTAACACCACTCCTCCAATTGATCATGTTCATAACCATTTCAAGGCAGGCGGTAAATAGTTTCAGTGAAATCGTATCTCCTTGCTTTACGCCTTTCTCGATTGGGATGCGGAGGGGAGTTTTGAGGAGAGTAATGTCTGTTGTACATCCAGTATTCGCTTCCTTCAACAAACTGATGTACTGCGTATTACTGCCCTGCTCTGCGAGCACCTTTAACATTGCATTGACCTCGACGCTATTGAAGTCCTTTTCATAGTCGACGAAAGCAATGCACAGCGGGAGTTTGTATTCCCTCACTCTTTCTAGGAGCTGGCTAAGGGTAAATATATGGTTGATCGTGCTGAAATTTCTTCGAAACCCTGCCTGCTCTCTCAGCTGCCTTCTCTGTATTATTATTGATAATTCTACTATTTCCCTCTAGTAATGGACAAATATCATTGTTAAAGTCCTTTTTGTTCCTCATATATTTAAAAATGTCCTTCACTCTGCTAGACATAGATTTCTCCTTGTGACCCTTTGCTTCGCTAATCAATTTTCCACAATTTCTAGCTTTTGATTTATATTCATTACTATCAACCTCCCCTTTCTTCCATTTGTTATTTATTTTTATAACTGCCTTCACTTTCTTTCTAAACCAGGTCTTTTTTTAACCAATATGGCCTTCTTCCAGTGTGGGATTCTAGCTTTTTAGGCATATAGTAAGGTGTTCTAAAATTATTCCCAATTATCATTCACATTTTTCTGACTAAATTCTTCCTCCTAGGTGGTTTGGCTCATAATTGTTTTCTGTAGATAGTGTGACAGACCTAGACCAGTGGTGTACAGGAGTCTGGTAGAGGGCAAATATACTGGTCACTGGATGAGTAGTTTTCTGTTCCCTGAGTGACCAGAGCAGGGGATGCACTAGAGTAATCAGGAACCTGCTAGAACCAGTTAAGGCAGGCAGGCTAATTAGGACACCTGGAGCCAATTAAGAAGAAGCTGCTAGAATCAATTAAGGCAGGCTAATCAGGGCACCTGGGTTTTAAAAGGAGCTCACTTCAGTTTGTGGTGTGAGTGTGAGGAGCTGGGAGCAAGAGGCGCAAGGAGCTGAGAGTGTGCTGCTGGAGGACTGAGGAGCACAAGCGTTATCAGACACCAGGAGGAAGGTCCTGTGGTAAGAATAAGGAAGGTGTTTGGAGGAGGCCATGGGGAAGTAGCCCAGGGAGTTGCAGCTGTCATGCAGCTGTTACAGGAGGCACTATAGACAGCTGCAGTCCACAGGGCCCTGGGCTAGAACCCGGAGTAGAGGGCGGGCCCGGGTTCCCCCCAAACCTCCCAATTGACCTGGACTGTGGGTTCTTCCAGAGGGGAAGGTCTCTGGGCTTTCCCCAACCCACATGGTGAATCTCTGAGGCAAGAAAATCCACCAATAAGTGCAGGACCCACCAAGATAGGGGAGGAACTTTGTCACGATAGATAGATAGATCAGTGGTCTGGACTTTATTCTGTTTGCACATTATAAATGTGATGAAGTCATGATCACTAGTACCTAAGTTACCATTAACATTTAGTTCTGTGATTGGTTCCTCTTTTTCTATCAAGATGAAGTCAAATATAGAATTTCCCCATGTAGGTCATTTTAGGTGATTCTCATCTATAATATTTAGAAAATCCAATGATGTTTTAATTCCGGCAGCATGAAACCTCCAGCATCCTGCACTCAAATTGAGATTCCCCCATGATAACACAGCTTTTTTTCCTTACATATTATTAGTGAGTCAGGAGCCAGTAATCCTTTTCCCTAGTGTGATTTGGTGGTCTGCAGCAGACACCAACTAATGCCCCATCTTGTGCTTTATCTGTTAGAGAGCTATGAAGTATATCTGCAACTATTTGCAGGAAAAAAATCAGAGACTATTTTTTCAAAATCAGGCCATTACTTTTCCAATTCCAATTCTCCTATAGTTTACAATCCCACTGTCCTAGCTGTTCTGGATGTGCGACTCTTGTTGACTGCTGGAACTGCATGGCATGTCAGTTGCACGATTAGATTAGATTCTTCATTATTATTTGTACTGCAGTAATACCCACAGGTCTCAATCATGTAAGACTAATTTCCAGCATGCTAGGTATTGTACAAATATAGAGGAAGGCATGTGGTTCTAGTCCTGAAGAGTTTACAATCCAGATTTAATTAAATTAATAATTATTATATTATTATTTTTATGAAGCTATTTTACATAGGTGCTTTCCCCCCATTTTATAGATAGGGAAACTGAGGCAGGGAGGTTAATTGACTTGCTCAAAGTAACAGAGCAAGCCAGTGTCAGAGTTCAGATGTTCCTGGGTGCCAGTCCTGTGATCAGATCCCTACAACACACCTCTCTCAGTGCTAATGGTTATTAATTATAAAATATGTTAAATCTTTATCAAAATATGAGAAAAGTAATAAATGATGGTGTTTAGGATTTGACTAGAAAAATACTGGAATAGAAATAGCTTGCAATGACAGAAAATGTTTCAAAGGGTAGGCTGATGTCATCGACTGCAGTAGACAACCCACTGTCAATTTAGTTGCTCTTTTGGACACCCATACTTTGTTGCAAGATTGTTCAAAATTCTTATAGAATTGCAAAAGCTAGTAGACAATATCCTTTCAAGAATAAAGAACAATATTCTTCCCCAAAATTTGAAAGTGATTATTAATTGCTATTATTTCTTTGCAATTAATATTATTTATTTGCAATGCCCAGAGGCTCTGATCAAGATTCAGGCCCCATTGTATTGGACAGTGCGTCCTATTCAATCATGAAATAAAAGATTGCAATCAAGACACTAGATCTTCCATCTGCATTTACATGGGTAGACCACTATGCCTGCATGGAGCTCATTTGACTTTAATAACTGGAGCTCCATGCTAGGGCAGGTTCAACCATGTGGAGCTTATTGCAGGACTGTTTTCAGACAACCTACCATTCAAGTGGGCTAACAGAATTCAAATGTATCCTTAACATGGATGCCTTCCCCTCTGGCACACCATGAACATGTTTGGCAGATGTTCAGTACTCTAGGTATCTGCTAAACTGTCTAAACTGCACCGTTTGTCACAGCATTGTCCACCCACTGCAACTGTGGTTCTCCAAATTATGTCAGTAAAATTTTGCTTGGGGATTTCCATGTTTGCTTTGCAGATATTTTCCATGAAGATCATAACACAGCAGTTCTGCTGATGATCCTAGGAACAGAAATCAGACCAAGTCTATCTCAGAAATAAATCAAGTACAAGTGAACTCACAATATTCACTTCTCTCATAGAATGCCAGCAGGTTTTTCATTGCTTTTGCTTATTTCTACATGTTAATGGTCCCCAAAAACCATTACCCTCTATGTCCTTAGGTGCACAATATGTACGATCATACATCTGGCCCTCAGCTAATATACTGTTGAGCTTGCTTCATGATTTATTAATTACTGTATAATGACTCACCTTTTTTAAAAAGTAATTAAGCCCACCATTGTAAGGACATGCTAGTTCAGAGATTACTATAGAAATGTTTTATACGTGGGTGTTTCTTTAAATTATCATCTGATGAGAATTAAAGTGTAGTTTTTCAGAGAATGTTAAGTCATTAATCTCCAGTTACATGTCTGTTTCCATTTATGAAGAAAGCAGGTAAAGAATGGTTTCCTGGTGCATATTAGATTGCATATTGTATCAATAGAACCAAGATTCTTCTCTTCAAATGAAATGATAAATATGCTTATGAGGCTCTGAGTTTAACACATTTTGATTCATAATGTACACACACATACCACAAAACCAATTTCCTGACAGATTATTTAGACTGAAAAATACTAGCTCCAAGGTATATTAAAGTGTGGCATTAATAGCAGCACAGCCCCTTCATGATTCTAACACTTTAAAATTAAATTTTCCAAAATCCTATGTTTGCACATTTAGGCCACCCACTTCCATAATTTATTATTTTAAAACTATGTTTATACACATGAAATTGTCCATTTATCACAAGAGAAATATGACACATCAAACGTTGAGTGCCAGCGTTAGGGTGTTTTAAAATAGGCATGTCTCTCCCATACACTGAGAGTGGAATTAAGAGTACTAAATCATCCTGTCTCTAGAACCACATATGAACTGTAAACGAATGAGGTAAGCAATTTTGGTTAATTAGAATCAATAGCATCATCCTTTAATTAAACAATATTGATTGCATAATGCAGAGGGCAGCCTTTGAAAGAATATGGTTTAATGCAGTTTCTGTTTGACTTGCAAAAATATGTCAAAGGTCAAATTAAACTTGGACATGGACTATCCTTTTCTGTGCTGAGGACTTTAGCACTGAATTCATCGCATTTCTTCTCATCATGTATACCCATGCAGAAAGCTGCACTACAAGGAAAACATGTTGATTTTCACTGAGAGGTATATGATTTATTTATTTAAAGTTCCTCCTACAGAACAGCGTTAGTAAGGCCAGCATCCCATTTTCCACACAGTCCCCAAAGTCAGGAAGGGCACTAGTGCTATATGTTGCCTCAAGAACTGCATTGAACTCCATGGCTCCCACAGAATCTCCAATAAATCATACAATGTATGATTTCACGTGAATACAAAGCCTTGTGAGGTGAGAATACAAAGTGGTCTCATATGTTTCCAGAGTCATTATTTGCTTCAGATCTGTGGCAGCAAGTTCCAACTACTCCACTACATGTGTGAAAGGGCTCAGAGCAGGTCAGAAGCAAAAATGGGACTAGAAAGCTAGGTCTCTGTATTCCCCGTCTAATGCCTTAACTCCTGGACCACACTGGCATTTAGATCTTGTATGTGGCAGTAGGGATAGAAGAACTGAGATCCTTCTGCTCTAAAAATACAGACATTTGCCCCTTCAGTTAAAAGAGAATCTGCATTAGCTCTAGGCATTTTAGAGCCTATGACACTCTGTTGAACACTTCTGATCAAACAGTGGATCAATATCTCACACCCAGAGAGCAGTGATGTGCATACTATTCCATCCCCGGGAACAGAGTGGCACATGTACCATTTCATCCATGGAACACAGAGGGCAGAGGGGTGCCTACCATAGGCACCCCTCTGCCCTCTGTGTTCCATTATGAGTCATCCCTGATACCATTATGATACCATTATGAGTCATCCCTGAACTAGAGCCTGATTAAGCTACATGCACTGTTGAGTAAGGCTACGTTTTAGTCACCGGTATTTTTAGTAAAAGTCATGGACAGGTCACGGGCAGTAAACAAAAAATCACTGCCCGTGACCTGTCCATGACTTATACTATACCCCTGACTAAATACTGGGAGTGCTGCAGGTGCTGGGGCGACCACATGTGCTCGGGGGGGCAGCCCAGAGGGTGCCGCGAGTGCTGGGGGGGAGGCTAGGCCCAGGTGGAGCTGCGAGTGCTTGGGGCGGGGGGAGGCCCGTGGGGCATCATGAGTGAGGGGGGGGCCTCGGGTGCTGGGGGGAGGTCCGGGGGTGCCACAAGTGCTCAAGAGGGTGTAGCCTGGGGGGGTGCCACAGCCCGGGATCCCCCTGGCGCTGGGAGAGGGTTGGTGGAGCTGGCAGACTCCCTACCCAGCTTCTTGGAAGCGACGACATGTCCCTCCCTAAGCTCCTAGCTCCATGTGCTGCCTGCTCTGCAGCTCCCATTGGCCAGGAACAGTGGCCAATGGGAACTGCGGAGGTGGTGCCTGTGGGCAGGGGCAGCACGTGACGCTAGGAGCTGAGGGAGGGAGGGAGGGACATGTTGCCGCTTTCAGGGAGCCCCCCCCCCAAGGTAAGCACTGCCCAGAGCCCTCGCCCCCTCCCATGTCCCAGCCCCCAGTCCTGAGCCCCCCACCTAAACTCCTCCTGCTGCAGGGGAGGGGATGGCTGGAGACTACCCCAGCAGCGGCCAGTGTGACTGACCCAGGGGCAGCCTGAGCTGCTCGGGCAGCCCTGGAGCCAGCTGCACTGGCCGCTGCAGAAGTCAGGGAGGTCATGAAAAGTCACGGAATCCGTGACTTCCATGACCTCCGTGACAAACTCGCAGCCTTACTGATGAGTCATTCCTGTGCTAGGCTCCAGCCAATCCACAAGCCAGGAACTGGTCTGGTGACTCTGAGGGCAAGTATGTAAGCCTCAGAGGAGGAACAACAGCTCAGTCTGCTCACTGTCACTCCAGGGAGTGGAACTCTCCCCTGCCCAATAGTGGCAACAGACTCCTACCCTTAGCCTGCTCTAGTCCTGTTTCAGCCTTGCTCTTGCTCCAGCCTCACTCCAACCCTGCTCTAGACTCCTGCTTCTATCTCTGACCACTAGGCATGACCATCCCCATCATGGTTCCTGACCACAACAAGGGGGATATACCATTCCATCTGTGGAATGCAGAGGGCCGTGAGGTACAACACTTGCCAGCTCATTCCAATAGATTGTATTGACTGGGAGTAACATTCATGTCAGTTTTAACTCCAGTCATTGGAATGAAATTAGTTGTTTAAAACATGCTATTTATTCCATTGATCACATTCTAAGTATTCTCCATTTCTAGGCTTCGCTCTCTGAGTTATTTCCCCCCAGCTGTCATTAATACAATGACAAGATGTGATGGGGTGGCTGCCCCACACAGGGGGAAAGGGTTAAAGCAGGCCAGAGGGAGCCTACGCAGAACCCTCCAATTAGAGGAGGGCTCACTAAGCCAGCCAAATGGGAGGTGGCTTGTTGCAGCGGCCAGTCAGGGCCAGCAGGGGCCATATATAAAGGGTTGCTCAACAGAGCAGAGGGCAGTCTCTCTTCGGCCTACTAGGGGAAAGGACTGGCTGTCTAGGAGCCCTATGGCTAGAGCAGAGCAGAAGGTGCTTCTGGCTAGCTGCTGCCAGACTGAGGCCCTGGAGGAAGGGCAGATAAGGTGCTAGAGGTGCCCCCACTTTCCCTGAGGGAAGTGACCAACACAGACTGCAGTTTGCCCCTGGAGCAAGGGACTAGACTGGTGACTGCAGTAGGCCACTGAAGTGAGTGACTGGACTATAGACTGCTGGGGAAAGGGGGGAGACAGTGGAGGTCCGGGGAGTGACACGGGTCACAGAGTGGTGGAGACTGAAAGTGGGAGTAACAGTGAGTGAGACACCATCGGAGGCGGGTGCCCTGTGGAAGGACTTGAGCTAATTTTAGAATGACCCGAAGGAGGCGCCACGGTGGTGAGTCTTGCTCTAGCCACACAAGGCTAATGAAGCACTAAATAGAATATGAATATTAATGAGGTGAGTTAGTGTCACTAGCTACAAGGCCTGTGGGGAAAGAGAATTGAAGAGGTGAGTACAACTCTGGAAGTGCATATGCGCTATCATAGCGAAGGTCTCTTACTATTAAACATCAAACTTTCTTTGTCCTTTGGTTTTGAATTGCCAGTCTAATCCTGTAAGTAGAGTGGAACCCAATATGCTCCCAGGTTCTCCAGTTTGGATAAGCCTGAGATACGTCAGCTCTAAGATGTTCATGTTCAGATCTGCTTTCCTTTTGATCACAAGATTGTACTGAGATTTCTCATTTTGTATTTTTGATGGGTGTGGTTTTGTTTAATGAGGAATGCAAGTCTCAAATCAGCAAGACCAGAGCAGGAATTAAGAGTGGCTTTTCCTTTACTGGTGAGATGTAAAAATTAACTGCTCCTGATTTCTGCTCTCAGGCTCGATCCTGCCCTTGATGCCATCAAGAGCATCAGGGGGATGTGGAAGGGCTACAAATCTGGAGTCCCCTAGAAGGAATTGGGGAGCACATGCCAGCTGTACTGCTCTGAAGAAGGTGCAGCATACTCCCCACTCTATGCATGGGGAGGGGGAGGTGGGGGGAAAAGCAGGTTTTCAGTGCCAACTGAGGGATTTACCCACACAATTTAGCCATTGAAATTAATGGGAGTTGTGTGGCTAGATCTTTGAGCTGGCTTTGAAAAATCTCAGACAAAGCTCTTTGCAGCCCCCGCACCTGCTCCAAAGGCCTGTTTCTTGGGCTTTGTTTACTGCTTTAATGTCTATTGCTTTAACTACAACAGTGTTGTTAAAGTGGTATAACCCCCCCGTATGGACACAGTTACACCTGTCTATAGGTGCCTTTCTACTGGAATAACTGCATCCATGCAAGGGGTTGTATTTATTTAACTAGCACACCCCTAACCCACACAGAGCTATACTAGCACAAAACCTGTGTGTGGACAAGGCCTGACTTGCACTAAGGCCTCTTTATACTGTTCAGGCAGTGGAGGGTAAAGGGGCCTCACTCTGAAGCCCTTTTATGCTGCCAGAATGGTGAGGAGGGCTCCTACTATAAATGGGAATCAGGCCCACTTCATTTCCTGCCTTTTTCAATGAATTCTGATCTCTCTCTTTCTCCCCCTCATTTGTAAAGGTATGTAAGGTATTGAGAGGGGAAGAATGGTCTTGTGGTTAAGGCACTGCATGGGGATGTGAAAGGGATTATTTCTTCTCTCCGCTACAGCTTTAACCCCAAGCAACTTTGTGCCAGTGATTTAACCTCTATTTCGCAGCTCCCCATCTATAGATTGGGAATAATAATCCTTCCTTTCTCCCACCCTTTGACTATCTTTTAAGATTTTGGGGGCTGGGATTGTCCCTTGCAATGTGTTTGTACAGTACTTGGCACAACAGGGCCCTGATCTCCCTTGGGCACTCCAGGTGCTCCTGTAAAATATTGCTAGCCAGGTGCTGCCAATAACATCGAAACAAATTGGTGGCTTTGATCTGAACCAATGTTTGAAAATACTTTTTGCAATATTTGCCCAGCTCTTTGTGAGGTTCCCACAACCGATTCCCCTGCGAAGTATGTTCCTCTGCTTTCACAAATGAAGCGAGAAGCAGGCATCCTCCTACCCTTCAGCCCCCACTTCAGTAATGACCCTATCGTATAAAATGCATAAGTGAAATGCTGTGCCTGTTAAAAGCATTTGCCATTTCTGAAGTTCTTTGGCAGGAAACATGAGCTAGACAAAAACATTGTCAGTTTCAGTTGTCTCATGATCACCTTTTATTAAGAGTCTTGACATGGAGGAGTTTTCTGGCTGTGCATTGTTCACACTTAAACAGGCTCAAATAGAAAATTATTGCCAGCAAACTGATTTAATTGGAAGACATAACACTACAGTGCTTGCCTAATTTGATTTTCTTCGTGTCAGCTCCAGCGTATCTATTGTTTGACACACACACACACACACACACACACACACACACACACACACACACACACACAGGACAAGCGTGTATCTTATTTCTTTGGAGTTCAGGGCTCACATAGCTACCTCTGGGCGGTTGATGCAGACTGAAATCATTCTAACCTCTCTAGTACTTCCCAGCCAATTTTACTGGAAGCCGTGAGTCTTCTCCATTTAACTCTGAGAGTCGGAGGTGAGTAATTGCTGATTTCTGGAAGCTGCCATTTTATATAAAACAGCCCAGGCCATATTTGTTGATCATACTGTCAATCTACCTGCCAAGATATTCCCATAGATGCACTGGATCAGAAAAACTGGAAATGTACTAGGGTGTATTTTGGTATTGTGGATTTTTTTTTATTGTGCCTTGGCTAGGGATTATAAAATCAGATTATTCCTTGTTTCATCTAGTCAGTCCATAGGGCAGCCTTAGCCCACAGTGTCAGAACTCTCCCTTTTTAAAAATTTCTTGTGTTGCCATTCTGCTGCTTTGCCACCTCCTCATCTTTTGTTCGCCATCCTTATCAGTGCAGTCATCCCACCATTGATCTGCATCAATCTACCCATCACAGACTATCTCCTCAAGTACAGTCCTTAAGGGTTTTTTCTAAACTTTGTAATTGCCTTTCAGCCTCAAGCTGTCATTTGTGTGTGGGAAGGTATTAAGCGTGTGGTCTAGGGTTCAGAACCATGGACTGGGTTCCTTGGATCAAGCAAGTCCCCAGTTCTGCCAGGGCTTTGCTGTGTAACCTCAGACAAGTCACTTAATGCTGTCTTTTCAAAAGAGCATCTGCAGCCATGTGCCAGAATCTGTGTTTTCACTGGTGTCCCAATAATAATAATAATTAATAATTAATAGAAGTCTAGAGCTTTGCCTGACTCTAGACTGATAATGCTGCCACAGGCACAACCCCCAGCCACACTAAGCACAATGCGTTATCCTGCATATGGCCCACATCCTTATGCCTTTTTGATTTTCAAAAAGCCCAACCACCATAGGAGCACTAGGAAAACAAACCATACCAGGATCCTTTCCAAAGCCAGTCCCCTGAGCATCAAGGAAATTCCAGGAGGAGAATCCAGTTGGCAAATACAGTGGGAGGAGAGGGCCAAGTGGAAGGCTCATTGCAGGAGCTCAGTGAAGACATGGGTTGGCTTTGGTAAGGGGACAGCAATGTGAATGGTGCAGAGAATGGTCACCAAGGACTGGGGGTGGAAGGACTACAAGATGTGGGGGGGGGGGGGGGAGAGGGAGGGAGAGGAGGAGCTGAACCACACTGACTGGAGGGATAGGCTGGCTTATACATCTGGGAAGCTGCAGTTATCCATGTACCACCAGGCACAGGGCAAGCGTTCCATGCCAAGCAGAGTGTGGGAAGTGGCAGAGGACAAGGAGTGGTAAGATAGGGACTCTACATCTCTTAAAGTAATCAGGAGACAAGAGGTGGTGCCTTGGCTGTCTCTAATTCCACTGTAGTTTGGGCTTTATGTCAGGTCATGCCTGAATCAGTGCTTATGCCTGACTGGCCAGATGTTTCTCCATCTTTTTCTAGCTCTACCTCTCCTTCTCTCTTGCTCTGTTTTTCTCCCATCCCCGCTATCAATTTCCCCCTTATTTTTATGGAGATGGGAACCACTCTTCCTTCATTGGAGGCTTCCACCCCGTCTTTCTTTTATCCATTGGGGCCTTCCACACCATCATCCTGTCTTCTTCTCTCCTCACCATCAGGGGGTTAACTGTCTTTTGTCACCCTTTCTGACCCACTGACTGCAGAACTGTGGAGACCCTACATTTGGAGGACTGGGGGGGTGATCTGTAATTACTACCCACATGGGTTTTTTCCCCCAGCTCTGGTAGGTAACTCCTATGACCTTTTAAATGACTCGGGCTCCTGGGCAATTGCTCCCTTCCCCCTGCCACCCCAGAAGTCTTTCATTGAAGTTGTTCAAATGTTTCTTTTTGTAAAAGCAAACCCCCAAAACTGAACAGTTTTCATTCAGAAAACATAAGTGTTTCAGTTTTTAGTAACCAACAAATGTTTGGTTCTTGGTTGAAAATTCTGTGTGTGTGTGTTTTTTAGTTGCCGAAACAACAATCATTTTTGGCTTGTTTTTTTTTTTTATGAAAAGCTTCAGAGTCTGATGTTTTCCACAAACTTCTCTAAAAATAATTTCAAATAAAGTTGATCAACTCTAAATCTCAGGTCATAATTTGTGACGACTTAGCTGAGAAACTCAGGACTCCAGACTGATGCCATAAAATGGTGGCTCTTTCAGGCCTTAAATACATGGTCTCCCCCACTTTGACATACCCTCCTATCTTAAAGAGGCAGTACCTTAATTTTGTGTAGTTTAAGGCTATAGCAGTGACCTTCCCAGAAAATGTAATTATCTGATGTCTCCCCAGCTACATGTCACAATAGGCAAATCCACTCATGCAAGGTCTAATTTCCATCATTATCACTACCAGACTGGTGACCATGAAAACCACAGTGAAATGCTACAGATCTGACACTTCGGAAACGAAATCATACCACCTATGTGGTGTTAGCCAGTTGTCACTGCTGCTAAACGGCACTCCATCATTTCCCTCCTTCCAGTGCAGTTGGCCACAAAGCTACCAGCTATCTGTCTTTGCTCCTGAGTGGAGTGGGGGAAGCTAAAGCAGAGTGCAATTAGCTCAGGCTGGCTTCCTTAATAAGCATAAACGCCTCCCACAACTTACACTGAACACCATTCCAGAGACACAGACCAATTCTACTCCATTACAGGTAGGGTGACCAGATTCCCGATTTTATAGGGACAGTCCTGATTTTGGGGTCTTTTTCTTATATTGGCTCCTATTACCCCCCCACCCCCATCCCGATTTTTCACACTTGCTGTCTGGTCGCCCTAGTTACAGGGTTCTGAATCCAGAGCACCTCTTGACTTCAAGAGGGCTACTCTGGGTTTACATCCGTATAACATATCAATTTGCCACAAAGGCCCTAGTTTTCAGAACAGCTGAGCACCTAGAACTCCAAATGAAGTCAGTGAGAGCAGGCCATAAATGTATAGTTGCTCATGAATGGGATAGAGCAAAGGGTAGAATCATAACCACCTTAGAGAGAGGTTACTACTGCAGAACTGTTTATGTAGCCCAAATGAAGCTGACCTCATGTAGTAAGTTATCTTCACATGCCCAGCAAACTTGCTTGATACTAAAATGTCTAGTTTTTGCTGGGGGTTTTTTCATATCTGAATATAGCAAAAGTGAATTTACTGCACATATTTCCAGTTCTACAACACATTGTCATCACCCCCGTGGCCACATACATGCCGAGAAATGAGCAATGAGGAGAGAACACTCCTGCATAGAAATTGTAGCAATGTATATATATGACCATCAGCTTCTTTTGCAAACTTACACAATTATTGCATTGTGTGGGGCAAAAGCTGCCCTATGATGCATACTCTAGTAATTTAGAGAAAAAAATTCATGTTATCCTGCTATAATCTCTTCACTTTCTCAATGAGTGTTACAAATTGTACATGCACTCACAGGAGGTTAATCGGTCAGGACACAACACCATTCACTCCACTTTGATTCCTATGCCACAGATACTACACCTGCTTCTGGCAATGATGTTCTAATACACCGCTATTACTTATGAGCTCTGTTTAACCCCATCTATGCTTAACTACAGTTAAGGCTTGCTACTTTCTAAGGCACCATAGCTGATTGCTGCAAGACCTCCTCCCATGTATGCTAAGGTTCAAGTTACCTCTTCTGCCATTGCTATGCTGCCTGGGCCTGCTCTCAGCTACCCAGGTGTAACTTGGGAGTAACCTCACTGACATTACTGAAGTTGCACCAGTATAAGACTGTCCCAGAAATGTGTAATGGAGATCCCGCACTTTGGGGGGGCATGGATGCATGGAGTGACTCCCTTCCCTATGTGGCCTTGGGGAAAGAGGTTGCAGGGAGGAGCCCGCTAGAGACTAAAGCCAGTCGGAGCTGCTGCAGAAACAGTTTAAGCAGGGATCAATGGACACGGTCAGTATTTTCTATAGTACTAAATAGACATTGTGTCTGCTGTGCTGACTGGTTGTTTGCTTCAACCTCCTCCTTCAGTCTCTTCACATCAGCTTCACTCCATACCCGCCCTTCGCACCCTCCTCGTTGTTCCCATCCCTCTTCCCGCCTGCTATTCCCCTCACCCCTCTCCCTTCCCATGTCCTTTCACTGAGTGCATCACTGCCTAACTCAACAACCCAAACTCCTTTCACAAAAAATATTTTGTAACTAACATGTCTGCCACAATTGCACTGTTCACTCTGCTTCTGTGTTCTGTCCCTTTCCCCTGCCTTGTTTGTTTTTTTCTGTTTAGAATATAAGCTCTTCAAGACAAGGCCTGCCTGCTACTCTGTACAGGGCCTAGCGCCGTGTGGCCCTGTTCTTGATTGGTCCCTAGGCACTATTGTAACAAATATGATTAATAAGAATAAAACTAAGGGAGAGTAAAAACAAAGTAAAAGAATAAATGAGTAGAAGAATCAGGTATTTGCTTTCAGGATACTAAATATAATCTGTGTGAAGGATGTTCTGCTGCAGACTGGTCACAAAGGTTGACATGCCTCTGGGTGGTTTGGTGAAGGGGAAGAGAAGATTCTTTATTTAAAACTAGCAACAAAAGCACCATTGCTTGAGCTGGGTATGGGCTAGGGTCAGCTCCAGAGGGAAAGCCTATTTAGTTCATAGCTAGGTCTTCCCTTACTTCAAGAAGACCCGAGAACCTCATCCACAAACAAAAACAGTGGTTTTGTTGTTTATTTCCGTGGGACCAGGATTTCACCCATGGCCTTAACCCCTGCATTCCTTGTTTTCCCCACATTTGTACTGAGGTCAAGTTTTGGGTATGCAAGGAAAGCAGGATCAGGCACCATGTATATTTCTTTGGAAAGTATTTGTGTCTCTGCAGCCCCTGCAAGTTGTTGTACATTTACAATGAGAGATCAGAACTGCAAGCCTCCAAGGGAGGGATCCAACAGTGTGAAATATATCTACCTCAGTACTGAGTGCCCTTACAAGAGCCTCTGCACAACTTAAATCCCCTTTAAGTCCTGTGGTAAGGGATAAAGTGGGGCACAAGTGGCCCAAGAAGGGTTTTGAATGAATTTCACCATTAATGACACTAAATAACTTGGACTATGGCCTTTGAAGTTAATGGGAGTTTGCGATGCTCAGCATCTCAGAGGGTCGGACTGACCACGTGCACATGAAGGGTCCTCTCCATTCACAAACCCCTCTTTCTACACATATGTGGAGTGCCACTTCCATCACATCATTCCAACTCTTCCTTTCCCATGACTTCACTTACCCTGTGCTGATGTCACTGCCCTACAGCTCCATAGAGACTTCAGGGGTGGTGCCAGGGGCCAGGAAGGAGATGCGGCACTATCCACTTACCCTGTTCTGTCATTTCCAAGAGGAAATCCAGGCAGAAGGCAATCTTTCAGTACTATGTCACTTCTCTCTAAGTCCAGTCATGAGCACTGCAAGAGACCACACACAACTCCTGTCTTGGGGTAGGGGAGGCAGCAGAACCAGTTGTGATGGGATCCTTGGGGTGCGGCCTGGGACTGTGGGACCACGGTGCCCCCTTAACTCTCCAGCCTGGGCTGTCTCTCACAATGCCTTGCTAGTGACAAGTAGCAAACCCCTCCAGGCGCTGTTATCACTCAGCGCAACTGCATGTGGAGCCCCACACCCAGCTAGATTGCATGAATGCTCCCAGAGTCACTCATGAATCTCACAGAGAAAGGCACCAGCCAAATCCCCCCAGCTCCTAATTGTACCTCAGGAATATACTGTCTCGCACTGCTCAAGACCCTTTCTTCAGCAACACAAATTTATTAATTGTCTCACCACTTCATCAATGGAAAGTGGATCTACACCTGCCTTTGCAAACCTGAGTAGATTTACCAAGCACTTCAGGCAAACTCACTGGTAAAGATAAACAGTAAAACAAATTTTATTGATTACAAAAGATAGATTTTTAAGTGATAGGGAAAAAGTCAGAGTGGTTACCAAAAGAAAATATAAGCACACAGTCTAAACTCTCAACCCCATTAGACTTGGCAACATCTAGATTAAGCAGTTTTTCTCATCCCATTGGATATTGCAATTCAGAGTACACAGATTTCACTCTTGAAACCTCGGCCAGTCTCCTTTGTTGGAGTCTTCGGTCTTCTGAGTGTCCTTGTTGCTAGTTGCAGCATAGATGGGGGAAAGGAGAAAAGGCAAAACATGGGCCACTGTGTTCTGTTTTATACCCTGAGTCCATGTGCTTGGAGAGCAGAAGTCCAGGCATGTCTGGGGGGCATTGCTGAGTCCCCAGACAAAGCTGAGCAATTCCCCTGGTGTAGCCTTGTGCAAGTGGGTCATTGCATTGTAACTCCCTTGCTGGACAATAGCTGTTGATGGTTGTTCAACACCCACCTGGGTGTTGGTTACTTTCCTTGCTGTTGTCTCTGGGGAGCTAATATCTGGCCAGTTGCCAACTTACAGCATATTTTAGTGACAATCATACAACACAATCTCATAACTTCATATGCACTAATGATATATGTATTTAGATAGAACAATGACTTTCAGCAGATCATAACCTTTCCCCTGATATCTCACATGGCATTCAATTATATATACACATGAGGAATATGGGGGTTAACAGGGTCCTCCCCCCAAGGTATAGAATGTCACGCCAGTCTCCCTTTACCGGTGGTGGAAAGGGCCTGTTACTTCACTGTGGATCTTCCAATTCTGCGGGGGTCAGGTGAGGGTACAGCCTCCAAAATTCAGTGATGGTTGGCCCATTATTCCTGTCTTCTGCAGAATAAAAACCCGATCCTGAAATTTTTACCTTTGCAGGGCTTTCAGGATTGTTCTTCTACCAGAAATTCTGAAAAATACTCTGAATTGTTTTTTCTTTTGAAAATTGCTGCAAGCAGCAGATCAGCTTCTTTAAATGACAAAGAAATAATATGGATCTGTTTAATTCCTTTGCTTTAAAATTGAGAAGCTGGAAGATGTGTATTCTAGCAGAAAGCATGATTATTATTTGTCAACAACTGCACGCACGAGGCATAAGCCACTGTGCCATCATAAAGGAAAGGCGTTTCCCCAGTGACCCTGGAAACTAGAGAGACTAAGGAAAGTGAACAAAGTGAGGACTGACCATGTGAGACAGGGTTTACGAACCCCATGCTAAGGCTCAGACAAGGGACGGGCTGGAGCAGTACCCTCAGGCACTGCAGAGTATGCTTTGGGCCAAGACTAGTATAAAGGGAGCTTCCTTAGCCCTAGGTGAGGGGGGGAAATAAGAGGCCATTTCCTGGAGGAGCACTGCAGCAGTAGAGGAAAATTCTGGAGGCGGAACCTGGCTGTGAGTCTTCCCTCCACATGGGCAAGGACTCCAAGCAGGGGCAATGGAAGTTCCCTAAAAGTGGGGGCACCACCCCTTCCCACCGAAACTCTGCCCTTGCCCCACCCCTTCCCCCCCATCCTCACACCACCCATTCCCCCTGAGCACCTGCCCTCATGCTGCCCCTCCCCCCGAGGCCCTTCCCCCGCTTGCTGCTTTCTGTCCCCTTACCCCCATCACTCACCCTATGGCTGGTAAAAAGTGAGGGGGCCATGCCCCCCTGCCCACCTCCGTTCTGGCACCCCGGCTCGAAGGCCACAAGCATCGACCCTATAATGTGGAGATTTGGAAGTAAAAACTAATTCCACTATGGCCGTATCGGTGGTAAGAAGTTCCTAGGGGAAGGTGAGCAAATGGGTGGCCAAACTTAGCCTAGTGCTTTACTTTCAGGGTGCTGGATCAAAACCAGTGGAGAGGGAGAGTCTGGGGTCCCTTTCCCCACCCTGGAGCTATGACCCCTGACCCCAAGGAGGGAGCTTCCTTAGCCCTAGGTCAGGGGGAACTAAAGAGGCCAGTCCAGCTATGACCACCTTGAACTAACAGAAAGACTGGAGTCGGAGGCCCAGACCAATAGGCCTGCTGGCCAAACAAACCACCTTGCTACACGAGGTCTTAATCCTTATTATTTGAATTCGAGACCCCAGCTAAGCTCAGACCCCATTGCACTGGTGCTGTATACACACACATAACAAGAGGCAGTTCCTGCCTTGAAGAGCTTGCAAGCTAATTAGACAAGACAGCCAAAGGCTGGGAGAAAGGAAGTGTTGTTATCCCCATTTTTTTTAGAAATTAAGTGACTTTCCAAGGTCACACAAGAAGTCTGTGTCAGAGGTGGGAATTGAACCCTAATCTCTTACATTCCAGGCCAGTATCTTAAAAGCAAGGCCATCCTTCCCCAAAATTAATGATATAGATTGCTAGCCCCTACTGTCTCCTCCATCATGCTTTTATTAATCAGCCCGTTGCTTGTAGGTATCAGAGCAGAAATAGGTCATCAAGAGGGGTTTAAATGGGGAGAGGGGGCACTGGTCTTATGAACCAGCTCAGTGAAAGGTACTGGAGCCTAATGAACAGCATGGAAGAAAGCACAGAGAAGGGGACAATGATGTATGGAGGCTGCCATTGCTGGTGGGTGGAGTGAAGAGGACACAAAAAGAGCTGACTGCACCTTTCAAAGCCCACATTTAATAGCTATGGAGCCTGGTCCCGGTGCACTGTAGTAAATGGGAGTTGTGTCTTTAGTGGGAGCAAATTTGGGCCTTCAATGTGCAATACACTTACAATAATTATAAATATGGCACATGTTTTTGTGAGTGAATTTAGACCCAAAAGAGAACAGAGTAAGATGTTGGTAACCAACATTGTGTGAACTGGTCCTTTGAGAAAAGTAGGAAAAACGTAGCACAGCTGAGACTGGAAGATATTTACATGTTTATTCATACTAGTGACAACACCAGCTTCCCTCCATTGTCCCTCTTAACACTTCTGTATTGGGTGTTAACTAGTAACTACATGTTATTTCTCACATGAAAGAAAATGAACATGAGAAGATGACAACATACAGCATTCCTTGGCTTCTACATCATATTTAAACACATTGGGCCTGATTCTCCATTGCCCTTTACCTTGTGTAACCATTTACACCCATGTAAAATGGGTGTGTAAATTACCATTCTGATCTTACACCCATTTTGCACTCACTTTTTCCACTAGTATAAACGGTTATGCAAGGTTCAGGTCAATGGAGCATTAGGCCACTGGTCCATATGTTCAACACTGGATACAACTGTCAGAGTCTACACCTAGAACCTCAGGCCCAGGTCCTCAAAGGTATTTAGGGAAGTAAATGACATTGATCTGGGCCTTATTTCTTGACGTGTCACCTTTTCCTTCTGCTTCACCAATGTATCCAGCCCAACTAATCTCCTTCTCCCACTCTGGTCTCAGTGCCATTTCTCCTTGCTGGCCCCTATGTATGGAATGCCCTCCCTAATGCAATATATATATATGCTGGTTAGTGTACTCTGGGGGTTCCCAGTCTTCTGAGTCTAGCTGACTGCAGCCTCTTCAGAACAGAAACCCTATTCCTTTGTTTTGTACAGTATCAAATGTTATCAGCATTTAAATAATAATACTTCTAGTCCCATCATGGTATAGCTGGTATTCCTCTAGCTTTCAGGTGTAAGCTGAGGCTCTATCTGAAATAGCTATATCTACTCACTAATTGGTAGTACTCTACAGGTTAAAATATTTACAGAGAAATGAAAGATAGTAATACCACTATTTAGAGAAAGAGGTACATAGCTTCATGGAGAGAGAGCTCTCAACCTGAGTTTACATGTGTTAAATATTACATAACTTTCTCAGTAGGAAAACAGTGGTCTATTATTGCTGGTCCACTAGAACTATGTAAATATTAATAATTGACTATTAAAGATGTGTATTGAGTTTTGCAAAACAAATCAAGGTGGAGTCCCTGCCCTGAAGAATTTACGATCAAATGATCAAATTCTGCACTCTTTAATCAAACAAGACGCCCAGTAAAATTGCCTGAGCCCTGAAAAATGCCTGTACCCTGTCTACATTACAGTATCCACCATTACACTGACAGTGGGCACCAGCTGTGAACTATAGGTCTAATTATTGCAGGTGTAGATGCAATTACTTACTGGTATGCAGTCTAAGACTTATCAGAGAGTGCATCGTATCCCAAAGCACACTGCTACTGTGCTCTAAAACAATCTGGTGTCTTATTAATAAGTTAATTGAATTCCACTGTAATTTTCCCCTTATTAGGCATCTAAGCCTGTCATTGACTGATAGACAGATGGATTTGGAGATATTTAAGAGCTTCATACGAAGATGAACATCCATACCTAAATTATCATTAAAGAGGAAAAGTTAATAAGGGACTGTGACAGTATTTCATGGGGAAATTTGATATGGTAACCATTGCAAGCCCAGTCTTGTTCCCATTGATGTCAGTGGGAGTTTTGCCTGAGTAAAGTCTTCAGAATCAATGAGAATTTGCCTGAGCAAGGACTACATTTTGCCTACAAGTCAAACCAATAGCAGCAGAAGAAGGTAAATATTGGGAAAGATGACAAAGCTGGAGATATCATGCAGTTTCTTGGGTGTTGAATATATATTATCTATAGGGTCATGATAGTCAGCAGTGCTCATGTATCCAGCAAAAATTGAAGCATGCAGTATCTCTGCAACTTTTGACACAGTAGACCATCAGGTATTGCTAATCCGCTTATGTAACACAGTAGGCTCAGTAGTACAGTGGCTCCAATTGTTGCTCTGTTGAAGAGCTCAGAGTACGATTATGGGTACCTGAGCCTACTCTCCACAGGACCTCACCTATAGAGTCCCACAATGAGCCACACTAGCCCCTATTCTCTCTAATATCTAGATGAGCCCACAGAGATAGAGAGACTCCATGGACTCAGGTGCCAACAGTATGACGATGACACTCGACTATAAATCTCATTCTCAACTGATGCAACTATTGCCACTCCGAAAGTGTCAGAATGGTGCGCAGGCTGAAGGGCAGCTGGCTCAAACTGAAACCAGGGAATACTGAAGTGATGCTGGTTAAAAAAGGGAAACGCTTTAAAGGAGAGGTTGTCTCCACCTTCCATTGAATGCCCATGGCACCTCAAACTTGGCACCAAAAAAACCTGAGGCATCCAAATCACTAGTCACTTTTGAAAATAAGAACGGCCATACCGAGTCAGATCAAAGGTCCATCTAGCCCAGTATCCTGTCTTCCAACAGTGGCCAATGCTAGGTGCCCCAGAGGGAAAGAACAGAACAAGTAATCATGAAACGATCCAACTCATCACCCATTCCCAGCTTCTGGCAAACAGAGGCTAGGAACACCATCTTGTTTCTATATATACAAACCACATGATGTTGGGGTACATAGGTTTTATTAGCATGAGTTTAAGATGGCTTTCATAATTCACAGGTGGCAAAGCCAAGAATGAATCCCAAATAAATGCCCATAGCATCTTAACACTACACCATCACATATGTGGTGTTTTGATGTGGTGTTCTGAAGGGTTAAGGTGGCATAGATAGGCCAATTAACCTTTAGGCTGCACCTCGTGGAGTCTGGCTTGATTGAAAATGACTAGCTGAGGGAAACGCTGGCTAAGGTATAAAGCCAGGAAGTTTGCAGCCGAAAGGGGCTGCAATGTGAAAGCTGGCAGTCACTCTCTGGGCTTAATGCAGGAAAAGGAGGAAACCCAGGGAGGGAGAGAAGCCTGGGGACCCTGGTCCCGAGGGAAGAGCTTACCCAGAAGGATGGAGAAGAGAGCCTGTGGGAGGCAGAGTAGGAAGCAACCCAGGGAAAGAGCAGCAAGGTTAGAGATTGTGCAGACCTTGGCTCCTGATTGTAGGGTCTCTGGCTTGGAACCTGGCGTAGTGAGCAGGCCCAGATTCCCCTACCAGCCCTGGGAGGTGGCATGCGACACCAACTGAACAGCTGGTCAAGAGGGACGTTGATACCCTGGAAGTGGGGCTATATAGTGACCGGGGCAGAGGGCTGAATCACCCAGAGAGCACCCAGAGTCAGAGACTGAGGCTGCAGGGCAAGCAACAGACAAGAGCACCAGACTGGCCAAGAGCTGATTCCCTAGCCACAGCCACGAGAAGGCACTCCAACAGCGAGTGAACCCCGTGACAGGTATATATGCCACGTGTACTGGAGGAAAACTATTTAAGGACTGACTTCAAGCAGTAGAAGGTGATGAAAAGGGTTAGGAACAATGGCACAAAGGGTGTTGTCATACAAGCCACGTGGGCTGAGTGAACAGCCCAGGGGCAGTGAGGAGACAAGAGCAAAGTGGTGGGAAGGAGCGAAGTTGCGGAAGGTCTCCATGGTGAGACTTTTATTCAGTGGTATGTGTCTAGGAGATACGACTCATTTACATCCATTTATATTATGCTAACACAATCCAGGGTCGGCTGTATGTGGCTACAAGCTGCGCTGAGTGGAAGACCCAGAATCAGGGCTGCTAGATAAAGAGAGATTGTTCAAAGAAGGCTCAGGTTTAAAACACTCTCACACATCCCTCTTTGGGGTTTCTGGGTTATTTCAGCACATCTGGTTTAACCAAAAGAATACAAATTGGCTAAGTCTCTGACAGCTGAATTCCTTCCATGCTTCCTTTACAGTAAGCCAATAAACCAGGCAGCTCTCTCAGTCCCCTCTCTTCTGCTCAGAAAAGACCCTGCCTTTCCTCCTATTAGATCTGTTAGGTCTGAACCCAGGAACTTCCCAAGTAAGACATGGACAGAGAGCAAAGAAACCCGCTTGTTTATTCAGCTGCTGAGCTGCTTCTTGCTCTTTCACATTCGGCTGCTCCGCTACTAAGGCTCTTGATACATACAGATGTCCCCTAGTGGTTAGGTATGAGACATGCACAATCCCATCACATGCTACACCTCCAGCCCCCCCTGTTGGTCATTAGCCCCTTTTTCAGGCAATGGGACCAATTAGGCTCAGTTGCATGTACTTAGTTTCCAGCTGGGAGTGCCACTCTGTGCTAACCTGAATCCTGTGTCAGTGCCAACCCAAGACTCCACCTGGCTTGATGGAGAATCAACATAGGGACCCCACTGAGGCTAGGGGGATAACAGGGTTGCTGGATACCCTCTAGGGGGCACCAAATAACCTATATACCCCATTGCATGCTTTCTTACCTAGTTGAGTATTTTCAGTTTATAAGGTTGCCAGTACCACTCATTGAATAGCTAATAGACTCAAAAAATGGTTACATGGTGCTGGATAGATAACTTCTAAGTAACTAACCAACTACTGAGACATGAATTGTTCATCTTTTGGGGGCAGGTCCTATATAATTATGCCACAAGCCTAAACTATTACAAATGTTTCCAGGCCCCAGGATGGTTGGTATTCTCCAACTCAGTAGCTTCCTCTGTATTTTCTTAAGTGATTATAAATAATGCCCAAGGACATTTAGGGCTATAATTTTAGAACAGTATGTGGAAAACTCTGGCCACACTGATCCCCAGTTAATAAGTAAGAGAGTTTTTGTGCTTCTTTTTGCACACACTACTTGGAAACGTTGGTCTGCCCTTTCTTTGTCCATTTCCAGGAAGAGTTAAACTTCAGACCACAGGAAACCTTTTGGAAAACAAGTAAACAGTATTTTGTCCACCAAAGTAGATTTCCCATTATATTCACTCCATTTCTCCCCTGGGTCAATTTGCTTCTTGAATCACCCTTGTGAGTTTGCCTCTTGAACCTAGAAGGCCAGTGGTCAAAATCAATTTTTGTTTGTCCATAGTGTAAATGATTAATGTCCCTGTATGAGGTGTAGTCTGGGCCAGCTCTTCAGTCAGTGTAAATGGGGAAAATGCTGATTTACACCAGCTGAGGACCTGGCCCCTTTGTAAGTGTATCTGATAAGGACACTTGTTTTAGGCAATTTCTTAAGACCACCCATTTTTTTTAAAGGGAAATGGTTTCTTTTGGACATTAAAGCATGTGCTTCGTAAGCAATTCAAATTAAATTGGGATTCTTATAGCATCCTTCTTGTGACATTATATTTAAAAATAAGGGCACCATATTTTAAGATTAAATTGGTTATACCTCAAAGGAGTTTAGTTTTTTTAATTTAATTAAAATTGGATGAGCCTAGTTTTTCCCTTTGGTTTAAGAGAGGGAAATAAGAATTTTTACTGGTTTATAAAGAAAAGATTCATTACTGTTTTTAATCACAATCCAAATTCTCCAGGCTCTGAACTTTAATATTGTGTGTTTTTTAAATATTCAATACAGTTAAATTTTTGTAAACAATGGGGAAATATCAATGGCAGCAGATTGTGTTAAGGGAAGGTTGTAAGGGCTGGCATATAGATTGGTTTTAAGTCTAGTCTGATAGGGTAACAAAAATAATGGGATATGCATAATTCTTACCCAGTCTCCCTCCATCCTATCTATTATGTCTTGTCTTTTAGATAGCAAGCTTTCTGGGACAAGGACTATCAGATGTTTGGACAGCATCTAGGACAATGGCTAGCTTCTAGGTGCTACTGTCATGTACAAGTTAGACAATAATAATAGTTAAAAGTGTATTGTCATAGGGTGCTCTGTGCATCACCGGAGCGACTCTTTCTGGCTGTGTCTGGGGATTAGCTCTGCCAGTCCAACATCACTCCTGCCGTTGCTCACTCTATTACTTTCCCTGTCTTGTTTGCTTGGGACTTGACTGCTCCCACTTTATGGCTTGGGTCTCCAGCCAGGTCACTGTAGCCCTCCACTCCCAGGGTATGAGTCTCTCAGTACCCACTGTCCCAGGTGGCCTTCCTCTCACTGCCCCTTAACAGCACCACTACCTGGTAGGGGAACTCAGGATCACCCTCTACACTGGGTGGCAGCCCAGAAACCCTACAACAAGCAGTCAAGGTCTGCACAGTCTCAAACCTTACTGCTGTGTCCCTGGGCTTTACCCTCTTTCACCCTGAGAATGACTGAAGTGTCTCACTTTACAACCCCATTCTGCTCCCAGCTACTGGGCTTTATACAGGCTTCTCCTGTTCCTGTCCAGCTGAGCCTCATCTCTAATTAGTTCTTGCTCCCTGGTTCCTCCTCCAGGTGCTTTGTAGGTGCTTAATTGGCCCACCTGGCCATTTTAACCTCTTCAGGCCTTTTGTGGGGTAGACACCCCATCACATATCTGCTGTAAAAAGTTGTAAGTGTGCATCTGCAATAGTAACAGTATTCAACTAATGAACTACCCAGGACAACAACTTTCCAGAGCACCACTCCTTCAAATTCAGTGAGGAATCGGAATGCATTCAGGATTCCCTTAAGCCTGGGCTACACTGGTGGAAATAGGCGTGTTGTTCACACAGGTGCAGCCCCACCAGTGAAAGCAACAACAGTGGAAGCTGTAGCTTAAACAGATCTCAGGAATTTTTATTGCTGTCTCGTCCCCTTTCTTCGGGTTAAATGACAAGGTAGTAAAGCTTTGAAGATTCCACCATTACTACCAATAAGGGAGTTGCATGAGTAAGCACCGGTAGTGGATCGGGGTCCTTTCTTGAAAGTAGACATCACTTACACAAAGTCACTTACAAGGAGATCAAGTCCACTTACTACCTACACGCTCTAGACGATTTATCACAGAGTGGATCATATCCCAAAGCACAGTGCTAACAGCTCTGAAACATTCTGATGCCTCATTAATAAGTTAATTGAATTCCATTATACCTCTCCCAGTATTAATGCATCTAAGTTTGTCATTGACTGATAGACAGAGATGAATATGGAGATATTTTAATATCTTCTTACATGAACAGATGAACATCTATATCTAAATTATTATAAAAGAGGAAAAGTTAATAAGGGAGTGTGATAAGGTTGCATGAGAAAGTTGTTGTAGTAGCCACTGCAAGCCCAGTCCTGCTCTCACAGAAGTCAGTGCTAAATCTCCTTTTGCTGGCAAGAGGACTGGCAGCATGACTTACAATTTAAAGTAGTAATCACCATTAACAAATCTTATTAGTTGAAGATTGTGCCATTGGGTCTGACCACAGCACAGTTCCTCAAAGCAAAGAATGGAAGGGCTCAAAGGTCACAAGATGCACCAACCCTGTCTGTGTCCTTTGGGTGGTTTCATAAATGCTATGGCCATTATGACCATCTAGTCTGACTCTTCATAACACAAGCCATAGGATTTAATCCAGTGATTCTTGCATTAGGCCCAATAACTGGTGGTTGAGCCAGTCCATATCTTTGACCCCCTGGAATGCAAGACATCTGGAAAGAGACAAAGAGGAGACAATGACAAGCAGTAGGAAGCTCTCTGTCATGCTGGTGGGACTACACTCCTGAGATACAATGGTGATCAGTGCTCCCACTGGAACAGTGCAGTTCTGAACCATTCCCTACTGGAGGCTGTACCTGGCATGCAAACCCAAGCCTAATGTGGTAACTGTGTGGGCATTAAGTTTAGAAAATAATTAATATGAACAATGTGTTAAGCTGTCAAGGTGGTGCATTATATTTGAGCTATCCTGAGGCTTCTGACCTGCCCCAGGGCTTAGGACAGTAAAGGATGTACCTTCAAATTTTAGCTAACCACCCAAAAGTTCTGGATTTCAGCTATCTTTTGAGTTATATCCTACCCCTCCATTCTCTGGGTCCCATCTCACACCCAAAACATCAAGAACTTTTGTCTTTCTCTCATACCTTATTCCATAATTGACTGCTGTGGGGTTCTTCTACTTTCCTCTGAAACATCTGGTTCAGTTAGAGACGGGATATGGGATCAGAAAACCACAGCTCTGATCCTGTAAGGCAGTTCCTATGATTCTGTAAGTAAAACTGATCAATTGCAAATACAAAGTGTTATATAGCTTTTAATTAGACTTTTAAAACTGTTGAATCAAAGCTAAAAGCTCTCAGGCGACAAGGCGAGAGAAGCAAGGAACCTCTTCCCACATCACTTCCCTGAATGCTTAGCTGTGGTTGGCTGCTGTCATTCAACTCAGAGCTGTCGATATTGCAGCTAGAGCTGGTCCAAACAAACGTTAACAGAACAATTTCCTGTGAGAAAATGCAGTTTCATCGGAACAGAAATATTTTGCAGGATTGTGGCGTTGATTGTAATGCCATTTTAGACTGGAAAAAAGTCTAAACACATTATTTTGATTTTCTTGTTTTGTTTTGCTAATGTCAAAATGTTTTGTTTCAGTAAGGCAGGGGTTCTCAAACAGGAGGGGCAGGACCCCTCAGGGGGTTGTGAGGTTATTACATGGGGGGTCACGGGCTGTCAGCCTCCACCCCAAACTCTGCTTCGCCTCCAGCATTTATAATGGTGTTAAATAGATTTAAAAGTGTTTTTAATTAAGGGGGGTTGCACTCAGAGGCTTGCTATGTGAAAGGGGTCACCAGTACAAAAGTTTGAGAACCGCTGCAGTACGGCAAATTTTCATTCCAACTTTAACTTTTCAATTCATTTTGTTTCAATTTGCAGCTATTAAAATATCTATTAGATAGATTAGATAGTAGTTAACATTTTGACACTACAAGAACAAAACTTTTTGACGGTCCCAAATCTAATTTTGGGAGAATTTTCATTTTGTGGGCAATGTCGGCTTTTTTGTTCCAGTTCAGAACTATTTTTTCAATGATGGAATTTGCCACTGAATGACAATTCCATTTTCCAGTCAGTTCTACTTACAGTGATGCTGTCTGAACGTGGCTTGTGAAGAGTCCCAGGAAGCAAGATATTATTATGTTATGTCTTGCAGAGGGAGAAGGAAAGCACCCTAGCAACGCATATGATAGAAGGCTAGATTGAGCCTTTGAGCTCAGCCCCTACTGTGCTGCTTCAGGAGGAGACTTAGGAAGGAATTGTGATTCAGAGAGTCAGATCCTCCCTTGCTCCTAGGAGGGAAATAAATTGCAATGCCCCTTGACAAGGCTCAGCTTACTTCCCCAGGAGCTAGGGGATACACTCTGCTCATGAACACTATTTCCTTTATACGGACCTCTTCGCTCACTTTTTTCTCTAGTCTCCATATATTTCTATTATGTTAATGAATAAAAATGGGAGCCCTCCGGTGGCCAAAACAATGCCTTTTGAATAGTATGCTTTATTCTGGTCACCCTCCTGAAAGCTCCAGCAGCTCAAAGGGCTTTTGTCCATGAGGCTCAGTAATGCCTGCACCCTGTGAACTGAGCTGGTAGCGCGACATCCTGGGACACTGAGTGGAAGGATCATGGTCACTGGAAGCATTGTGGGAGGCTCGCACTGAATTCAGTGAGCACTGGAATCAAGCCCTGCTAGATTGAAATATATTATTGTTATTTTTAAAAGCCTTGAGTAACATAGGACCAGTCTCTCTCGCTCTCAGGAGTGAGATCCGGGAGGATGAAGCACCCGCTCTCCTAATCCCAGAAGGACAGGAGCCAGGGACTTGTCTGTTGAAAGGCTGGGAGTCTGGAAAGCTCTCCCCTCCACACCTACCAAAGGACACCTGCGGCATTATTTATTCAGTGCCCAAATGTGGGCTGGGTGTTAGGGGTGTGATTCCCAGCTCGCGTAGACATACTCACGCTATCTGTCATTGAGCTAGTGTGCTAAAAATAGCAGCGTGGCCGGTGTAGCATGGGCAGCAGCAAGTACAAACCCGCCTGAACCTGGTCAGTGCGTTCTCTGCACAGATAGCCTATGCCGCTGCTAACCACTGCCCAGGCTACCCCAGCCACGCTGCTATTTTTAGCATGCTAGCTTACTGAGAGCTAGCATGAGTATGTCTCCGGGAGCGGGGAATCACACCCCCCAGCTCATAGCAAAGACATAGCCGAAGAAGGCACAATCCCCACCCTGCAGAGTTGACAATCAAACTAGACGGCACATAGACAAGGGCTGGGGGGAGGGGAAGTTACAGGCAAATTACGGTAAATGACCAGTTAGTTCCACTATTCATTTTTTTCAGATATAAAGTCCATTTCACTAAACCCTTCTTGACTCACAACTCCCTCCCCCCCGCCCCAAGATGGGCCAGCAATGCTCTTCTTCCCACCCACTCCCTCAGTCTCCATCCTCCCTACAAGGCATCCCCTGGGAGAGAGCAGGATCTCCTGATGGCTTCTGCTGCCGGCCTTAGTGGTTCCTGCTTGGTGACCTCTCTGTACTTACTGAGAAGGAGAGCAATATTAGTGTATGTTTGAGGCTGGGTTGTAAAGGTTGGTGTTCAGGAATTCAGGCTTGTTTTCATAGATTCATAGAAGATTAGGGTTGGAAGAGACCTCAGCAGGTCATCTAGTCCAACCCCCTGCTCAAAGCAGGACCAATCCCCAACTAAATCATCCCAGCCAGGGCTTTGTCAAGCCGGGCCTTAAAAACCTCTAAGGATGGAGATTCCACCACCTCCCTAGGTATTATATCACCTGGATCTTCATTTTTGTCTGTAGTGTAAATCGGACACTTTTGCCACCACATAACAAGACTGGTAACTAAGGCCTGGTCTACACTAACCCCCCAAGTCGAAGTAAGGTACGCAACTTCAGCTACGTGACTAACGTAGCTGAAGTCGACATACCTTACTTCGAACTTACCGCGGTTCAGACGCGGTCCACACGTGGCAGGCAGGCTCCCCGTCGACTCCGCGGTACTCCTCTCGCCGAGCTGGAGTACCGCAGTCGACGGCGAGCACTTCCTGGTTCGACTTATCGCGTCCAGACCAGACGCGATAAGTCGAACCCAGAACTTCGATCCCCAGCCGCCGAACTAGCGGCTGGGTGTAGACCAGCCCTTATTGTGTAATTGGGATAGAGAGGGGAATGCTGGGTTTTGACTCTGTACCATCTTACACTGTGTTTGTTAATCACAACATGTCAGTGGTAGTCTTGAAGATTTGCATAGTAGCATTTTTGTCATGAATCTTAAAGAATTTAGGAGTATGTGCATTAGAAAAAACTTATTATTTATTAACACTTCCTCTAAATGTTGATGGCTGTTAAAGTCTCTGCTAAAGTCAAGACAGTATAGGTGACAGGTTAAAAGATTATCTTGTGATTCAAAGGCATTAAGTTACAATCCTTTTGAGGTTGTACTTTTATTACAGCCTAAACTATTTTTATCAGTGCAATTATAGAGTAATTCTTACCACTTTTCTAAAGCAAAACCCAATTATATCTGATTTTTTATAACATAGCTTGAAAAAGAACAGTTCAGCCATCGAAAGTCATATCTACTCTTTTTTAAAAGCCTCATTACAAAAGGGCTAGCCACTTACATTGTCACACTAAACCAGATACAATTAAGGCTGACTGTGTCCCCAACACTACATCTCGTGGTTTCCACGGATGGATTTATAAACAGCAGGGTAAGAACAGAGTCAAAATTATCTCTATCTTTGCCTTGTGGAACCTATAAACAGCTGAAACCTAGATTCTTATGGCAGTTCTTATCCTAAGCAAATATTATAGCTCTTTAAATGGATGAAGTATTTTTAACATGGCTTCTTCCTGAGGTTTGGTCAGACCTGGACAGAACTGTCCTGCATGGGAATGAAGAGCTGAAGTATCCCTCAGGAGCAGACCAATAATGCTTTGGATCAGAGCTGGCAGTGAACTTTTTGAAAGCAGAACCGTTCAGTGACTAAGGCAAGGAACAGGGATTCAGTAGTTCTGGATTCTCTTCCCAGCTCTATCAATGTATACCCTTTGACAAGTCACTTAGATCAATCATAAGCAGGGGCCTAATTTTAAGCACTTGAGAAGTCCCATTGAAGTAAATGGACTACTTATGTGATTAAGTATCTTGCTTATTTGGAACCATAATTTTTCTGTGCCTCTGTTTCCCCATTTATAAAATGGGGAGGATGCTTTCCACTGTTCTGAAGCATGCTGAGAACTAATGCTGAACGCATTATATTCAGCAAAATGTTTATTAAGCACAGCACTATACAATGGTTTGAGCTTTTATAGCATATTTTATTCAAGGACCTCAAGTCACTTTGAGAATATTAATTCTCACTGCATCTGTGAGATTATGCTGGCAATATCAGTACAATCATAATGGGGCAAGTGCCATTTACAGTTGAACTACTCTGATTTCCTTCAGCATTTGTAAGACACTCCAATAGCTCGTTCTCTAAGAGGATGAACTTCTAGCAGTGCTGTGCAAAGGACACAAATCCCATTTTGCGAAGGATTTTGATATTTGTCTTCATTCCAGTTAGGAATGAAACCTGAATTTCAAAATCCTCTGGGAAAGAAAATACCCAAAGATTTTGTTTCAGGTCAACTGAAATGTTTCTTTTCAACAAACGCAAAATATTTGGGTTTTATTTTGCCTTTAGAAGCATAGAATCATAGACAATCAAGGTTGGAAGGGACCTCAGGAGGTCATCTAGTCCAACCCCCTGCTCAAAGAAGGACCCATCCCCAACTAAATCATCCCAGCCAGGGCTTTGTCAAGCCTGACCTTAAAAACCTCTAAGGAAGGAGATTCCACCACCTCCCTAGGTAACCCATTCCAGTGCTTCACCACCCTTCTAGTGAAAAAGTTTTTCCTAATATCCAACCTAAACCTCCCCCACTGCAACTTGAGACCATTACTCCTTGTTCTGTCATCTGCTACCACTGAGAACAGTCTAGATCCATCCTCTTTGGAACCCCCTTTCAGGTAGTTGAAAGCAGCTATCAAATCCCCCCCTCATTCTTCTCTTCTGCAGACTAAACAATCCCAGTTCCCTCAGCCTCTCCTCATAAGTCATGTGCTCCAGCCCCATAATCATTTTTGTTGCTCTCCGCTGGACTCTTTCCAATTTTTCCACATCCTACTTGCAGTGTGAGGCCCAAAACTGGACACAGTACTCCAGATGAGGCCTCACCAATGTTGAATAGAGGGGAATGATCACGTCCCTCGATCTGCTGGCAATGCTTCTACTTATACAGCCCAAAATGCTGTTAGCCTTCTTGGCAACAAGGGCACACCATTGACTCATATCCAGCTTCTCATCCACTGTAACCCCTAGGTCCTTTTCTGCAGAACTGCTGCCTAGCCATTCGGTCCCTAGTCTGTAGCAGTGCAGGGGATTCTTCCGTCCTAAGTGCAGGACTCTGCACTTGTCCTTGTTGAACCTCATCAGATTTCTTTTGGCCGATCCTTTAATTTGTCTAGGTCCCTCTGTATCCTATCCCTACCCTCCAGTGCAGGGGTGGGCAAACTTTTTGGACCCAGGGCCACATCGGGGTTGCAAATCTGTATGGAGGGCTGGGTAGGGAAGGCTGTGCCTCCCCAAACAGCCTGGCCCCCGCCCCCTATCCATCCCCTCCCACCCCCTAATTTCCCCCCTCAGAACTCCTGTCTCATCCAACCTCCCCGCTCCTTGTCCCCTGACCACCCCCTCCCAGGACCCCCCACCCCTAACTGTCCCCCAGGGACCCCATTCCCTAGCCAACCCCCCCTGCTCCCTGACTGCCCTGACCCCTAGCAACACCCCAGCCCCCTGACAGACCCCCTGGGACTCCCATGCCTATCCAACCCCCGCTCCCCATCCTCTGATCGCCCCCCCCAGAACCTCCACCCCATCCAACTGCCCCCTGCTCCCAGTTCCCTGACTGCCCCCTGGGACCCTCTGCTCCCCGCCCCCTTACCATGCTGGAGCCAGCCACACCGCCGCGCTGCCCGGTAGGAGCAGTGGACCAGAGCAGTGGCGGCGCAGCGCGGTGAGGCTGCAGGGGAGGGGGGGCAGCAGGGGAGGGGCCGGGGGCTAGCCTCCCAGGCCAGGAGCTCAGGGGCCGGGCAGGACAGTCCCGCAGGCCGGATTTGGTCCGCGGGCCGTAGTTTGCCCACCTCTGCTCCAGCGTATCTACCACTCCTCCCAGTTTAGTGTCATCTTCAGACTTGCTGAGGGTGCAGTCCACGCCATCCTCCAGATCATTAATGACACGATACTGGCTGCCAACTAGACATGGAGCCATTGATCACTACCCATTGAGCCTGACGACCTTATTTATTTTATATTCTAAAATATAATAGAATTCAATTTTTTTTTTAATTAAAACAAAGTTGTTTCGAAACAAAATGGAAACAGTTCATTCCAAAAAGGTCAAAACAGATGTTTCCTCATTTGTATGAAGTTTTTTTTTCAGTCTTTCTCTAAAATGAAATTTCAGCTAAATCAACACTATTTCCAAAAGTGTTTCGATTTCAGTAAAACTGCTTTCTCCAATGGAAAATGGTTTCAGCCACTTCCAGCTTGGATCCTTCCATAACAGCTACTAGTTGCAGACATAAATGTCAAGGAACCATGGGTGGACTTTGGGGGTGGCATGGAGGCCCCCCCAAACTGCAGCACAATAACCAGAGCAGGACAGCTCCGGGGGCAGCTCTGCATGCCTCCCACCTCCCTCTCGAGGCCCTCTGGCCGAGTCGGAGGCCGGAAGACAGTGCTGAGTGGCTGCTGCTCTGGCTGGTTCCATGGAGCAGGTGGCCGCGGCGTTCCCCCATCTGCTGATGGTGCCTGGGGATGTGACTGCTCCTCAGCACCCAACCCCTTTTGTATGCTTTTGCAGTTGGTAAGAGCCACCAGGGTGGGAAGACCCAGCTCCGGGGCCAGCAGAGCCCTCGGGGAGCAGTGACCAGGGGCAGGACCCTCCCAGCCCAGCTACCCCCTGCCTTCACTCTGAGGTGAGTCACAGGGTGGAGATATGCTCCCTCCCTGGGCCCTGCCGTGAGGCGCTGACCTGAGCCCCTCCGGGACCTTCCCCGCCCCCCAAATATAGAAGTCAGACTATGCCTATGCAAAGAAGAGAGATAAAAGAAGAAGCTGGGGCTTAATGGTTCCTGAGGGATGTTAGGACAAACACTTATCCAATCCACTAACTAGTCAAGCAAGGGGAACAGTTGAGTCACCTAGGGGAATCTGTTGTGATGGGTCAGTTTGAGAGCAAGAGAGAGATGTATTTGAGCTGGAAGTGAGATTGAACCCAGGATAAAGGATCCTTCTAAACTCCATCTTTAACACAAAAGACACTTTCTGTCTGTCTCTCTAGGCCTGTGGGCACATTAGCATGCAACATCAAACTGCAGTTCAAATTATGTTCACCATAGAATATCAGGGTTGGAAGAGACCTCAGGAGGTCATCTAGTCCAACCCCCTGCTCAAGGCAGGACCAGTCTCCAGACAGATTTTTGCCCCAGATCCCTAAGTGGCCCCCTCAAGGATTGAATTTATAACCCTGGGTTTAGCAGGCCAATGCTCAAACCACTCAGCTATCCCTCACTTCATTTCTAGGGATTCTCTGTTTTTTCCTATGTGGAATACACTCTGTTATTTAAGTTACATTGGAGTTTTTCACTGTTCTGAGGAGAAGCAAATGATACTGTGGCCGCTGAGGAGAGGCTGAAGGGCAGAGGTGTGTTCTTCTTTTTATGGCACAGAGATCTTGTCTTTAACAACTACATTATTTTAATTTAAAAATTTACATAAAACTCTAATACAACAACAACCAAAGCTTGCAATCCATAGAATTTAAGACCAGATGGAACCACCAGATCATCTAATCTGACCTCCTGTATATCACAGGCCTCTACACACCACCCCAACACCCTACATTAAGACCAACAACCCGAATTAGACCAAAGTATTACAGCCCCCAGGAGATTAAACTATTGTGTGCCACAGGTAGAGAACAGGAGGTACTAATGTGCACCAATGTCTGAGGCCCTTGTAATGGCAGAGAACTAAATGAGCAATACCCAGATGATCCTAACAAGTGACTCAGGCCCCATGCTGCAGAAGAAGGCAAAAAAATCAAAGTCCCTGGCAATCTGACATTGGGACAGATTCCTTCCCGTCTCCACATAGAATCATAGAATATCAGGGTTGGAAGAGACCTCAGCAGGTCATCTAGTCCAACCCCCTGCTCAAAGCAGGACCAACACCAACTAAATCATCCCAGCCAGGGCTTTGTCAAGCCAGGCCTTAAAAACCTCTAAGGATGGAGATTCCACCACCTCCACACATATAGAATCATAAAGGTGTATGACTAGAAGGGACCTCAGTAGGTCATCTGCTCCAGTTCCCTACACTCAAGGCAGAACAACGTAATAACTAGACAATTCCTGACAGATGTTTTTCTAATCTGTTCTTAAAAACCCCAAAGGTGGAGATTCCCCAGCCTTCCTAGGCAATTTGTTCCAGTGCTTAACTATCCTGACAGTTAGGAAGTTTTTCCTAATGTCCAACCTAAACTGCTCTTGCTGCAATTTAAGTCCATTGTTTCTTGTCCTATCATCAGAGCAGGGGTGCTGGAACAATTTCTATAGTGGGGGTGCTGAGAGCCATGGAATCAAGCTCTAAACCCTGTATATGATGGAAACCACTTCAAGCCAGGGCTTGATCCCCAGCATCCCTAATTCCTTAGAGGTTAACAAGAACAATTTTTCACTTTCCTCCTTGTAACAACCTATTATGTACTTGAAAACTCTTAGGGTATGTCTACACTACGAGAGTAGTTCGATTTTAGTTAAATCGAATATGTGCAATCGATATTAGAAAGTCGAACGTGTGTGTCTACACTAAGGACAGTAATTCGACTTTGTCAGTCCACACTACCAGGGAAAGCGTCGACATTGGAAGCAGTGCACTGTGGGCAGCTATCCCACAGTTCCCGCAGTCCCCACTGCCCATTGGAATTCTGGGTCGAGCCCCCAATGCCTTCTGGGTAAAAAAATGTGGCGAGGGTGCTTTTGGGTAACTGTCGTCATCCGTCAGTCACTACCGCCCTCCCTCCCTCCCTGAAAGCGCCGGCGGGAAATCAGTTCGCGCACTTTTTGATCAGTGACAGCGCGGACGCCACAGCACTGCGATCATGGATCCCGCTGCGACCATCGCTGCAGTTGTGGCCGTTCTCAACGCCTCGCACCTTATCATACACCTTTCCCAGAGGCAGATGCAGAGAAATCAGGCGAGGAGGCTACGGCAGCGGAGTGAGGGCCTGAAGTCGGAGAGTAGCACAGAGCTGTCAGAAACCACGACACCCAGCGCCGAGGACATCACGTTTGCAATGGGGCATGTGGATTTTGTTGAACGGCGATTCTGGGCCCGGGAAACAAGCACGGACTGGTGGGACCGCATAGTGCTTCAGGTCTGGGATGAATCCCAGTGGCTGCGAAACTTTCGCATGCGGAAGGGGACTTTCCTGGAACTTTGTGAGTTGCTGTCCCCTGCCCTGAAGCGCAAGGACACCCGGATGCGAGCAGCCCTGACTGTCCAGAAGCGAGTGGCCATAGCCCTCTGGAAGCTTGCAAAGCCGGACAGCTACCGGTCAGTCGCGAACCACTTTGGCGTGGGCAAATCTACCGTGGGGGTTGTTGTCATGCAAGTAGCCAAGGCAATCGTCAAGGTACTGCTGTCAAAGGTAGTGACCCTGGGAAACGCGCAGGCCATCATAGATGGCTTCGCTGCGATGGGATTCCCAAACTGCAGTGGGGCTATAGATGGGACTCACATCCCTATCCTGGGACCGGGCCACCAGGCCAGCCAGTACATCAATCGAAAGGGGTACTTTTCAATGGTGCTGCAAGCACTGGTGGACCATCGGGGACGGTTTACAAACATCTACGTCGGATGGCCGGGCAAGGTTCATGACGCTCGCGTGTTCAGGAACTCTGGTCTGTTTAGACGGCTGCAGGAAGGTATTTACTTCCCGGACCACAAGATAACTGTTGGGGATGTGGAGATGCCTACAGTGATCCTCGGGGACCCAGCCTACCCGCTAATGCCCTGGCTCATGAAGCCCTATACTGGTGCCCTGGACACAGAAAAAGAACTGTTCAACTACCGGCTGAGCAAGTGCAGAATGGTAGTGGAGTGTGCTTTTGGCCGTCTCAAGGGGAGATGGAGAAGCTTACTCACTCGCTGTGATCTCAGCGAAACCAATATCCCCATCGTTATTGCAGCTTGCTGTGTGCTCCACAATCTGTGTGAGAGCAAGGGGGAGACCTTTATGGCGGGGTGGGAGGTTGAGGCAAATAGCCTGGCTGCTGATTACGCCCAGCCAGACAGCCGGGCGATTAGAAGAGCCCAGCGGGACGCGCTGTGCATCCGGGAGGCTTTGAAAGCCAGTTTCAAGGCTGAGCAGGGTACCAAGTGACTTTTAAGTTTGTGGACACAGAAGCTGAACTTGCCCCCATTTCTTTACCCAGTTGCCGTCGACTATCCTCTCCAATTACATACCCCCTTCACCCCCTTCCCAAAAAATAAAATCTGTTCTGTTTTGTTAATGGACACCGTTGTCTTTATTACTGTTTTCGCGGGAATGTTTTAAACCTGGGACGCAGACTGTGGCGGGGGGCGGGTTTAGGGTTGTGATGCAAATGATGCTTCTAAACTCCAGGAATGACAGGCTCCGCGGTGGTGGACTGGTTGTTTCAACCAGCCCTCCTGGCCGGGACTGCGTGTATGTGTCGGCTATGTGACTGTCTTGCAGGGGGAGGAGGGTTACAGATCCCCTGCTGCGCGGCTCTGTGATCCAGGGTAAGGACCGCTGCATAAGATCTGTAACTGCACTCCCCCGCCACCAAGTCACAGAGCAACACCACCCCCCCCCACCACACAGAACATGAAAACCACCTCCCAGACTGACCAGGTTAACTAGTCACTGCACTGTATATGTGCCCTGCTTCTGCACCTGCCCCCTGCTAAAGGTGACTGTCCTGTCCAATGACCAAGCCCCTTCCCCCCCCTTCAGACAGACTCTCTTCCAAAAGAAGAGGATGGAAACAGTAATGAACAGAAACGTATTCTTTATTAACAACCGCACATGGAACGGGGGGGTGAAACTTGGACGGGGTCTTGTGTGAGGCGGGTAGGAAAGGACTTTTCAAATTTTGGGGAATGAGAGCCTTCTAGTGGTAGAGCAGTCCGCAGGGGTGGAGTGAAATTTTTCACGGCCCCTTCCACCCCTCCGTGTTTGGACTTTGGGTGAGGGGGGTATGGGACTTGGTGGCGGGGCAGGGCAGTTACAGAGAGACTGCAGCGGGGCTCTCTCCCCCTGCCTCCGGTCCTGCAGAACATCCACAAGGCGGCGGAGCGTGTCCGTTTGCTCCCTCATTAGTCCAAGCAGCGTTTGAGTAGCCTGCCTGTCCTCCTGTCGCCACCTCTCCTCCAGTTCAATGTTTGCCCGGTGCATTTGGGACAAGTTCTCCCTCCACTGTGTCTGCTGGGCTGCCTGTGCTCGGGAGCATCCCATTAGTTCAGCAAACATGTCTTCCCGTGTCCTCTTCTTCCTCCTCCTAATGTGCGCTAGCCTCTGGGCAGATGTGGCTGTGGGAATTGGAAAAAGGGAGTGAATTCCTGAGACAGATCAATGTATCTGTGAACAGAGAACATAGTCTTTCTCTGTGAACAAGACCATGCAGAGCACCTATCACACGCGCACTGAGGACAAGGTCGAATTTTCGGCCCTCGCCTACAGTGCCTGCGGTCTTGCTGTGGCGAGCTGAGGAGCAGGGCAGGACACCGGACTTTGTCTAGATGGCAAACATGGTAAGCCGTAGACTTGTGGCCGCTTAAAACTTTAAGAGTGGCACTGGCCTCCTTTCACATAGAAAGCAATGCGAGTCTCTGCTGGCAGCAATCCTGCAAGCATGAACTCTGGCCCTGTCCCACCCCCTTGCGGCTGTAAACCGCGTGGCTGTAAACCGGCGGTTGCAGTTCTGTAAAGGGACGGGCAAGCAGTCCCAATACTAACTTTCCCCTACCTAATTCACAGCAGGGAGTCATGCCAGACATCACCCTCCTGAAGGTCTCGGAGAGCCAGAAGGAGAAGATGCTCAGGGACAGCCTGCAGAAACCGGGGCCATTTGCTGCAATGCTCTGCAAGGCCATGATCCCCGAGTACCTGCTGGCGTTGTGGCAGGGAAACGTGTCCTACCACGGGGGGCCTAATAAGCTCTCCCTGCCCAGGAACCTGCTCATGAGGCTGGAAAAACACCTGCAGGAGGCGTATGAGGAGTTCTCCCCGGAGGATGTCGCCTCTATCCCCGGTTACATTGACCAGTTTTTGGCTTAGGTGCCCTTGGAGGGACAAATGAGTGCAGCGTTTTGGGCACTATAATCATGAAGCGGACATTGTGAAATTTTTTGAAAATAGTTCGGACTATATATTGAAGTGCCCAAAGACAGACTAATGATGATACACTTTGCACAGATTCCCGTTTTGTTTGACTTTCCTGTTTACATGTTTTGAAGCACTTTACCCACTGTTAATATTTTAAATCTTCCTGTTTTGTTGTAAATAAATGTTTACATGTTTTAAAGCACTTTAGCTATTGTTAATATTTTAAATATGCCAGTTATGTTATAAATAAATGTTTAGATATTTAAAACACTTACTGCTTGATCCTTCCCCTGAATCTGTGTCTGGGATAACGGCTGGGGAGGGTTGGTAGGGGATCTCTGTCAGGGTGATGAAGAGCTCCTGGCTGTCGGGCAAATCAGCGTTGTAAGCGCTGTCTACTGCCTCGTCCTCCTCATCTCCTTCCTCCTCTTCCCCGTCCACTGAGGAACCGGCCGCGGACAATATCCCATCCTCAGAGTCCACGGTCAGGGGTGGGGTAGTGGTGGCGGCCGCACCTAGGATGGAATGCAGTGCCTCGTAGAAACGGGATGTGTGGGGCTGGGATCCGGAGCGTCCGTTTGCCTCTTTGGTCTTCTGGTAGCCTTGTCTCAGCTCCTTGATTTTCACGCGGCACTGCGTTGCATCCCGGCTGTATCCTCTCTCTGCCATGGCTTTAGAGATCTTCTCATAGGTCTTTGCATTCCGTCTTTTGGAGCGCAGCTCGGAAAGCACGGACTCATCTCCCCACACAGCGATGAGATCCAAGACTTCCCGATCCGTCCATGCTGGGGCCCTCTTTCTATTAGATTGCACGGCCATCTCTGCTGGAGAGCTCTGCATCGTTGCCACTGCTGCCACTGCTGCTGAGCTCGCCACGGTGTCCAAACAGAAACTGCGCTTCAAACTGCCCAGACAGGAAAAGGAATTCAAATTTTCCCGGGGTGTGGCTGGTCAGAGCATCCGAGCTCGGACTGCTGTCCAGAGCGTCAACAGAGTGGTGCACTGTGGGATAGCTCCCGGAGCTATTAGCGTCGATTTCCATCCACACCTAGCCTAATTCGATATGGCCATTTCGAATTTAGCGCTACTCCTCTCGTTGGGGAGGATTACAGAAATCGATTTAAAGAGAGCTCTATGTCGAACTAAATGGCTTCCTGGTGTGGACGGGTGCAGGGTTAATTCGATATAACGGCGCTAAATTCGACATAAAAGCCTAGTGTAGACCAGGCCTTAGCATGTTCCCGCTCAGTCTTCTCTTCTCCAGACTAAACAAACCCAATATTTTCAATCTTTCCCCATAGGTCATGTTTTCTAGACCTTTAATCATTTTTGTTGTTCTCCTCTGGAATTTCTCCAATTTGTCCACTGAACTGTGGTGCCTAGAACTGGACATAATACTTCCGTTGAGGCCTTATCAGCATGGAGTAGAATGGAAGAATTACTTCTTGTCTTGCTCCTGCTAATACATCCCAGAATCATGTTTGCTTTTTTTGCAACAGTGTTACAATGTTGACTCATATTTGGCTTGTGATCCACTATAACCCCCACATCCCTTTCCTCAGTACTCATTCCTAGGCAGTCATTTCCCATTTTGTATGTGTGCAATTGATTGTTCCTCCTTAAGTGGAGTACTTTGCATTTGTCCTTATTGAATTTCATCTTGTTTACTTCTGACCATTTTTCCAGTTTCTCCAATTATTTTGAATTTTAATCCTATCCTCCAAAGTACTTGCAACCCCTCCCAGCTTGATATCACCCGCAAACTTTATAAGTGACATGCATCCGACGAAGTAGGCATTCACCCACGAAAGCTTATGCTCTAATACATCTGTTAGACTTAAAGGTGCCACAGGACTCTCTGTTGCTTTTTACAGATCCAGACTAACACGGCTACCCCTCTGATACTAAACTTTATAAGTGTACTCTCTATGCCATTATCTAAATCATTTATGAAAATATTGAACAGATCCAGGACCAATTCCTGTGGGACCCCACTTGATATGCTCTTCCAGCTTTATTGTGAACTACTGATAACTACTCTGGGAATAGTTTTCCCATTTATGCACTCACCTTATAGTAACTGCATCTAGGCAGTATTTCCCTAGTTTTCTTGTGAGATGGTCATGAGAGAGAGGATCAAAAGCCTTACTAAAGTCAAGATATATCACCTCTGCTCTCTCCCCCCCCCATCATCCATAAGGCTTGTCAACCTGTCAGAGAAGGATATTAGGTTGGTTTGACACAATTTGTTCTTGATCCATGCTGACTGTTATTTGTCACCTTATTATCTTCTAGGTGTTTGTAAATTGATTGCTTGATCATTTGCTCCATTATCTTTCTGGGTTACTAAAGTTAAACTGACTGCTCTGTAATTCCCCGTGTTGTCCTTATTCCCCTTTTTATAGATTGGCACTATGTTTGCCCTCTTCCAGTCCTCTGGAATCTCTCCCGTCTTCCATGATTTTTCGAAGATAATCACTAATAGTTCAGATATCTCCTCACTCAGCTCCTTGAGTATTCTAGGATGTATTTCATCAGGCCCTGCCAACTTGAAGACATCTAACTTGTCTAAGTAATTTTTAAGTTGTTCTTTCCCTAATTTAGCCTCAGATCCTACCTCATTTTCACTGGTGTTCACTATGTTAGATGTTCGATCACTACTAACGTTTTTGGTAAAAATTGAAACACAAAGGTAATTTAGCACTTCTGCTATTTCCACATTTTCTGTTATTGTCTTTCCTCCCTCATTGAGTGTCCTTGGTCGTCTTCTTGCTTCTAATGTATTTGTAGAATGTGTTCTTATTATCCTTTTTGTCTTTAGCTAGTTTAATCTGGTTTTGTGCTTTGACCTTTTTAATTTTGTCCCTTCATGCTTGTGTTGTTTGTTTATATTCATCCTTTGTAATTTGACGTAGTTTCCACTTTTTGTAGGACTCTTTTTTGAGTTTCAGATCATTGAAGATCTCCTGGTTAAACCAGAGTGGTCTCTTGCCATACTTCCTATCTTTCCTATGTAGTGGGATAGTTTGTTCTTGTGCTTTTTGAGAAACTGTCAACTCTCTCTGTTTTTTCCCTTAGACTTGATTCCCACGGGATCTTACCTATCAACTCCACCAGTTTGCTAAAGTCCACCTTCTTGAAATCCATTATCTTTATTCTGATGTTTTCCCTGCTACCATTGCTTAGAATCATAAACTCTATCATTTCATGATCACTTTCAGCCAAGCAGTCCACTTCCAAAGTCTGATGATCAGTTAGATCATGCGCAAGACCCAGCTGCCAAGCACTCAAAAGACAATTCTCAGTACCATTTCAGAGCACTGGGCCATGCCATCAATTAACTGTTGTCCAAAATTGAGCATGACCTTTGTTCTCTGCAGCCAAACCCACATCCTTACATCATGATCACAGCTACTGCACACAAGGGGAGCTGATCCTAAGCCCAATTCAAGCTCTTGGCTAACAGCACGGTGCAGGGGGCACCATTCCATAAGGTACTTTTGTCAGTTTGGCTGCCATTGGACTAAAGCATGGGAAAAACCTAAAGAGCAAGAATGAAAGATGAGTTCAGAGATGCAAAGGGTAACATTGGGTATTCTTCTCTTACCTGCAGAGTGGTCAGCCTTCATACCCAGAGTCACTTCTGACCATGCAGACTGACCTGGTATAGAGAGAATGTGGCTGAAACACATCTACCAGCTACACAAAGAAGAACCACCAGAGATCGGAAACAGAGAACTTTGTAGGGTCTGGATCACGACAGCCTCCCCACTGAACTTTCATTTTCTGAGTGAAATCCTGAATGATAAAGATCTTAGTCTCAGCATTGCTGTGAACCACAGATACAGCCCTGAGCCATGGCTCCTTGTTCTGCAGTCTTCTCAGCAATCACATTGTAGGTAGTGGCTGGGCCAGGTTAGTGCATGAATGGGTGACCTCCAAGCAAAAGTAAAGCAAAACCCAAGTGCTGAAGGAATTGGCATTGATGATTCAGTAGGTGTCACTCTATTCTGAGTCAATGCCCTTTACGTCTCTGTGTCATCGGTGTCCCTATCTGCAGGAAGAGCTCGTCTTTGGATGAGCTGTAAAATAGAGATTCTGACCAGTCATGATAATAAAAAAAAAAATCATAATTCTTTCTGAGATGAGGGTGATTAATCCCTGGCCAAATTACAACACAGCCAATTATATTTTACCAAGGTACATTTCCCCTGGCAGTTTCCCTTGGGATATTCACTGTCTGGCCTAGACTATGGTGTATTGTTTCTGGGCACTGATGCACCCCAAAAATGGCTGCATTTCAGAGGCAAATGAAATTATAGTTCCTTTGGGGTACTTTAGGGTGAAAGGTCCCGTATAAATGTAAAATGTCATTGCTGAGAGTTATTCGCCATGTGTAGAGACATATCAGAAGCTAAAGGCCAGTTCCTCAAAGGTAGCGCCCATTGAAGTCAATGGGAGTTAGGTGCCTCAGTACCTTTGAGGATCTGGGCCTAATTCTACAAGCTGCTCTGTGCAGGTGGGCCCTGGCCCCCACACACAAGCCAAGTGCCATGTTCAAAAGCACAACCCATTCTCACAGAAGCCAATACACAAGAATACATCTGAGGCATTGAAAGAGAAGAATACTAGGCACAGTCTACCCCCAATGAATGATGTAGCTGAACTGCAGCAAGAAAAATCAAAGAAGGGAATAGCTCACTGGAGCACCCTTAATGTGTTTAATATGGGATTATATTAAATCTGGACAGCATTATCTCATTACCAGGTATTATTACAATATTCTGTTGAGGCCGTGTTCATTTTAAATGCAGCTTCTCATTAGGTTTAATCAGGATAGAAAGAAAATGTGGCTTCTCTTGAATGCATATTCCAGTTGCTACCTAGAGAGGAGAAGGAAAAAGGGCAGTTAGTTTAACTCTGTATCATTTAAAAAAAAAACGCAGTGTAACAAGTTTAGTGACTTCAGTAACTTTAGAAAGAGTCTGAGGCATTTAATGTGCCGGTAAGGATTGAATGAGAAGTGGCTTTTTGCTGCACTCGCTGGAAGTCTGAGATTTAGGCTGAGCACAAGCTGTCAATCATTTCTATGCGGTGTTCTGCGAGGTCAGCTGCAAATATTGTGTTCTCCTTCTGACCTGTCTAGAGTCTCAAGGTGGGGGCCAGCATCGTGTTTATAAAATCTGCAGCCAACACAGCTGCTTAAAGCAGCATTTTAGAGGCAGGAGAGCGAGAGAGAGAGATTGGCAGAATTATCTGACTGAAGCACCGAGGGACTAAAAGGAGACACATACTGTGCTCCAGCATCGCACTGGGAATGCAAGTTTGTCACTGACAGAAAAAGAAGCAGAACGTTTTAAAGCCTAAGATTGAAAGGGTTTTGGTAGCTCATTTTCTTCTCTCATTCTCACCCTCCCTCCTTACCTTTCCCAACCTCTAACTGGAATTCCTGCCGTTACACTACTGCTATAGGAAAATTTCTACATAAACTCACAATGAAATGGCCTATCCCCAGGGACTCAGATTAACTTCATACTATATGTTGGGTTCATACTTGTCTGAGTTTTTGCACTTTCCACATTCACTCCAATTGCTGCAATTTCCAACACAGGCACCAATAGGGGTGCAGCTGCAATGGAGAGGAGTTTCACCCTTGAAGAAGGGGGGCAACATTAAATTCTGGCTGGGTTTTCATAGGAGCCTTACTAAGGGAGACTGTCTATTAAATGTGCTGAAGCCATGCATCTCGTGGCTGGCCAGTCCCACCCCACTGGACAAATGTTGCTCATTCTTCTGACAAGCAAAGACACCAGGGGTTGTTGGCAGACTCAGCACGTACAGAGGTCTGCAGCCCAAGGGGTAATCAAGTCTTCTCATTGTAATTTGAACCAATTATTTTTCCATGGCAGGATCAATGTAAAAATATCTACAAAGCCAGGTTGTGTAACTAGCAGGCAGTCTGTGCTATTTATTAGAGACAAAAATCTAGGCTGGCCTAAGTGTGTATACTCTCTATCATAGCTACTTCACTCATTTTTTCATTAGTCTATTTCTCTCTCTCCACCTCCCTCTGATCTTTACTTCACAGCCCTGCTGTCTTTACGTTTCACTCTGCTCACCCATCATTTCATGTTTCATTCAGGTTTTTTCCTTGTCCATTTTTTACATGGTCTTTCCTAATGCATGTGGAGGGGGTCAAAACCTAGCAGAAACTGTCCAGCAGAGGAGACAGTAATGAATCAATGACAGGCTCTTCTGCCTCTGCATACGTCCCTCTACCCCAACTCTGCAGGGGTGTGATTTTGCAGCTGTGTACAGTATTTTCCTGCAACACAAGAGATGGGAACAGAGTATGACAGTTCGCCATAGCATTCTCCCACAACCAAAATTGCTAGTATAATCGTCCATAGCTTCCCACTCCCTTATGTAAAACTACTCCCTCGCCCAAGAGGTTATTGGATCACCTGCCAGATGGGATAACATAGCAGCAGAGCTCTGGAGGAAGTCTGGGAAGTAATACAGATATACTAGACCTTCCTGTGATTGGCAAGAGTTCTGAGATCCTCCAGATTTGGGGACATCCATATTTTTGCTGTGTCTTCCTGCCTCTCAGCTCATGATGGAATGGTATGATGGAGAATCTGTGTGATTCAACCTGTGAAGCTTTTTAGCCTACATGGGGCCAACTTTGACTGCTTGTTTGTGTTTTCAATGGAAGTGGTCAGAAAGTGGGCTGGTGTCCACTGAAAATGTCAACTTTTCATCAAAAATTGGAAAACTGAAAATGTTTGACCGGAAATTGCTGAAGGGAAAAAAAGTTTTGTTTTGTTTTGTGTTTTGCTGAACATTTTTGGTTTTGGGGTTTTTGTTTTCCAATGAAAAAATCAAAAAGTTTCAATTAAAGCACGGATACTTCCTGTGAATTTTTTGTCATCAAAAATCCCATTTTTCATCAAAATAAAGTTTCAATAGAAAAATTTCAACCGGCCCTAGTTTCCAGAGCCTCATATCTGATGTTCAGGCTCAGATCTGTCTTTATATTCTAGGCACAGAAATCAAAAATGGAAAAGAAATATTAAAATGAAAAGAAATCAGACTTTGCCATCAAACACAGGGAGAAAGGAGACAGGTGTCTATCTATCCCATTAGCACACAGTGTAACATGACTAAATACAGGAGTGCTGCAGGCAAGATGGCATTCAGGCAAATTGCCCAACAGATGGTACAACCTATTAGTGGAGAAACTTTCAAATGGATAACAAAACACATCAGAAAATGCAGCCCTTTTCGTATGCAGAGACTGACAGTGTTTGGAGGGAGGAGAGGGAACCCACAAACATGTGATTTCAGTTTTTCTCTTAGTATATACTTTAGATAAAGAAAACCTACTTACTTGCCACAGCAATAGACAGCTCTCTAACCAATAATGTAAAAAAATATAAGATAACACACTGGCAACATGATGACTGGGGAAAACACTATTGGGATTTGTTGGTTGCTTTGGGGAGCCCTGTTGTGGGGTGCTTAAACCCCACACCGACAGGGAAAGGGCCAAGGAGGTTTCAGTAACTCTGCCTCTGCCAATCACGCATGATAGCAAGGTGGAAAGTGCAGTCAATGGAAGTCTTAGGGGGTAGTCCAGAGCAGGGAGTGGCTAGAGCAGCTCCTGAAGCAGTGAGAGACATTTCCCCCATGATAAATATTCGTCCTCCTTAGGAAAACTCCAGCACCCGCTGAAGCTAGCCAGCATCTTGTGAAGTAAGCCGAACCAGGAGGGACTGCTACTCTGTCAGGGAGGCCCCACACAAAGCTGCTTTGAAAGCAGCCCTGAAGGAAGGTGGTGCTAGTGACGTTTGCCCTGGTCAGTAAGTCCCCCAGGACAGGCTTATTCTCAGGGGTTTCAGAAGATTTATGGGCTTTTTTTTCTTTTTCCACTGGCAAACAGGTGGCAGGGCCTGCCACGATGACTAAGAGGTGGGCGCCTGATTCGGTTGACCCAGCATTAGTAGCTGGGCGAAACAAAGGACATCAACCCCACTGAGCAGGAGGTAGAAAGGGCTGCCCTAGAGAAAATCACGTACAGCCTCAAAGCTGCTTTGGAAGTCTTAGGGGGTAGTCCAGAGCAGGGAGTGGCTAGAGCAGCTCCTGAAGCAGTGAGAGAAATTTCCCCCATGATAAATATTCGTCCTCCTTAGGAAAACTCCAGCACCCGCTGAAGCTAGCCAGCATCACATGAAAAATTAATAATTAGGTCTAGATCCTCAGCTGTAAGACAGTGTAACTCGGTTGAAGTCAATGGATTTATGCTGATTTATGCCAACCTAAAAACCTCTGTGTCCAAAGGCTAAAATGAAAGCAAAATCTTACTGAGTGTAAGCACAGACTCTTTTTAACCGAGCGGTCTGGGTTATCAATACGAAAGCCATCAAACTGAGGGCCGTCTAATTACCCCCATTCCTTTTGTACTGGAGCTGCAGGTATGGGGAAATATTATTACTGTTGTCAGTCTTTCCATTAAGCACAGTGTATACGACGTCGCTGGGAGTGTGAATTCACCAGGACAGAAACCCATCATTTGTTTGTGGAAATGAATATTTGCATTGTAAATGGAAGAATCTGCCAGTCCTCAATACATCAGCACTGCAGCCCAACAATTCACAAACAAAAGAAGCAGGGGACACAAGACATACAGCTCAACTGACAATATAATACTATAATGTAAGCAATAGTGGGTCGGCATCCAGTGTTTTACTGCCATTGGCAGTGGCCTGTGTGTGTGCTTGTTCCCCCAAACTTGAAAAAATGCAGAGCATGAAAAATTACCATTACACAGTTTACACACTGCGTATAAACTCAGAGGGTCAAATTCTGCTCTCAGTCATTGACACATGCAGCTCAATCTTCAACCCTTTTCTGATGAGTCCTTACTCACATGAGTACTCTGACTGAGCCAAATTCTGCTTTAACACCAATATAAGTCGGGAGTCATTTTGCTAACGTCCAGTTCAGACAGATGTAACTCAGATCAGAATTTGGCCCATTGATTGCAGTGGTTCTAATTGCTCAAATAATGCTAGTGGATTACACCCATTGTTTGTTAGTATTTAATTTATTTAAAGGTGTGTATATGAATGGTATGTGTATATGAATAGTGTAAATGTAGATTTTAAAAATCTGTTTAGATAGCACATGTATACTATATAACCTGCCAATGAACTTATATTAACTAGCACTAACAGGTCTGAGTCTCCCCTCACTTACACACGATTACATCAGTTGAACTCCATTAGGACAGACCCTTAGCTGGTGTACCTCAGCATAGCTCCATGAGAGCCAATGAAGCTATGTCAATTCACACCAACTGAGGATTGACCCTTTGACTTCACTGGTGTTACACCTGATTTATGCTGGTTTAAGTGAGAAGAGGTTCAGGCCCAAAGTCTTAAATTAATGACTCAACTCAAGGTCCCGCCTGTGCCCAGTACCCTATACAAAGTGTTGAATCCCTCAGTTCCACTGGACATCTTTGTGAGTTGTGGGTGCTCAGTCTCTCATTGGAGGTGGCACTGGGCACCTGGCAGGATCAGGTCCTGAGCACGTAGTAATCAACACTGCAATATAAATTAGAGCATTCCCAGACATTAGCACTAGTTTGGACGCTTTGTGTTTCATACAGTCAGTGGGTATCAATGGAAGGTTGGCTAGAGTCCTGTGCCGTGTGGGAGGCTCCCTTCCTCACATTTCAATGTACATTTTCATTGTTGTAGTGGGTTTTTTCCCTTCTCTTTCATGTTAAATTAGAATATTCAATTTAAACATTCACAGCTGTATCTAGAGCACACCCAGTGTAGTAACTATAAGGGCCTGATCCAAAGTCCATGGAAGTTAATAGAGAAATTCCAAATGGAATTTGGGTCCAGCGCTATGTCCGGAGCTTAAAAAGAGTCCCTCAGCCTTTATCCTCAGAGCTGATCTGCTATAAAAAGCTCAACTTTTGCCCTCAGAGTTTATACATCCAAGGATACAATTATTACCTCATAAATTATGAGGCACCCTCACGTTATTGTTACAATATCAAAACCAGGTCTTCTTTTCCCTAGAAGCTGAATTGGTCATTTTCTTGACCAACACTAGGAAATGAGAGACAGTTCTTAGCCTCTAGCCACACACACAGGGTCCACTGGCTCATTACATCTTTTTAACGAGTCATCTCCACTCGAGGTTAAATGTGGGTTTGAATAAAAGATTGTCTGCTGGACTTTATGATGTTGGGTTGTTTTTGCCATTATGCAACAGCTGTAAAAGTAATTTATGAGAACATCAGTTAGAAGTTCACTGTAAAGTCAGACAGTGAGGAACAGTGGCTTTAATGCTTGCTTGAGCAGAGCACAGATTCTGATCCTGTTTGTCAGTTCTGCTCAGAAAGACTTAGAGCAGTGACGCGGCAATCTGGGATTTACTAGACAAATGTCATGTCATCTCTCCTCTCATTCTCCAACGTCCAGGATGAGATTTATACGTATCGAGCAGCCTACTCTCAATTTTGAGGAGAAAGGCAACTAATTAGGACCATAAATCAGGATGAGCCTCAACAAGCAAAAAGGGACATAAAAATTAAGCATGTGGAAATAAGATAGAGACAGAATTGCCGCTAGTGGGGATATTACTGCTGTAGTGAGTGAGAGACACAAAGGAAAGTTAATCCAGTACTGTGGCTGATGTCTCATGTCAGTTCTGACAGTAACAACAACAATTGTTACTGTACATGTTGACAGCTGAAAATGAGTGGCTGAAAAAGAGACATTTTCTAGACTCAGATCCTAAGACACCGTTATTTAAGCCAATTGAGACAAGTGACTGGGACATAATTTAGTAAACTCTAACATGCGTTATGCATTCGGCAAATTGACACAGATATTCTTCTGACACCTAATAGCCAATGATAATCTTTGTATGCCAGCTGGTCATGTAATAACCCACTTCATTTTGAATTGTCAGTACGACTGAACATTCCAAGGCGAGAGGCATAAAAAATAACAAACGTGGATAAAGGGAACGGATTTTGATCTATTTCAAATAAAATGAAAAACTACAGGAAAGGCTTCGGTTATTTTCTAACAAACAATTTGCTTGGGACCACTCCATCCACAAGTAGATATATACCTCTATTATTATTCCTTATTTGCATTATAGTTTCACTCAGTGCAATAGATATGTCCGTACACACAGAGAAAGATACAATCCTTGTCCCAAAGAACTCACTCAATCTACAAATTTCAGCTATCATCCCTGCTCTGCTGGTCCGTTTCACCAGTTTATTTCCCTACTTCCAGATGGTCTCTGTTTCAATAGCTCTGTAGAAGAAGGACATTAACAACCAAAGAAACACAGACAGAACACCATCTTTGAAATGTGAGATAAAGCCACAGTCCTGCCACTTGTGGTCAGTAAAGGGACTCAGCATGCTTTATAACAAAGGGAGTATTATCCTTGGAGCCTACTAATCCAAGCTGGGTAACTGAATTCTGCTTACTTACAATACATTCTCCCTGCAGCTACATTCTTCTCTGTGACAATGCCCCTGGTTCTCATGCATGTGGTTGAATCCTTCCGGCTGGTGGATAATCTGGTGAATCCAGCATTCCATTGCTTAGAAAGTGTTTTTATTTAGTATTTTTTTGTTAGAAATCTTTTGTACAATGGCTGTGCCCTACTGTACCTGGCACTATACAAACTTAGATTAAGACAAGTTCACTTCCCCAAAGCATTTACCAGGGCAAAAAAAACACAAGACAAGACAATAGATCAGTTCACTGAGGGTGTGGATTTATGAATGGTGAGGGGATGAGAGAAGGAATTTTCTGCAGTGGCGAATTTTAAGGAGTGATTTGGAGTAGGAAAGAAGATCCTTATCAGGCAAATACAGGAAGATTGCGCCAGGCATAGGGGGCAGCATGGTAAGCTTGAAGCAAAGCTCTGGAAAAATAAATGAAGAGAACAGTGAGGGGAGGGGATTGGGAAGAATGTAAGGATTGGAGTGGGAGTATGGGAAATTAAAGCAAATATGTGGGGCAAGATTACATAGGGCATTGCAGTGAGGAAGGGGAGCTTTCATGATGATAAGTATCAGGGCCGGCTCCAGGCACCAGCTTACCAAGCAGGTGCTTGGGGAGGCCACTTCGGAGAGGGGCGGCACGTCCAGCTGTTCGGCGGACGGTCCCTCACTCCTGCTCGGAGCGAAGGACCTCCCGCCGAATTGCCGCCGCAGATCGCGATCGCGGCTTTTTTTTTTTTTTTGGCTGCTTGGGGCGGCCAAAACCCTGGAGTCGGCCCTGATAAGTATTAATACCTAGCTCTTACATAGAGCTTTCCATCAGTAGATCTCAAAGCGCTTTATAAAGGAGGTCGGTATCATTAGCCTCATTTTACAGATGGGGAAACTGAAGCACAGACAGGTGAAGTTGCCCAACATCACACTGGAGAGCCACGAATAGAACCCAATACTTTTGAGTTTTAAGCCAGCAATCTACACAGTAGGCCACACTGCTTCCCTCAGTACTGTAAGAGAATCTACATGTGCCATGGGAGTATTCAGCAGCTATCTGTGAACTGGATACCTGAATAAATGATCAGTAAAATCAAGCAGGTAAGAGAAAGGGTTTCTATACAGGTAAGTACGGTCTGTTGTTAGGGCTCATTGAAATCTTCTGAAAAGTGCCAAAATTCTTCAAACAGTCACTATGCCCTTGCTCCAAAAAGATTTCTGTTCACACTGACAAACTATTGTAGTGGTTATTCATTTGCACAGCAGGAGCACTTAGAAGATAGTGCTATCGTGCTATGCACTATGAAAACACTTAGTAAAAGGCTGACTCCTCCCCAAAGGGAGGTGAAGTAACTTCCCCAAGGCCACTCCTCAGGGTAGAGGTGGGAATAGAACCCATGCCTCTACTCTGACCTTTTGGACTAAATTAAGAGAAGAGGATAGTGAGGGCAAGCCAGCACTATGTTCCTTGAGCCTTAACAGTCTCATTTCAGTCCTTGATACAGTATAAGGACTGCACTGTACTCATCTATGCTGATTCTTTTAGATCTGTCCTCAGTCTTATATGCATGATGGTTTTGTTGACTTGGAACAGACCTTAGTAGTAATGAGAAGGATTGCACCTGAGTGATTATCTTCCTTCCTTAGAAAGATCCTGGATAATGGTGTGATATCAATGCCCTTCCACACCCTACACACCCCGAGATCTTTCACAGGTGGTTCCCAGGTTTCTGTCCATCACCCCTATTCTTCAACATATATGTAAAACTGCTAGAAGATTAGTGAGGTGGTCTGGACTGCCATGCCACTTGTATGCAGACGACCCGCAGCTCGCTCGCTCTTTCTCTCTCTCTTTTAATTTATACCCAGACAATGTGGTTCTCTCTTTTCCTAAAGCGTGGCTGTGATAGGGTCTTGGATAATGGCAAGTGAGCTGAGGCAGTGGTGATGCTGCTTGCGGGAAGTAACTAGGGAGTTCGGTAGGAATGGTGCTTTACATCCATTATTGAAGGGGGTTTACTCAAACTTCATTAAGCAGGTTCCTGGGTTATTAGTAGGTCTCAATCCCTGATAGTTCTTGGAGTCCCCAGGTGGCTTTGATAACTAGGGCAATGGCTACGCTACAGAACTTACAGCAGCGTAGCTGTGCCGCTGCAGCTGCACCGCTGTAGCACGGCTAGTACAGATGCTCTAAGCTGACGGGATAGAGCTCTCCTGTTGACTTAATTACTCCAGTCCCCGTGAGCGGCAGCAGCTATGTCGATGGGAGAAGCTCTCCCGTCAACATAGTGCTGTCCACACCAGTGCTTAGATCGGTGTAACTTACGTCCCTCAGTGGCCCGTTAGCACCTGTGCAGTCACAAGACAAAAAGAGGGGGTTAGTGGGTTACAGATTGTTGTAATAACCCATAAATCCAACATCTCTGTTCAGTCCAGGATTTTTAGTGTGTAGTGGCGCAATAAATTTAAGCTCCCAGGCTTGTCTTTTGAAAGTGTTGTGCAGGTTTCCTTTGAGGATGAAGACTGATAGGTCAAATACAGAGCGATCGCTTTGTGAAAAGTGTTCACCCACAGGTAAGATGGTGGTTTTGTCTTTTATCATTTTCCTGTGTGAGTTTTCTGTAACCCACTAAACCCTGAGTCCTATGACTGCAGAAGTGTTAACAGGTAACTCTACCTTGAATGGTCCCTTACAATATGTGCTAACTACTTTTGCTAAACAATTCCCAGATCTGTAGAAGAGCTTTGTGTGGCTCGAAAGCTTGTCTCTCTCACCAACAGAAGTTGGTCCAATAAAAGATATTACCTCACCCACCTTGTCTCTCTAATATCCTGAGACTGACACAGCTGCAACTACACGGCTTACAACCTTGCTACAGTAATTCATGCATTTGTGACTTCCATGCCGGATTGCTCAGCAAGAGCTAGCATGCCAGTGAGAAGTGAAGTCTGGAAAGTAACTGAAACACTTCTCTTATGGATTGTATTTACTGAGGGACAACCTATCCTAAATTCTCAATTATGGAGGGACAATCTACACCCATTGCTGTATTTGCTTTCCACAAGCTACTCTTAGTTAAACTTTTTATGAATTATGTATCTGACTATTTGGATGCTAATATTTAAACTGTATCATAAAATTTATTAACTTTAATTTGGGATATTGCAGCTCATGTACTATATGTATTTTATGACTTTTTAACCCATACTGTAATTTTGGATCATTTAAGCAATATACCCAGATGTATAGAAACCCTTTCTCTAACCTGTGTATTAGATAATTTGAACATTAGCTATCATAAAAAAATTTAAATCTGAAGACCACTCAGAAGCCTTAGGTAGGAGGCACAGAATGTGGTAGCCCAGTTGCTTTCTGGTGTTATCTCTACATTAGTAGCTGGTGTTGCACATTACAACATTGGTCTATACATTCCATTGGGTTCCTGTTGACTTCCAGGAGCAAAGCTACTTATTAAATATTGATCTTTAAATCTTATTCTCTGTATCGGGGTGGGCAAACTTTTTGGCCCGAGGGCCACATCTGGGTATGGAAATTGGAGGTTGGGGTGTGGGAGGGGGTGAGGGCTCCAGCTGGCAGTGCGGACTCTGGGGTGGGGCCAGAAATGGGGAGTTCAGGGTGCCTGAGGGGGCTCTGGACTGGGGCAGGGGGTTGGGGCACCAGAAGGGGTCAGGGGTGTAGGCTCCGGATGGCACTTACCTTAAGCAGCTCCCAGAAGCAGCAGCATGTCCCCCCTCTGGCTCCTATGTGGAGGCGCAGCCAGGCAGCTCTGCGTGCTGCCCCGTCCTCAGGCGCCACCCCTGCAGCTCCCATTGGCTGCAGTTCCCAGCCAATGGGAGCTGCGGAGGTGATGCTTGGGGTGGGGTCAGCATGCGGAGCCCACTGATTGCATTAAAAAGTCTGAAAGGCCGGATGCGGCCCCGGGGCCGTAGTTTGCCCACCTCTGCTCTATATGGTGTGCCCCCTTGTTCCCCTAGAAAGGAGCCCCATGCAGGCCCGGATTGAGGGACAAGTTGGATGTTTTTGCTTACTGTCCCTAGATTTGAATATTTGACAGATGCTTTTTTCACTGCAGGGCCCTCAACTCCGATATTCACTTATGCTGTTTCAAAAGAGCCCAAATTTCACTTGGATTTTGCCAGGGAGTTTCAGAGCAGTTTATTTATAATCTCATATATTATGTCAGGAGTCTACTTTTTAGCTAAAAAAATTTTCACGCAGAGGAAACAGAGATGGGTGAATTTTTAAAATTGTATAAATAAATCAATTTGAGTACAGAATTATTTTTCAGTTCCTGTGCTAATCTTTCTGTAGTCAGACTCTGCTATTAAAGAACCATTGCATTCCACCCATAAAATGTCCAGATTACAGTGAAATTTGATAAAGTTTGTAAACTATATATATTCCAAAGAGCTTTGGGATTCTCCAGTCTGGAAAGTGCTGAGATACTACAGTAAGGGGCACATGAGAAAAACGAGAATCCAATAGCAAGGAATTATTTAAGAATACAAGGATTTGAAACAGACTTGTTGCCAAACTATTTTTCATGAAAATGTGAAGAATAGGGTATTATTGTCTGTAAAATGCATATGAAAATTCAAAGGCAGTAGCAAATTCACAATCTGTTTAATGCATATAATGGTAATTCACAGCCTCTGAGAGCATGTCATTAACTGATATTATCATCTGGTTTTAATTATAATTCTAAAGATGATACATGTATTCTCTGCCTACTGTACAATCTCATGCAAAAGATATGTCATCTATGATTGATATTGTACTGTAAGGGAATCCATGTTGGGCATTACTATAGAATAGATAATTACTTGCTGTTCAGTGTGGGCACATGTGTTTCTCTGAAATCTTGAAAGGCAAAGGGACAACTCATATTTGTACCCATCACTCAGCTTTTGCTTAAGACTGACCTTAGTTTGACCTGGGAATATAAAGGCCTAATTGAAGAGTTAAATGAGAGTTACAATGAGCCGACAAGACCTATGAAGCCTTGCAAGAAATAAAAGCAAATTTATAAAATTACACTTAATCACTATTGGCAATTCTTCAGTGTATGAGCAAATGTTCCTGGGTTATATCTAGACAGGAAATCACATCACCATATTATTTGTAGGATTCTGAATACATGAATAACTCTCATCACTGATCTTAATTAGTCCCAGAAGTACTGAAGGTCAGTTTCTAAGTAGAAAGTGTTGATAAAAGGAGCATTAGGTTCTGGCAGAATCCACCTTACTAGGATTCAGAAGATAATGGAAAACTACTTACCAGTATTTTTCTCATGGTATAAACAGGATCAGATGCTTAAGGTTAATAATAATGATGGCTCGTTTATATAGCAGCTTTTCATCCTGAAGGATTCCAGAGTATTTTACACACTTTACCAATGGATTTACAAACTATCGACTGGATCCAGTACCCATTGAGTATTACCATTGACTTCAGTGGGTGTTGGATGCAGGAATTAGTCCATGAACCACTTAAGTGTATGCCTCATTGTCTTCTTTCTCATGGGAAGTGTAGCCTAGCTAATTTAGTGCCTGGGCTGGTATAATTCCGTGACAGTCTCACAAGGCTGGTGTGACGAAGCAGAGAAATTGCCCACCAGCACAGCAGGGGTTGAAGAGAGCCTGTGAGCCTAGCTAGCCCTGCCCCATTATACCTGTGGCCAATGCCAGGCCTGGAGGTGAGGAGAAAGGAAGAGAGCCTGGATCAGTTCAGGGCTGACTGGCAAAGAGGCAGGAGCTAGCTGCCTCCCTACTTGAGAGGAAGGGTCACTAGCCTGCCAGGCGAAGCAGCCACCACAGAGTAAGCGCTGTCTTCTCGGCCAAGGGAGACTGCAGAGAAGACATAGGAGCCCCCAGCAACTCAGGTAACTGGGTGCCTGATGCACAGAACCTCACTAAACTTACAGCTGCCCTGCCCAAAGGAGCCTGGGACTGTGGCAGGGCGCAGTCAAAGATCCACAAGGGGGCACTACTGGAGACCCAGCCACCAGCAAATTGGACAATAGGGGTCATGCCCCAAACTGAAGGAACAGTGGTGGGAAGTAACCCAGGACAGTGGATTTAGACTTCCTGTTTGGAGGGCCCCATGTTCAGAGGTTAACTCATTCAGGGCCCTGGGCTGAGACCCCATGGAGAGGGAAGGCCTGGTCCCCCTACACCACCACTTAAAAGACTAAACCAGGGAAAAAAGGGACCAGAGGTCAGGCACACCAACCACTAGGCCGACCGGTACCCTGTTAATGTTGCTTTATGAAATCTGATGGTATCACAGCCTGCAGTGATTTAGTTATGGTGACTTTTGCTCAATGCACAGTTAAAATAATTTTCAAATATGGGATCAGGATGGATATTTTCCCCAGTGTACAGTGTCAGGAACCTTGGGCAGAAGGATTGGTGTTGGTTTTCCTTCCTCTGGAAAAAGAAGAATGGCCCTTAGGTACTAGCCCAGGACTCAGGCGACCCAGGTTCAAGTCCCTGTTCAGTCACAAAGTTCTTGAACAAATCACTTTGTCTCTCTTTGCCTCAATTCCCCACCTGTAAAAGGAGGATAACTGTACTGCCCTACGTCTCAGGGATATTGTGCTAAATACGTTGAAGAGTATGAGATGTCGAGACACTATGGACATGGTGACCATTTAAGTGCATATGGATTGACAGACCATGATAAAAAGAGTAGTAAAGACTATCAATAGCCAAACAATTCCTCCTAATTATGAATTCATCCTTTGTAAAAAATTATTTCCATATTTTTTTTTAGGAGAAATCTTGTCCCTTGTCCATACACACACTCTTAATTCACTATTTCTCCCAAGAGTTGCCAGTTATGCCTCACAAAACAATTCCGGTAGACACAATCAAATGTAGTTCTGACTTGTAGATATCACCTCAGGAGTCTAGGCAAGCCCTGTATGGTCTTCACCACTCTGTTTAGTAGCATTCAATTCAAATCAGAATACTACCTACCAAACTTGCCCTAAACAGTACATTAATTGAACAGACATATGATCAGAACTCATTGCAGGATTCAGGACTGTAGTGAGGTGGAGGGGCCTCCTCTGAGGCTAACCGGGAAGAACTACTCCCTGCCCCCTGGTGGGCGGAACCAGGTCAGTCCCGCCACCTGCAGCGAAAGCAGAGAGGTGGACAGGAAGTATAAGAGGCAGGGCCTCCAGCTCAGTTGTGCGGTGCTCTGGAAGGAGGCAGATGCCCCTGCCTTACTGCTGAACCAGGGACCCAGCTGTGCAGTGACCAAACCATGGTGGAGACCGATGCCGGGGAGGGGCTGCTGGGACTACCGTCCGCCAAATACCCAGAGGAGCCGCTGGGACTGCTGTCCCCCAAGGAGACAGAGGACCTGCAAATGACGGAGCCCTACGATCAGACTGGGGTAGGAAGTGGCCCAGGGAAAACAGACATTAGTCTGGTTGCTTAACTGGGAGTTGAGTCAGCATGTTGCAGTGGGATCCCTGCTGGCTCAGTGGCGGGATCACTCACCACTGTTAGGGCCCTGGGCTGGTACCCAGTGGAGGAGGTGAGGTAGGGCAACCTCTTGGGGGGGCAGCCTATCCACCTGAATCTGAGAGGCCTGTGTTTGCTTGCTGTCTGCCCCAGCCAGGGGGCTGGGCTAAAGATTGCTAACTGCTCTGCCCTCCCAGAGGGCTAGACCCTGACTGTGGTTCCTGTCTGCCCAAGTGAGGGAGCTTGGCTTACAGATGGCTTCCATCCCAGGGCCCTAGACCATTCTAGCATCCTATACCTTGCTAATCCCCTGCCGATTGACTCTTGATAGCTAGGTGGCAGAGTGAGGCAGAGTGGCCTCCCTCCGAGACTGAGCAGGAGGAACCAGCCACTACAGGGACTTAGTTTTGGGGGTTATTTTCCTTGTGTATAAAGAGGAAGCTATGTAGTCTTGCTGAAATACTGTAAAACTCTGTGCCTGTTTGTTTTAAATGGTAGTTAGGAATAATTCTCAGAAAAATTCCCTGTATGTAACCTACACTTGAACCTCCTTTCTTCCTACAATAAAGGTGTTTGAATTTTAATATATATTTAATGAACGTACACAGTAACGGCAAAAGAAAAACAAGTGTAAATAAATAATCATGGGATGGAATATGACATGAAAGAGTAGAGTACTTCCAGGCTCATTAATAATGAATGTACAAAAATAAACAAGAGCAAAACTAATATGAAAGAACCCAGAAAGGAACCCAGAAAGGTCATGCGATGCAACATTCATTTATTTACGTGATTAAACAAATATGTGGAATAAGTAATAGTAAACATATGCATTCAACTACCATGGTATTCAGGGCTGGCCTCGGAGGTCCTGAAACTAACAACTCTAGGTCTTTCAATTTCTATGAGGCTACCATACCAAATCACTGGAAGAATATTTTGTCATGCGGATTATTTCTTTATGTGGCACAGAAAAACCTAGCTGTCAGGGCCGGCTCCAGGCACCAGTTTAACAAGCAGGTGCTTGGGGGCGGCCAAGGGAGAGGGGTGGCATCTGTGGCAATTCGGGGGTGGCAGGTCCCTCACTCCCTCTAGGAGCAAAGGACCTGCTGCTGAACTGCCGCCGCCGATCGCGGCTTTTTTTTTTTTTTCCCCCCAATTGCCGCCGCCGATCGCGGCTTTTTTTCTTTTTCTTTTTCTTTTTTTTTTTGCTTGGGGCGGCAGAAATGCTGGATCCGGCCCTGCTAGCTATCATTATTCTATATAGTACATACGTGTTTGTGGCCCACTTTCCAATTGATTTATGATTACCTGAAAATCAGGCCTTTGGTGCATGAAAAATATAATAATCCTATATAAATATAATAATCCTATTCTCATAGGTATCTGGGAGATTAAAAATATAACCTATTCCTTCAAGACTAAATTCTGCCACCTTTACATTAAGTTATTAATCAACATAAGTAAGCTTGTCAGAATCTGACCCTTAATATATGAACTTTTGAAAGTATCTAGTATCAAGTATACGCTTGGAGGACATCAGTTGTAAATGTATTGCAGGACATAGGAGCATTGCCTATGGTCCAGGTACTCCAGCATCCTGTTTCTGACAGTGGCCAGCACCAGTTGCATCAGAGAACCATGCAAGAAAGCTCACATTAGGCATATGTGGGATAATCTGTTCCGCACATTAAGTTTCCTCCTAATGACTAATATTTAGTGATCAGATTAGTATGAGGTTTAACAACTCTTCCAAACTTTGTTAGCATTAATTATGATAACTGTGGCAGTGCCGAATTAAAGAATTTTGTGGTCCTATGTAGTATGGCAATGGGGGACCCCCCATCTTCACTGCCCCCAAGGGGTGGGAGGTCCCAGGGGGAGGGTTATTGAAAAGTGAGCCCACCCCACCCTCATCCTGCAGCAGCTCTTGTCCTGCAGGCCTTGCAGGGCTACCCACTCCGGCCAGTTAGCTCTTGCCACAGCATGCAGGCAGGGCCCTCTCCAGATGAAGACCTGCTCCCTTCCTGTCCCAGAGTTGTTTTGGGGGGCGGGGGAAAGTGTTCCCCCTGGTATTGCGGGGCCTGTGCAAGCGCACCGAGTGGACATTCATTAATCTGGATATTCTTGTTACCCAAATAAATGTCCACACCCTTTCGGAATCTCGCCAAGACCATCACGGCTCATAGATGAGCCTCCCTTACCTTGCCCTTAGTCCAGGATGGGATTTTTTTAAAGGGAACTAAGGGATTTAGATGCCCAAATCCCATGGAAATTTCTGTCCCTAGTTCTATAATATTAAAGTCATCAAGATAGGTAGATTACACATCTGGGTGATCTCAGTATGGAATTGGGCAAATTATGACATGGCTGCTCACAAATATATAGCCTAGTGACCTCACTCAATGTCACTGAATTACACCAGGAAAGAATTTGGCCCGGTATCTAATATTGCGTCAGCGGCTCATTTCCCCTTATAAATCTCATTGTTCAGGAGTTTACAGCCTGCCAATAAAGATCCTGTCTGGGCTAGAAGTTCTAAACCATGGGATGTAAGGATGTCAGCAGAGAGCAGGATGATTTCTGTGCACAAATGTAGTACACATTTTAAGGCATGATCTTCTTCCTTTTGAAGTCAGTGCGGAACTCTTATTGATATCAATGTGGCCAGAACAAACCTAGGTAGAGTAAAATTAAGAAACTCATATTTTGGAATATTTTTTAAGCTTATGTACAGTAACTCAAAACTAGGTGTGATATAACAATGACATTTAGACAGTTATTACGTGGTAACACAGTCTAGCAGTGTTTTTTTTGTTTGTTTTTTGGGTTTGGGGTTTTGCATAGAAAGAACAGCTGAGCTATTCATTTTAAAAATCAGCATTTGGCCATGAACACTAGACTTGCCTTGCAATCGTTTCTCTGGGGTTTGTAACATGCAACCTAAGAAGTATTCCTTTCCTCAGTGTGAGCACGTAGCCCCCATTAATGTGAATAAGAGCTATGCACAAGCATGAGGGAGGACTAAACCGCTCAGTATGCATGTTTAGTAGCTAGATTAACCCAATAGACTGCAGTGGTGCTAGGAAACTGGTTATGGTATAACAGATCAATAATCAATTATAAACTAAGTTCATGCCAGTCACTAGATAGCTCAAAGGACTAATAATAGGATATTCTGCCACTAATTAGCATGCAGGACAGGTTAGCAGTGACCAAAAGGTGTACCATCCCCCTATGGTAAACGAGTTGGTGGTCCAAGTTCCATTTCCAACAACAGCCACAACTGTAAACAGACACCTATAAAAGACTGTAGAATATACATTAGTACCTAGTACCTTGAATGCCAGTAAAGTAAAAGATCCATTACCAAAATAAGCTTCCAGTGCTTTATAAAAAAGGAATAGGTTTCTCCCTCCAAGGTTTTCTATAAACATTATTAACTTTTTTATCTAATAAACTGGAGTATGTTTGATGAAACAGCAGCTGCCTCAAACAGGCATAGTTCAGGAAAACTTATATGTTTAGTTTCTGCACGATAGACATGTGCACAATGTCCTAGAAGCCAATATTGGCAGTGAGGTGTTGGATCTCAGAGGATCCGACACTTCTAAAGTCTAATATGCACAGTACACTTCCAGTTATTCAAATGGCCTGGGAGACAGCCGAAACTTTCAGATAATCGTGTGTCTGTATAACCAGAAGTGACAAGCTACCTTAGGGATATATGGGGGGTACGCTGTGAATTCAGATAACTAGGGTTTTTGGATAAAGGGAATTTGGATAACTGGAATTACACGGTAGTACTCAAATTCATAGCTAGTTTTTAGAACCAGTGAAGTCAATGGCAAATTTGCCTACAGAAGGACTGAACAAGGACACGATTTGGCTTACAGACTCCAGTGAGACTTCTGGGTGCTCTTTTATCTCACATAATCAGGTCCTAAAAAGTATTTAATCTTACTATGGTAACATCTGATAAATTCAGCTAGATGTACCCCCGTTTAATCTATCCAGTATATATTTCTAAAACTGGAACGATTTACAACACAGATACATACAAATGGAAGTATGTAGCTTTTAAATGTATATGTCAGTGGTGGACTTGAATATGTCTGAGCACTTACTCACACAAATACTCCCATTGAACCCAATGGGTCTACTCACATGAATAAGTGCTCACCAGGTGAGCAAAGACTCCACCATCTGGACCTGTGTGCGTATGTGCATTGTTGAGGAGATATTACCCGGATAAGATAAATGCAAACTATTTTGTTGGGATGGTCAGGAATTTTCCATCAGAATGATTTTCTGATGGAAAATTACTTTTTACCAAAATCTTGTTATTGTGTTGTTGTTGTTTGGGGGTTTTTTTTGCAGGAAAATTTCAATAGTGTCAAAAAAATTGATTTGTCCATCTGGGGAAAATCAAAACGACAAGAAAGTGAAATTGACAAGAACCTTCCAGGCAGGCTCCTGACAAGCCAAATAAATCATTTCCCCTGAAATCCATTCCCACAACAACAACAAAAATCATATTCTTGACCCAATTTGGGATGAAACTTTTTTTTCAAAAATGTGAAATTTTTGGCAGCAAGGGATTTCCATTTTTCAGCCAACTCTAGCTGTTAGTGCTTAAGTCTATGAGCCAAACCCATAGTACTCACTCAGGCAAAGCTCCTCTAGAATTAAGAGAATATTGCTCATACACAAACATATTAGCATGACAGTACTGCGTATTATATGTATAACCGACACTTCCAAAATCCAGCACCACATTATCACAGTAGCATCTGACACATGTGTTTGGCAATACTCAAGGAAGAGGCCATTTTAATTTTTTTGTTTCCATTAAACTGCTTCCCTCTCCTCCTTTTCTCTTCGTAATAGGTCTTACAAGATCAGCCCTTCTACAAGGGAATCTAGGCAGATTCTTGGCATTTTTTAATACAGAAAAGGTGGCATAATTTCATGCCTCTACAAACACACACTGTGGGCAATCAAGAGAAAAAGAAATTAAAATCTAATTCTGCTATTTATTTTCCTCATTTATTTTATCAGTCATCCCACTGTCACACTGAATAATAATCAACAAGACTCGATGCGCACACACGTAGCACATGGCAGATATCTTTGTGGGAATCCAGAGGAGGCTGCAAAACTAAGTCAAATACTGGTATCTTAGGAGTGGTGGGTTTAATTTGAGCCAAACATGGCTCTGGTATTAACATTTCTGTTCGATGAACTATCCAATTGCTTGAACTATCAAGCAAACTTTATATAAGTGATCATGTCATCATAGGGGGAAAAAATCTTCAAAATACTACTGCCCTAGAGGGCTGCTGATATATGCCAGGTAGAGTAAACAACATGTCTACAGTGAGGTATGAAATTACAGCAGAAGTGCTGTGACAGACTATTGATAATTATTACTCATAAAGTCTAACTGCCATTATAGGATTCTGTACCATTCCACATTTGGTAGCTCAGAGTTGGCATTAGGGCCTACGATGACTGCTGTGATGGAATTCCATTTAAGTTTCAAAAATGTTATGAAACTGATTCATAATGTTTAACAGGAAATTCAACATCAAAGCAAAACACATCATTTGGTTTTCTTCTGAGACCCTCTTTTCTAAGGAAAACAATCCAAGAAGCATTAGCCCTAATGACTCTTAAAAGCCTTCAGAAATTTTGTAACAATTACCAAGTGGGTGAAACTGGTATGAAACTTTACAAAAACTCACTGATGAGTAATGTCTGGAAAACGTACAGGATGTAAATGTAAGCCACAATTGTAATTTGCGTGATGCATGTCTGGAGGAAAGACAATTCAACTCTTGAATTTTGTGAAGCAGAAATATGCACTCAGCAAGGAGCATTGTTTCAGTGAACACTAAAAATTATGGAAGTGGCAAAAGTAGGTTGTCTCTTATAGTACCTCACCTGGGGGTAAAATGTTCCTAAGCACTGAAGAGTCAGATTTTCTGAGGTATTCAGGCTCCTAAAGATGCAGATTGGCACCTAGTGAGATTTTCTAAGCGCCCACGCACTTAACTCCCATTAAAATCAATGTGAGTGAGGCACGTAAACGCTTTTGCAAATCTGGCCCCAAGTGTCCATTTGATGGAGCAAAAGTGTCCAGTGTCTAGAAAGCCACCAAGGCAGGTTTTGTGGCAAGGAAATATTATCTATGTCATTAAGGTTCCTAAATATATTTTAGACTCTGAGCTGATACACAAAATAGACTGGTTCATAGGGGAAATTTTCCTTCTTTACTTCTGCATACGCTTTTCTTCTGGCAGAGGGAAAGAATTACAATGTCTAAAAGGGGAGTTATAAATTCTAGTACAGGGCTAAATACAGTGTGCACGTAAATCTGGCAACTGCGAAGTGTTGTTAGATCGATAAATGTAAAGGTTTTTTTAGCTGGCCATGTATCAATGCAAGCTTCCCCATACCCTCTTCCTCCTGTCTGTTTGCTAGTGTTTTTGCCAGTAGAGGAAAACGGATTATTACTTGAAATATAGCTACATAAAAGTAATTCTACCAGCCAAAAGAATCTGCCTTAGCCTTTTTGTGGGCTTATGACAATATACTCCCATATATATATCCCATTTGTCCCTAGCCTCTGTTTGCCAGAAGCTGGGAATGGGTGACAGAGGATGGATCACTTGATGATTACCTATTCTGTTCATTCCCTCTGGGGCACCTGGCATTGGCCACTGCTGGAAGACGGGATACTGGGCTAGATGGACCTTTGGTCTGACCCAGTATGGCCGTTCTTATGTTCTTATGAACCTCTGAATTATCCAAATCCCTTCCTTATCCCTGCCCCCAAAACAACTCCGCCTGCAATCTCCCAGTTAGCCACTCCGCCCACGTGCCAGGCCAGCATACAATCCCCTAGTGCAACCCCCTGCATGCACATTCCCTCCCCTGACCCCCTTGCCTCCTCCCCACCCCTCTGGCATGGACTTGCTCTTCACCTTGTGGGTGTTGTAGTTCTGGCCTGTGTTAAGCAGCACCGAGGTGCCCAGCTCCCCCTTCAGCCTGGACAATGCCGGGCACATGCATGCCAAGCTGAGCAGCTGCAGGAGGCGCCTAGGAGCTAGGTAGTCTTCTGCTTTGCTGTTCCTATGCATGCCTAGTGAAAACAGCAAAGTTGGCTGTTAGCTCATGCAGTAGAGGCTCATGAACTAAGCTTCAGAGGTCCCCGGTTCAATCCCACCTGCCGACAACCGGGGTCTGTCGGTGTTACAAGTGCCTCTATCGCATGAGCTAAAAGCCAACTGGCTATTAGCTAGGGCTGTAGAGCAGACTCATTTAATTCTCTAAGTGGTCTCAGTGCCACTAGATGGGACACAACATCACACCCAGAAGGTATGTGGGTTACATAAGTCTAACTACAGACACTGTTGAATCCTACATCCAAGCTAGGAATCGGCTACAGTGCAGTGTCCACATCTGACCCTTACTTCTTGTTGGAAGCTTCCATCATTGAATTCTACCCTGCACGTCATTCCACTCCCACGTTTTCCATATGTCATTAGATTAAGTTCTATTTAAAATGAGGAGGAAACAAACAAGGTCCATGCATGACACTAAGTTTAGCCCACCATCATTCATCTTTGTGGCCAGGCCTCTTCTTTTAGTTTATTGTCCTTTGCTGTGTTAAATCAAGGTTAGTAGGACAGAAACCTGTCACTGCAGTTATCCATAAAGTGCCACATGCACTTAGAACATTATAACACATTATAATAAGAAGACAATGGTGACTTTTCTCATTGCCAACCCAAGCTAAAAATCAAGCTTCTATATATCAATCTAGGGATTTATATGGACCTCTGGCATAGGTGCAGGTGAGCACCTCCTCTTGGCCACTTGCTAGACTTCTGTGAGGGGATCCAACTGCTGGATCCCAGGTGTTTTAAGCCTCCAGAGTCTGAACAGAGCCCAGACACCATCCCTACCTTGGGGGTCCCCAAGCACAATCTATGGATGCAGATCTTTTTCCTAGAACCTTCTCCTGAGATGTTAGACCACACAGCCTGCTACCCAGTCTCTGAAACCAGTGCAGATCCCATTGGTCTCCCAACAAAGCTTTAACACACACACCCCTTCCAGAACTCCCCTGAAGGTGTGACCCTTTCAGTTTACCCCTCCAGGAAGCATGACAGGTGTAAATGCATCACATACACTGTCAAACTTTGCACAGGGTTCTAGCACATTATTGCTCTTTCTTTACTAGCACGACACACACAGAGATCTATACAACAATAATAAACCCTACACGCATTTCCCTGCCTCGGTCTCCTCACCGCTCTGGAGCATTCTTTGGCTTTGCATCAGCGTCCTGTTGGCCTGTCCAGGGTCCTTCTGATTCAGCACAAACCATGCACTGTAACATGGGACCTTATCCTCCCATTTGGCCTCCTCTGGCCTTGGGTGGTCTGTCCCCATCCCTTCTCCTTCCCAAACTTCCTGTGCGTCTCCCTAAGTCTTTCCCCTGTGAGTCCTTTTATTACCTTTCAGTCCCTTGCTCAAGTGACTGTCAGATCAGCCTCGAGAGGTGATTGCCGTGTTGCTGTAGTTGTGTTGGTCCCAGGATATTAGAGGTGGTAACAGACCTCTACCAGGTGATCTCATTGCCAGGCATCCTCTCCCCTTCCAAGGTAGCTCTTCTGGCTGGGAGACAGTCTATTGTCTAGGACATTTGTATTAGGACCATGCTGAGATAACGGTCTTTTATTGTTAGGTAAATAGGCATCAGAGAAGACAACTAGCCGCTCCCCACCAAAATGAAGCTTGCAGCTTGGTAAAGATGCATACAGAGATTTCAGAATCTCACACAGAATTAATCAACTGTACAGACAGATTCCTGCAAATCATCACACCCCCATCGCCCCTCATTTATTGCTTGAGGCCTCTAGTCTACCCAGAAATGCTCTCTCAATCACTGCCCACTCACAATATTGGCAGTACAAAAAATGGGATCTAGAAAAATTACCTTTGACTATGAATTAATGGCCGTAGGAGTTGGTGTCGGAGTAGGAATGCACCACAGAATCTCCAGCTCATTGGAAAGAATGGCCTCTGGTGAAAAACAATATGGTAGTGAACATATGAGAGTGGGTCTGGAAAGAGAGTTGGGATCAAGAAGTGATTAACAGGGACAGAGATGCATCCAAGAGCATTTTTGTTTTATTGGTCATTGAGATATTTGTCTTTGCAATTCATGAAGCTACAAACATTCAATAGATATAAAACTTGCCCTTGCAATTCAAAAAAAAAAATCTTTGTTGGAAAATATTTCTTACAAATGTTTCAACTAGATCCTTCCTCCTATATTCTGTGCTTCTTACCTGGACTTAGGATTGTCCACTCCCAGAGAGAGTTTTATTCGGGAGGCCACATTTTCCTTGAATCAGAGCCTGGCACCAAGCAGAGACATGCATCCATGATTTATAAGCTACTGTGTACGGGACAGTACCGTGTTGACTGCTTTCCAAGGGTTGAATGATAAAAACATGGTCATGGGACACTGCTGTTCCAGCCATGTCATTTAAAGCAGGGGGATACTGTGGGAAAATAGAAAATCACTTTCTGGGGTTGAGACAGGAGGAAAAATCTCCTTGGGAACCAGCTATGTCTGTCTTCTCATAATAATGCTTTCTTCAGTTGGGTTGGTCGGAGTGCTGTATATTAAGGGACAAATCCTGGACTCCAGTGCACAGCCTGAGAGTCTGGGCTATGGACTGGGAATCCACATGGAAGCTGACAGAGTAGCATACCTCAACCTAGGCTTCTGGGCTGTGTTAACCCCTGTGGCCAGTGCAATCCCTGTGGTCACCATCACTCCTGCCCAGCCTGCCTTTTCCGCCCCATGGTCACAGTTAGATGGATTCTCTGTTCAAGATCCTTAAAGACTCTATGATGGTGCAAATACATTTGTTTCGCTGGGTCAAGCCCCTTCGCACTTGCAGAGGAAGAGTCAGGATTTGATTTTCATCCTGTCCCTCATTCAATCCTGAATGATTTCCCATGAAATCTCACATCAGACAACATTACTAAGGGCTGGCATAGAATAATCGCTTGCAGCAGAGTTAGTGGCACTGAGATGCAATAATGACTGTGTGACGGGTTGGATCACAGAAATCCTCTTGGGAGCTGCCACCTGATGTGCCAAGACTACTCCTACCCCTGCCTTCTCTGCCAGCTCGGGGCCCCGACACCCTGTCTTGCTGAGCCAGACACTCCCGTCTGCTCCAACACAGACACAGGGTCTGAATTACTTGCCCCAAAGCTGCAGGTTTATCTGAAAGCAGCTAACAGAAGTGTTCCTGTCTTTAACACTCAGATGCCCAACTCCCAATGGGGTCTAAACCCCAATAAATCCATTTTACCCTGCATAAAGCTTATACAGGGTAAACTCATAAATTGTTTGCCCTCTATTACACTGATTGAGATATGCACAGCTGTTTGCTCCCCCAGGTATTAATACATACTCTGAGTTAATTACTAAGTAAAAAGTGATTTTATTAAATACAGAAAGTAGGTTTTAAGTGGTTCCAAGTAGTAACAAACAGAACAAAGTAAGTCACCAAGCAAAATAAAATAAAATGCGCAAATCTATGTCTAATCAAACTGAATAGAGATAAAATCCTCACCAGTTCCAGAATGCTCCCTTTTACAGACTAATCTCCTTTTAGCCTGGGTCCAGCAATCACTCACACCCCTTGTAGTCACTGCCCTTTGTTCCAGTTTCTTCCAAGTATCCTGGGGGGTAGAGAGGCTCTCTCTTTAGCCAGCTAAAGACAAAATGGAGGGGTGTCTCAGGGGTTTAAATAGACTCTCTCTTGTGGGTGGAGACCCCCCTCCTCACTCCTATGCAAAGTCCAGCTCCAAGATGGAGTTCTGGAGTCACCTGGGCAAGTCACATGTGCATGCATGACTCAGTCTTTACAGGCAGAAGCCATTGTTCACATGGTATCTTGTATGTCTCCAGGAAGACTTCTTATGTGGATTGGAGCATTCCAAGATGCATTGTTCCCCAAGTGCTTCCTGATCGGGTCCTTAACCTTGCAAATTCCTTCCTAAAGAAACTGACCAAATTCCTCACAAAGCTTACTTAGAAATCAAGCAAGTATACAGCCAATATTCTTAACCTCAAGTACAAAATGATATATGTGTACAAATAGGATGAATAGATATGGTAGACCATAGCCTTTACAGAGATATGTTACATGGCACAGGCAGCACAAAACATATTCCAGTTATTTCATATTCCCATAAAGCATTATGGGGTACAGCGTCACAGACTGCATTATTGAATGGTGATGATGCCCTTAACAAGTCAACCCAGTTGCAAAATTTTCACTCTCCGGGAACCGGCATATCCCATTCCCAGACTGCCATGTGAGCCACTTTTCCTTGGCAAAGTGATGGGCAAATCTCAAAAGGGTTCAGGTTCATTTCTGATATACACCCAAGCATTTAGAGGTTCCTCTTATTCTCCTAACTACTCAAAACTGAGCTGGAAATCTGAAAAGAATATGATTTCTTATGAGAGTTTTGGTACTTCCTCCAAGAAATGCACACAACACAGGGAAAATAAGAAAGAGAAAGGTTAAAACAAGCAGACCAGAGAACAGGGCACAGGCATGAAAGTCATGGAACTTTCCATTTTAGCTTGAGCTAAAGCTCTGTAGCTATGGGTATAACGTATTCATTTTGTGGATTAGGCACAGAGGGATACCTGTAACACACACTCACCAGCAGGTTACATAAGCCTTGATTAGGAGCACAAAAATAGGACAAATAAGACTCCAATGGCTGAGCCTGTAAAAGGTAGAGAATCTCCCCGCTGACAAGATATATAAACCCCAGCTAGGGAGTGGCAGTGAGAGGGTTAAGAGTCTTTCTGTGACAGAGGAACAGCCACAGCTGCATGCCTTAAATGTAGGGATTGTCAGGGCAGAAGGGTTGTGCCAGCTGTGGGAAATTAAGTAATTCCTCCAGCACATTATATTAGGGAGATGCTCTGAGAAGCTGAGACTGGCTGATGTTAGAATCAGGAGTCTGATCTTAAAATATGAGCAGGAAACCACAAACCATGGCTTCATAAAGTTACCTTAATTTACAAACCAGGTCAAGGAAGCCGTTCTAACACTTAGCTTCAAGCAGTGGTTTTCAACCTTTTTTCATTTGTGGACCCCTAAACATTTTTGAATAGAGGTGCAGACCTCTTTGGAAATCCTAGACACGGTCTATGGACCCCCAGGGGTCTGCGGACCATGAGTTGAAAACCATTAACTTAAAGCCCTGGTTGCAAAGAGGTCAGCTGCTTCTCTGCTTTGAGGTGTTTGGAAAAGTCTTTATATACAAGTCAGCCAGCCGGACTTCCAGGCTCGGAGATATCAGTCCACCCTCTGTCACACTGTAGATTTTATGGCCTGCCCTGTGCCCACAAAATGGTCATTCTCACCTGTTCATTGAGTACTTGTACCCCCAAAAGGTACTGAGAGCAGATACTCAATCTGTAGCCACAAACTATCTGTTTGAGGGTACAGCTATTGCCCCCTTCCACCACCATCACCACCACACACCCCTTTAAAAATTTGGTCCTATGTATTTTAACAGTGAGAGTGACTAACCATTGGAACAATTTGCCAAGGGTTGTGGTGGATTCTCTATCACTGGCAATTTTTAAATCAAGATTGAATGGGGTTTTTTTTCGAACAGATATGCTCCAATTCAAACAGGAATTAATTCGGGGCAGCCCGATGATCTGTGTTACATGATCACAGCAGTCCCTTCTGGCCTCAGAATCTATGAATGTATGAGAAAAATAACATTGTTGAAAGTTTGTGCAGTTTGCTTTAAAGAGACAAGCACTGAATTTTATAAAAATGTGAACTACAATTACAAAGTTGACATAGGTGAATAACTGAGTCACAGTGAAACCCCATACATATCTATCTCTACAGTAGTTTATACTAGGTGATAACCAGGAAACCAAGTTTTCCGTGATAAAAAAAACCAAAATTCTCCAATAAAAATACATAAAAATCCATGTTTTTCCATGATTAAAATGAAATGCTGAACTTTAGTTTCCCTGGCCACAATATACATACAGACGCTCCCCAACTTAAGCAAGCTTTCCGTTCTGGAATGCCTTGCGTAAGTCGAATTTTGCGTAAGTTGGGGACGTATACCCGACAATTACGCAAAAAAAGTGTGGGTTTGCATAAGTCGGGTTTGTGTAACCCAGGAAACGTCTATATCAGTTGAACACAATGGTTTACAGATACACAGAAGACCCTGTTTATCTGAGCCTCCATTATCCAGCTCTCCATATAAACTGAACCGCCAACCACCTGGGGCTAACAGTGGCTGGCGCTCTGGTGGCCAGCCCTAGGCAGCTGGGGCTCCAGCTGACTGGCCCAAGCCACTGCCGCTTGGGGTGACTGCCCGGAGCCACCCTGTCCCCAATCTTAACTTTTATTTTTTTATTTTTATTTTTGGGCCAATTCTCCTGATTATACCAATTTTTGATTATCCGATCGGGCCCCAGTCCCAATTAGATCAGATAAATGGGGTTACACTGTAAATGTAAAGCACATTGAAAAATTAACCACAAGATGGGGCGGTAGAGTGCATGAATAAGTGACACTGGGACTTTTAATAAAGTTTGGTTAATCGTTAACATATGTTTTTATTTTTTCACAAAATGAAAAACTAAAGAGTCTCTGTAAAAATGCAAATTCTGCATTTTTCTGCGTTTTTCCATGGCAAACAGATTTCTAGGATCGCTGGTGATAACTCTGTTGCAAACAATGGAAACTCATGGTATTAGAGGTGGGGCTATAGAGGATGAGTGTATCTAGTGGCCAGGGTGCCAGCCTGGGACTCAGAAAAATGGGGTTCATTTCTTTGCTCTGCCATGGACTTCCTGTACAATGTTGGGCAAATCACTTGGACTTTCTGAGCCTCAGTTACCCCTCTGTAAAATGGGGATACTAACACTTCCCTACCTCATAGGGGTGTTGAGAATAAAGATTATGAAGTGCTCAGATGCTATGTTAATGGAACACATATACCCAAGAGATTTATTTATCTACATGTTGAAACCTTTTGAATATCAAAAGATTCAGATTTGAGCATTATTGTATTTACAGTCACCTTAGGCGGGGTGTGGAAGAGGAGAGACAATCCAATGAAAAATTAGAAAGGAGAGCAGTCATAGAAAAATGCCAGTGGAAAAACAGATGATGCATATAGCATATAAGATACCCATTTGTGCCAGTCTGATCATCATCTATCCCTAATATATTGTGCAAGGCTTTAGAACAAATTGTAAGGCTCTAGAACAAATTGTGAAGGAAAGAATAATTAAATTCACAGAGGTAAATCATAATGGAGATGTAATGCAACATTGGTTTACCAAAGGTAGATCATGCCAGACTAACCTGATTTCCTTCTTTGAGAAAATAACTGACTTTTTAGATAAGGGAAATGCAGTAGAGCTAATATACTTGGACTTCAGGAAAGCATTTACCATGGTACCACATGGTAAATTATTGCTTAAATTAGGGAAGATGGGAATCAATACAAGAATAATAAGTATGGAATTGGCTGAAGGGGAAAAGGCAATGGGTTGTGCTGAAAGGTGAATGAATGGACTGGAAGGCGGTTACTAAAAGAGCATGGGAGCGTTCTAATTCAATATTTATATTAATGACCTTGGCACAAGAAGTAGGATGTGAGCTAATGAAATTTGCTGATGATACAAAGTTGGGAGGCATCATCAAAACAGAGGAGGATCGGAATATTATACGGGAAGATCTGGATGACCCCATCCGGAGTGACAGAAATAGGGGTTGAGGTTCTGGAACAGCCTCCCAGTAGGAGTTGGGTGGCAAACAACTTAATTAGATTAAAGAGAAAGCTGGACAAATTTATGAGTGTGATTGTTTGACGGGGTAGCTTGTGATGGTGGAGAGCAGGACTCAGCAGCCCTGGGGCTCAGTTCCAGTTTATGTCTTCTGTTTCATGTTTCAGGGCTTCAGCCAGCCCCCTGCAAGGGACCAGAAAGGGAGCCCCCACCCCAGCCCCATGTATTCTGGGAGAGAAGGAGGCGGGTTTTGATCTTCTCTGAAGCATCAGAAATGTTCACGGCTGGAGATGGGACACTGGACAGGGTAGGCCAGGGCTCTGACATGGCACTGTGCATTCTCCCTCTTTCTCAGGTGCTTGGCTGGCTGGTTCTTGCTTGCATGCTCAGGGTCTAACTGATCACCATATGTGGAGTTGGGAAGGAATTCTCCCTCAGGTCAGATTGGCAGTGACCTTGTCTTCCTCTGCAGTGTGTGGGAGTGGGTTACTTGCCAGGATTATCTGAATATAGTTCACTTAATCATTTCCCTGCCACTGTGGGGGCCTCAGGCAGTGGTGCACCTCAGTCCCTCCTATTCCCTGCCTGTGGCACGTAAGTCTAGTGTCCAGAGAGCTGTAATGCTTTGGTCTAATTTTGGTGATTGGGTTTAGTGTGCTGGTGCTGAGTGATGCTGGTGGCCTACGATATACAGGAAGTCTGACTAGATGATCTGGTGGTCCCTTCTGGCCTTAAACTCTATGACTCTGACTCCAAGTTCCCCATTAGCCAGAAAAAAAAAAGTCTTATTTTGTGGTTGGATTGGGGGGGGAGAAGCTTCATGGACTCAAACTAATCTGATGAACCCCAAAAATAGTCTGAGAGGTTCACAAATCCTCCTGCTCTGTGAGAGTTCCCCAGTGGTAACACTATGCAGAGTACCTCATTATCCCCTGATACCAAGGCTGGATTACCCAATAAGCAGACTAAGCACGTGCTTAGGGCATCAGCAAAGCAGGGGGCACCAAAAAAAATGAGATTTTTTTTTTAATTGATATTTGATATTTCAAAAAAAGCATCGAAGTAGTCATCATGGGAAAAATCAGAACTTTGTTAGACTTCCTTACACTCCACTACACACTCTTCCCCCGTTTTTCTGTTCTCTTTTTATTACTTATCCCCACCTAAACCAGGGGGGCATCCTACTAACATAGATCTTCCAAAGCTGGCATCATTTTTCAAAGCAAATCCATCAGAAGCAACATCTTCTCTCAGTAGCACAGACATCATTCCAAAACCTGTAGGTGTTTCAGAGACTGACCCTTCTTCTATTGGTGAAACAAACACCATTCCAAAACATGTGGCTGTGTCAGAGACCGTAACTGATCATCCTACTCCTGGTGGTAAAACAGACATTGTTCTAGAAGGTGTGGATGTGTCAGAGACTGAACTTGCTCATGCTGTAAATAATAGGAGAAAAGATCCTGGTATGTGGGTTGATTTCAGTACCGATGATGTAGCTTACTGGATAGATCGTGGACCAAATGACTGTCAACTGTCACACTGGGCCATTTGAGAAATCACGTTGGACTTTTCCAATGGCAAACAAACAAGATATTGTCCACAAAAAATATTTTTCGGCATGAAAGCGAATGGTGAGAAATATACTCAAGAATGGCTACTGTATTCACCATCAGCAGGGTCTGTGTACTGTTTTGTTTGCAAATTTTTGCATATAAACCTTCAACATCCCGGTTTGCTGCAGATGGATTTAGTGACTGGCGGAATACTGTTTTAATTGAACAACATGAAAATAGCACTACTCACAAAGATTCAATGTTGACATAGTTAAATCGAAGACAGGGCTTTGAATTGACACAAAAATTGGAAGAACAAATTAAAGGGGAGCGTGAATACTGGCAACATGTCTTGCAACGTGTTATAGCTGTTATTCAAATATTAGCTGAACGTGGTCTGCCTTTCTGGGGATCAAATGACACATTTGGATCATTGCAGAATGGAAATTTCTTGGGATTGTTGGAGCTTGTGGCTCAGTCTGACCCATTTTTAGCAGGCCATATCTCAAAATATGGGACTGCTAGTTGACACATACCCTGTTGACTTGAACATGAATCTCTGTGGAGAAGTATGGCAGTTCCACTGTTATATGCGTGCAAAGTTTAATGAAACAGGAAAAATGAAATTCAGTCACATTGATCTTCATGACACAATATTGAAAGATGGAATACAATGTGTATTTCCAAATGTAGAGATCGCACTACGTATTTTTCTAACATTGATGATTACTAACTGCTCCGCAGAACGCTCTTTTTCTCAGCTGAAAAGAATAAAAAACCCTCAGAGAACAACAATGTGTCAGGACAGACTTGATTCACTTTCCCTATTGTGTATGGAAGCGGATATGCTTTGTCGAGTCAGCTTCAATGAACATATTCAGAATTTTGCAATCAGAAAATCTAGAAAGAAGCTATTTTAATTTCAGCATACATGTAAGTCTTGTGTCATTTCAAAAAATAAGATTGTATTTTACAGTATAGTATTGTTTTTATTTTGAATTACATATGAGGGCGGGGGGGCACCATAATCTTTTCAGTGCTTAAGGCCTCTAAAGGTCTTAATCCGGCCCTGCCTGATACAGTCAATAATTTCTCACCACTGGGATTTTGCTCATGAACTAGAAACTCTGCATGTACAGAGAGCTGGAATGTTCCTCAAAATTGTGTTTTTAAATATTGATATGACCCGGGCTATTATATCGGTGATGTGTTTAGCTGCCAGTATTTTAACAGGGGGTGCTTTAGTAATATCCAGGAGACCTACAATAGGTGCAGAGGAAACAGACTTTCTCTTCAGTTTGGTGATAGAATATTGTTACGAGGTGAGTGAGATCTGTTATGGGTTGAGTTAAAACCCCGTTGAGGTGTGAACTCACCCTTCAGTTACCATAACTGTTAGTGTGAGCCCCACCTAAGACAAAAGTTGTGGGTGAACCTGCCCAGGAGCTTTTTGGCTGAGTATTGTTTTGCGTAGGTGAGGGAGCGAGAGCACACAAAATGAGGTCAGACAAGAACAGACTGAAGAGAGAGAGAGACAGCCTGAAGGAGCATCTGAAAGCATAGTGGCGGGGAACAGGTCGGGGGCAAGATAAAGACTGCCCTTGGTGTTGTGAGCAAACAAAGCTGTTTGGTGCCATTTGATTCCTTCTGTGTTCAGAGACACAGGACTTTGTACACGATTGGTAAATAAACAAAACTGCATTAAAAAAAAACAGACTCCATCAATTTCTACATACAATTGGAACACACACACAAGGCTCCAAACTTTGATTAGTTGCTTCGGTTGAAAAGGGGCAACAATATTTGAACCAGGGGTTTTCAACAGCCTTAGAAAGTGCAGACTACTCCACTCCATGTTATGGTTAAATTCCTACCAATGTCTCAACACAGAAGACAAATGATGTTTTATTTTTCACCTGAAACTTATGAAATCATTAGTACATGCTCTTTCCATCCAAGGGACTTTGCTTCCTGGCTCTAATATAATGGAATTGGTCTATCCAGAAATGAAATTTCTCACTGAAGTTGGTTGGATATATATAAATATGTTAAACATAAATATCATTTGTCAGCCAGAGGTATTTTGGGTTTATTTTCTTATTACCATTATATTCTTGGTGCTTTGTATGCAATGAAAGAGACCTGGGACCAGATTAACAGCACACACATGATTTGTGACATAAATCTTAACAGAATGCAGTTTTTCTGCAGATTGCATTTGCAGATTTATTTTAAAATTGGTTTTCAGTGGAGCTGGGTGAAAAATTGCTTGGAACCATGAGCCCACCTGAAATCAAGATAGGTTGAGGCTCTAACCCTACCTTGAAACAGGTGCCAGGGCTGGTGCTATTCACACAGATCTAGTACCCCTATGCTCCTGAACGAATGCCCTTCCCCTTCAGAACCTAGCCTTGTTTCTTCTGTTGGGGACAGCAATGGCCTCATCACTCTCCTATTTCTTCGTAGTGCTAGATGTCCCCTCCACCCAGGTTTTGAGTGGCCTGGAGGTGCCTGAATCTAACCTGAGAAGGTAACCTATGAAACCCCAGAAACATTCCTTCTCGCACGGCTAGAAGAACAACAAGGTTATCATCCCATAAGACTTAGGGCAAGTCTGCACTAACAAATTAAGTCAACCTAAGCTACGGCGACGTACAGCCACCACAGTAATTAAATCACTTTGGCATGTCTACACTAGGCTTCTTGTGTCAGCGGTGATTTAACTGTAGTGTGGGGCATTGTGGGACGGCTTCTGAAAGGCAGCAACAATTGATGTAAGCAAAGCAGTGTTTACACTCACACTGCGTCGACCTGACTACATCGACTAAACGCTACACCTCTCGTGGAAGTGGAGTTATTAAGTTGGTGTCGTGGGCGAATTATGTCAGTGGGAGCTACATTTTAGGGTAGATGCTTACAGAGTTGGGTCGACATAAACTGCCTTACGTCAACCTGACTCTATAGTGTAGACCAGGGCTTAGCTTCTTTCATAGGAAACCCAGTCATCCCATATATTGTGCTGATCTCCTCTCAAGTCTATGAGCAGCTACTTGCCCAGGGGCTAATTTAGCATCCAATACAGCTAAAGAGGGAATATTCACCCTCTGGATCAAGGGGTGGTGGGGCAGGCTTCATTCTGTCCTGCAAGCACCCTTTTAACTTTGAAGCAATTCTTATTAGTCAAGCCCCTAGGGAACAGCCTGTGTATTGACTAAATGCCAGTACACACTGAGAGAAGAACTGAGAGAGGTCAACAACAACCCAACTGGAAGAGTTGTGGGGCTCTCAAGGCAGGTGGGTAGCTGGAGGGGTACAGGTTGCACTGGGAGGGATGGAGTAGGGGATAGAGTAGGCTGGTCTCCCTGAAGTTTGGGGCTCTGTAGAAATCTAACTTAATATGATCCTGCAGATGGTGGCCTACGGCTACCCCCTATGAATGGATCTTGCACAGGGTCTGCTTCATTTAACCCCCTCAGGTTCATCCAACACAAGTCTTAAGTCAATAAAAGTGACTTTTAAAGAGCTGCTACAGTCAGGAGAAGTGATGAATAATGGCACCTTTTGACTCAACATATCTGCTTCCCATGAGCCAAGTTTTCAAAAACAGTCCCTCCATCTGCTGTGCAAACAAGTTTGGCTTCTGAAGATCGTTAGTTAGATGGCCATCTACTTGATTCATGCTCTCATGTCTCGTCTTCCCATGCAAATCTGTGCACACAATCATAGGAGTTATATTGAGATCAGACTGGGGATAGAGATTCATTGTTGTGAATCATATCTGTTTGGATGACTGGCAAAAAGCAAGTTTGTGCTGCTTTGCTTTGCATAGTTCCTGGATACAGTGCTTCTGAATGGCAAGCTGTAAATTTTCTTCCTTGTGTAATAATACTGCCAGGCAAGTTTAGATTCCAGAATATTGATTGTTGGTGACATACAAAGCAGAAAGAAGGCAGCTTGATATTTCAGTTCCAGCGTGAGTTTGCAATGCTGGCAGTTGACTAGCCAATCGTATTGTTGACTTGCAAATTTGACATGGAAACCACTGATGGTGAGGCAATATGGATACTCCAATAATTTAGTTTCACATATCCATTTTTTAATTCTAACCGTACTTCCAGGAAGATATTCTATTTCATTTTCCACATATCACATGTAATGAGTGTTATGTAAAGCCTCCGCTCAAATGTGATTGTAAGATCTGTAACTTGTATCATTAAGTATCGGGGGTAGCCGTGTTAGTCTGTATCTACAAAAACAACAAGGAGTCTGGTGGCACCTTAAAGACTAACAGATTTATTTGGGCATAAGCTTTCGTGGGTAAAAACCTCACTTCTTCGGATGCAT